>NC_091316.1:33681301-33741301 GCF_038502225.1 Cherax quadricarinatus | reverse complement strand
CCACTACCACCATCACCACCGTAGCTTCAGACGTCAACATGGAGAAGCTCCACTCTGCATTTACTCGTCAAACTGTTAACGACTTGTGCCTTTGGTCTTCCCTGACAAAGGCTTGGCTATGCTTCAGTTGACTTAGCGAGGAAGCTACACAAAATTAAACTTGCTGCTCAATGGCTCGAGGTAAGCGAGGAAGGGACCATGCCTGGGGCAATAAAGTTTTTTTTTTATTTAGCAAAACTAGATACATCAGCAGTTTGTGCTATGTTTTCCTGGTCACATTCCATCACGCATATACATAGTGTTTTCCACACATATGCTACTATGGATGATAATCTATGTAACTGTATTTGTTTATACCTGAATAAACTTGCTTATTGCTCGAATTTGTTAGCCTGAGACTGGAGACTTTAGTTAGGCAATGAGAATATTGTCAAGTATTCCATTATGGGTTCATCAGCTACAAGAGCCTCCAAGGTTTCGTTCCAGCAGAGCTTGAGTTACCGTAACATGGGAATTGCCTTCTCTCAGAATTGCCTATTCCACGGGAGAAATGAAGGGTTTGAAAGGGTGGGTACTCGAGGGTCAGAGAGGAGGGGAAAAATTAGGGTTTAGTGCTCTTAGAAAAAAATAGGGTGGTTATTTATGAATTTGGGAGAGGACTGGAAAATATGAGCTACAGAAGAGAACAGGTTAGGACGAGTCAACTCTTATTTAGGTTTTGTGTACAAGGCATGCAAATGTTTTTTCAATGTTTCTGAGGTGTTACGGGCATATAAAAAGCACACTGTGAGAATGCAACCTATAATTACCCAGTAAAACCGAAGTGTGATTTATTTTCATTGGGTTCCCTGCCAGAGACTATAGGGAAGACGAGGAAAATGAGAAGGGATATAGGTAGAAAGATAAGGAAGAAGGGCGTTTAGGAGGAGATTATGAGGACTAAGGGGATGGGGCGGGGAAAAAAGGGCTGACTTGGTCTTTTCAGCTTTGAGTGGACATGGTGAGGTTCCCTTGGGTGCCCAGCCAGGACAAATGAGTTACACACAGGTAATTATGTGTACGCACGTCTTGACTCTGGGTGCAGCATCTACACAAAGCTATTCTTCTCCTTTTCACTGAAAGTTAAGAAGATGTAACTAGAGCCTTTCATCATTTTACCTGCTTAGTGAGAGAAGGGCGCTCTTTGAGAGTTTTAAAATAATTAGAGTTTTTCTTATCTAAGACTATGTACAGAAAGATTGTTTGAAAGTAAGTTGAAGACGCTAAAGGGTTATTTTTATAATAAGGTTGAAGGTACTGAAGGATTGTTTAATACTGAGGCTGAAGACATTGAAGGATTGTTTTGTACTAAGGCTGAAGAAAGTGAAGGATTGTTTTATACTAAGGCTGAAGAAAGTGAAAGATTGTTTTATACTAAGGCTGAAGAAAGTGAAAGATTGTTTTATACTAAGGCTGAAGACAGTGAAAGATTGTTTTGTACTAAGGCTGAAGACAGTGAAAGATTGTTTTATACTATGGCTGAAGACAGTGAAAGATTGTTTTGTACTAAGGCTGAAGACAGTGAAGGATTGTTTTGTACAAAGGCTGAAGACATTGAAAGATTGTTTTATGCTAAGGCTGAAGACAGTGAAGGATTGTTTGTGAGTAAGGTTGAAGACACTGATGGATTGTTAAAATTTAAGACATTAGCAGATTGCTCCAGACTAGCACTCAACCATTAATACTCAAAAACAAATTCTTTTCATTTATAAAAGCAGAACCGAGTTTCAGACTTGCAGAATGAAAGCAACGCATCAGTATGTTTCCCAGAAGCTCACTGATACAACAAATACTTCATTTCCTCTTTATTACTAAAAATAAATTGGATTACTGTCCAGATCTTCAGAAAACTTATTCTTCTCCCCAACACACACACACACACACACACACACACACACACACACACACACACACACACACACACACAACTTTGAAGAAATAAAACAGGAGGAGAAAAAAATGATTGAAGGCATCATGAAAACAATAGGTGAGGGCGATATGACCCAGGTGACAAATTTTCAGAGAATTGGGTGGTTTGCGAGTGGAAGGATACGGCTTGTCAGAGTAACTTTCAAGGAAGAATCAATTCGAACCAGGATTCTGCAAGAGAAAGCAAGACTGAGGGACAAACAGGGGTACCAGAGAGTATACCTCGACCGCGACAGAACACAAGAAGAAAGGACTACACTGAAAGAGAGGGTACAGAGACGCAAGGAGGAACGAGAGGCAATGACGAAGATGAGCAGGACCCAGACACAGGAGGAAGGGCAAACACACCTCACAGAATCTCCCACCAAAAGACTCCAACCGCGACATTCCCAACGCAACTGAGCAACCTATACTACAACCCACTCACTGTTCCCTCTGCCACCAACCCCCATATCACAAACCTCACCCCAACAGCTGTCCCTTATGGGCATTCTGACCCCACCCCCATCATCACAAACCCCACCTACACCACAGCCCCATATAGGCCCCCACCAAGGCTCTCGCTCCCCCAACCCCAATATTCTTGCATGACCACAATGATAGAAAAGAAACTGAAAGTTTGGTACACAAACGCGGATGGAATAACGAATAAAAATGAGGAGTGGAACGAAAGAATCAGTGAAAAATCCCCAGACATCATAGCAGTCACATAAACAAAACTCGCTGAGACAATAACAGACACAATCTTCCCAACGGGATATCAGATCCTGAGGAAAGATAGAAGGAGTAGAGGGGGAGGAGGGGTTGCACTGCTCATAAAACACCGATGGGGATTTGAGGAAATGGAAGGCATGGACATGATTGGAGAAAGAGACTACATTGTAGGTACAATTCAGTCCGGAGAACATAAAGTAGTCATTGGAGTGATGTATAACCCACCACAGAACTGCAGGAGGCCAAGAGAGGAGTACGAAGAAAACAACAGGGTGATGGTGGATACACTGGCTGAGGTGGCAAGAAGAGCTCACTCGAGCAGAGCAAAGTTACTGGTAATGGGCGATTTCAACCACAGTGAGATCGACTGGGAAAACCTGGAGCCACATGGGGGTCCCGAAACATGGAGAGCCAAGATGATGGATGTGGTACTTGAAAACCTCATGCATCAAAATGTCAGGGATACAACCAGAGAGAGAGGGGAGGATGAGCCAGCAAGACTGCATCTTGTGTTCACCCTAAGCAGTTCAGACATTGAGGACATCACTTACGAGAGGCCCCTTGGAGCTAGCGATCACGTGGTTCTGAGTTTTGATTATATAGTAGAGTTACAAGTGGAGAAGGTAACAGGAACTGAAGGGGACAGGCCAAACTATAAAAGGGGGGACTACGCAGGTATGAGAAACTTCCTGCAGGAGGTTCAGTGGGACAGAGAAATGGTAGGAAAATCAGTAAACGAGATGATGGAATATGTGGCAACAAAGTGCAAGGAGGCAGAGGAAAGGTTTGTTCCCAAGGGAAACAGAAATAATAGGAAGACCAAAACGAGTCCTTGGTTTACCCGAAGGTGTAGGGAGGCAAAAACTAAGTGCAACAGAGAATGGAAAAGGTACAGGAGGCATAGGACCCAGGAAAACAAGGAGATTAGTAGAAGAGCCAGAAACGAGTATGCACAGATAAGGAGGGAGGCCCAGCGACAGTACGAAAACGACATAGCATCGAAAGTCAAATCTGACCCGAAACTACTGTATAGCCACATTAGGAGGAAGACAACAGTCAAGGACCAGGTGATAAGGCTGAGGAAAGAAGGTGGAGAACTCACAAGAAACGATCAAGAGGTATGTGAGGAGCTCAACACGAGATTTAATGAAGTATTTACAGTAGAGACAGGAAGGACTCTGGGGGGACAGATCAGATGGGGACACCAGCAAGGAATACACCAACAAGTGTTGGACGACATACATACAGATGAGGAGGAGGTGAAGAAACTGCTAAGGGACATCGATACCTCAAAGGCAATGGGACCGGACAACATCTCCCCGTGGGTCCTTAGAGAGGGAGCAGATATGTTGTGCGTGCCACTTACCACAACCTTCAACACGTCCCTGGAAACTGGGAAACTACCGGAGGTATGGAAGACGGCAAATGTTCCCATTTTTAAAAAAGGAGACAGAAAAGAGGCACTAAACTATAGACCTGTGTCATTGACGTGTATAGTATGCAAAGTTATGGAGAAGATTATCAGGAGGAGAGTGGTGGAGCATCTGGAACGGAACAAGAGTATAAATGCCAACCAGCACGGATTCATGGAAGGCAAATCCTGTGTCACAAACCTTCTGGAGTTTTATGATAAAATAACAGAAGTAAGACACGAGAGAGAGGGGTGGGTTGATTGCATCTTCTTGGACTGCAAGAAGGCCTTTGACACAGTTCCTCACAAGAGATTAGTGCAGAAGCTAGAGCATCAGGCACATATAACAGGAAGGGCACTGCAATGGATCAGAGAATACCTGACAGGGAGGCAACAACGAGTCATGGTACGTAATGATGTATCACAGTGGGCACCTGTGACGAGCGGGGTCCCACAGGGGTCGGTCCTAGGACCAGTGCTATTTTTGGTATATGTGAACGACATGATTGAAGGGTTAGACTCAGAAGTGTCCCTGTTCGCAGATGATGTGAAGTTAATGGGGAGAATTAAATCTGATGAGGACCAGGCAGGACTTCAAAGAGACCTGGACAGACTGGACACCTGGTCCAGCAAATGGCTTCTCAAATTTAATCCTGCCAAATGCAAAGTCATGAAGATAGGGAAAGGGCACAGAAGACCACAGACAGAGTATAGGCTAGGTGGCCAAAGACTGCAAACCTCACTCAAGGAGAAAGATCTTGGGGTGAGTATAACACCGAGCATGTCTCCGGAAGCACACATCAATCAGATAACTGCTGCAGCATATGGGTGCCTGGCAAACCTGAGAACAGCATTCCGATACCTTAGTAAGGAATCGTTCAAGACACTGTACACCGTGTATGTCAGGCCCATACTGGAGTATGCAGCACCTGTTTGGAACCCGCACTTGATAAAGCACGTCAAGAAACTAGAGAAAGTACAAAGGTTTGCGACAAGGTTAGTTCCGGAGCTAAGGGGAATGTCATATGAAGAAAGATTAAGGGAAATCGGCCTGACGACACTGGAGGACAGGAGGGTCAGGGGAGACATGATAACGACATATAAAATACTGCGTGGAATAGACAAGTTGGACAAAGGCAGGATGTTCCAGGGAGGGGACACAGAAACAAGAGGCCACAATTGGAAGTTGAAGACACAAATGAGTCAGAGAGATATTAGGAAGTATTTCTTCAGTCATAGAGTTGTAAGGCAGTGGAATAGCCTAGAAAATGACGTAGTGGAGGCAGGAACCATACACAGTTTTAAGACGAGGTTTGATAAAGCTCATGGAGCGGGGAGAGAGAGGGCCCAGTAGCAACCGGTGAAGAGGCGGGGCCAGGAGCTAAGACTCGACCCCTGCATCCACAAATAGGTGAGTACACACACACTCACATGCACGTGCGCGAAAAAATGTATATATTCACCTGTTTCATTATCTCGCATTTCTAATTTATTTTTGTAGTGCCATTTTGTTTTAAGTGTTATTATTACGAGCATAATTAACATGATCATAACTCAGTCTTGGTTATTCAATATATTTTCTTGAAGGAGTATTTAAAGTTCTAAGCCTTGATTAAGGAAGAGGTTGTGTGTATGAAGAGTCAACAAGACGCCCAGGTGGCACCAGGCTCTAATTAAGAGTGCCAGAGAGGAGCCACAGAAAACCACTCATCTGCGCTAGTTTCCTTTTCTTGGTCATTCTCCTTGAATTCTCTCTTTCTCTCTCTCACTCACACATACACACACAAAATAAGTGTCTATTGAGATGTGCTTTTGACAGTTGGTAACTTACAGTCTCTCTCTCTCTCTCTCTCTCTCTCTCTCTCTGTTGAAGTTTTCTCAATTTTTTTAAGAGCTTTTTTAAAATGTTTGGGTATTATTGTTTAATCAATATATATATATATATATATATATATATATATATATATATATATATATATATATATATATATATATATATATATATATATATATATACCTAGTGGTATATATCTGTGTATTATACAGTGAGAGTTAACTTTGTTAGTCATTAGTCATTACCATGTGATAGAAATCTGTGAGGTAATGTTGCTTCCCAACGATTGCAGTGAGATATTGAATCACACAGTTGCATTTTTATTTTCGCGAGAAGCGCCTGGAGAATGTTAGGTAATTAGGCTTGATCTAATGAAATGGGAGGGTAGCTGCAGTTCCAGGGATCAAGAGTCCTTCACTGGCATCAAGTTCTTGACGAAGATGAGAAGAGGAGAGAGAGGAAATCAGAACAAGAGGAGAGAAAAATTAGTGGAAAGGGGAAGTAACAAAAGGATGTGACTCGTGCGTAAAGGAAAAAACTCGTAAATAAACAGAATACAAACGAGGGAAGGGAAAAAGTGAGAAATAAAGCAGAAGAAAATTAGGAGGAGAATGAAGACTGTGTGATCTCTCTGTAAGAAATATAATAACAGTAAGACATGAGCACCTACTGTCAAGGTAGAGCTGGAGATCCTCTGTAGTTGATGTTTGATGATGAATATTGATATGAAGTGGTCAATAATATTGCCAGGCGTTCTACAGTAATGTCAGGTGAGGAGTATTAATGTTAGGCGATGAGTATGAACATTGATGTCAGGTGATTGAACACTGACAGGGGATGAATGCTTATCCACCCTTGACATCAGTACTTATCATCATTGATGCCAGGGGTGGATAAGTATAAACACTAATGACTAGTTGTAAAAAAATAAAGATTATTATTGTATTATAAGTACTTGTACAATGTATACAGGCCTGGCTGATATCAGTGACATACTACTCTATAGAAACCCCCTTGTTACGCAGAGCATTTTGGGCACATTAGGTCAGTTTTGTTCCCAGGATGAGACTCGCACCAGTCGACTAAAACCAGGTACCTATTTTACTGATAGGTGTTATAAGCATTTGAAGGGGAATTTCTGAGTGGATGCCGCATACAATTGATTAATATAGGAGATTAAGATAATGAATGATAACACGAGTGAGAACTACAAGGCTGAATTGCCGTATTTGTCTGCATGTTGTCTTACAGCGAGTGTTGAAATAACAGACGCTGCGTGCAGTGTTTTTAGCCTTAGAGAGTTCACTAATAATTCTAAGATACGTTAATGTTTTATTAATAATAAGGGAAATGTTACTGGCGAAAGATGATGGAGCAACATTTGTAATGACAATTCTGACACCGTCAAAAAATACCATTGAAAAAATGAAGAGCAAAACTACGACTAGTTCCTCCGGAGATGTGTGGTACAAACACGCGTAAGCACGCTCTAGTATTTCTCTTCTGTTCATTGTTTTTGCTGTAGTTTATATGGATTTCTTCCCATGTAGATGTGTAGCGGCAGTAACTAAGGTACAGCTTTGGTACGTCATTGCACAGACGGGGCACAGGTTTGGTGGGTCATGACGCTAAAGGTGCTAAAGTTTGTGACTTAATAACACAGATGAGATTAAACAGTAGTCACATTGAAGTGTAGTAATGGATAGTTTTCATCATAGAGATCTGTGTTCAGTTATCTATGTCATAACATCTCTCTGTTATCAGGTTGTGTCGATGGAGCGTCTGATAGAGGTTGCTTCTTCCTCGAAGGTTTTCTTTTTGTCTTGAGAACGTCTCGTCTGATCGGATTCAAATTTTCAGCGCTCGTGTCTTGTAATTAAGGAAAGGTTTATGCAACTAATGATATGTGATGATGTTCTCTGGTTTAAGGTATATAGTCTTTCCCGATTTTGGTTTCCATGTGATGGCTTGAGAAAGCCTCATTTGATCGATTTCAAACTTTGAACACTAATGAACACTATTTTCAGGGTTGTTGGGATTGTTATTTGAGTGTGCAGGCGCCCACTGCGAATTTTATTTTTAAAATGTGGTATTTTTTTCTGAGAAATATCTTGATTATGCCTCAGTCATAAATGGCTGATGTATCTTAAAAGAAGAGCGATACGTTATTAGTTCCAGCTGATTATTATTATATTATAATCATGGAGGAGCGCTAAACCCGTAGGATTATACAGCGCATGTGGGGGGGGTATGGAAGGTATTCAGACTCAAATCAGGGAATCGGAGCACAGATCCAATTTCCTAGATCAAGAGCCCCTCACCAGCGTTAAGGAACTTCCCTTGAAGGGAAGTTCCAGCTGAGTAGGTGTAAATTTGCCTTTATATTAAGTTAAACTTTTTGGAATGGTTTGATTTTCTTTGGTAACTGGAGAATGTCTTATGGTCACCTTCACAGTTTCTGCACTATTGTGTGTTGCCCAATGTAAAGTTTGCATTATTATTATGTTGTGTAAATCCCAGTTTGAAAATACGTTACAGTTTGTGATATTGATTCCCATTCAGTAACTGGATATTATGAACACAAGTAATGAATGGCCTGTGATACCTGGTCTTTATGGCATTTGGAGCAAACAAACTCAGCAGTAGACTTTAATGTATATTTTGCCTTCACCCACTATATGCTTATGTACCCTATTACAGTATGTATAACTAGAATAATAAGTGTACACAATGGTGACAGATGGCAAAGCAGAAGCCAGGGAGAGTTCACCGTACTCAACCAGCAGGTAGGCAAGTCTGCCAATGCCGCAAGTGAACCACGTTGCTTCAGCTTTGGCTGGCTTGCCTGTGATTGGTCACTGAACCACTTAACGACGGGTACCCTATCGATCGTTGAACCCTTAGCACCTGGTTCGGTGGTTGGGAGGTAGCCTATATGTGAGCGTGACATACGCCGAATAAATTGTAACATACTCTTTGCATGCTACACTGGAAAACGTCTTTTTTTGATCAACTTCAGATCTTTAACGCCGATGCACAATATGAGAAGAATGATACCCTCCGAGTTTAGGCTGTGGATGATTAAATTTGTCAGTATACTAATGTAGGTAAAAATAAACTTGGAATTGTTGAATTCTCTGTGATAACCGAGAATGATTCTTCTGGTTGTCGTCAGATTTTTAGCACTGGTGTCTTGCAGGGAAGTTTTAACTTTTAAGTGGATTTTGTAGTATCCAGTTTGAAAATTTTATTTGTAAAATTTTGGAAGACCACGAATTTTCTAGAGATCTAAGACCTTCAATTTCTTAATCCTACACTATTCGTTTTATTAGGCGATTCTCTTTAGCGATTTAACAGATACTAATTTTTATCTAAAACCTAGTTTAAATTTTAAATATTATTCCTGTTTACAAAAGTTATCGATTATTTTTAAAGTGCTCTATTCTAATATGTGTCATGCATAAGAGAGTTTATTATACTTTCCCAAGCGTGCGAGAGTTGATAATTTAATATAGTATTGATTTACCCTGTGGTTCATCTGATTGACTTTCCTTGCTATAAGAACACCTCTTCCTATCGGCATTAAACTTTAGCGCTAATGTAAATTATTAGAGGAAAGGTCAGATGGTTACTGGGCTGTGTAGGCGTCAGTTTGCCAGTTTTTTCTTCGCAGATGGTGGTTTACGTGCGATCATGCGAGAATGCCTCTTCCTATTGGCTTCAAACTTTCAGTACAGGTGTTACCAAGTTAAAAGAAACTTCAGGTTGTTAGTGGAGTGTGTTGGTGCTAATTTTCACATAAAAATTTTAAGATACATTTTCAGAAAGATGAGAGTACTTCGTCTGATTGGCTTCAAACTTGTAGTGCTGGTGCATTTTCTTCAAAGGAAGATTTTCAGTGTAAATCCCAATTTGCTAATTTTATGTTAAAATGTCGATATTGGTTTCTTTTTATACACGGAGAACTCCTCTACGGATTGGCTTCAGACCTTCAGTGCTGATGTTGCCTGGAGTTTACCTGGAGAGAGTTCCGGAGGTCAACGCCCCCGCGGCCCGGTCTGTGACCAGGCCTCCTGGCCTCCTGTTACTTAGAGGAAGGTTCGGTTTATTATATTTCCTGACCCTATTAAGGGTGTTGATCGACAACTGATCCTTTTGAGACTGTTAAGTTACAAGTGCTATAATTTTTTACTATGTTTCACTGTTACTTATTAGGGGTCATACATCACCTGGAGGAATGAGATGGAGTTAGGTTAGATCCAAGGGGAACTGGGTCCTCTCACCGGGATCGAGATACCTTGATGGCGGTGAAGGTGTTAATTTCCATCAGCTGGACCTCTTGGAAAGGTTGAGCTATAGCTCCTAGGTCTCTTCGAGGAGTTAGCTGTTTCTCTTCTGCCTCTTGAGGGTTTGTAGGTTTACCTGCTAAGCCTCTTGCATGAGTTGAAGTAAACACGGGTGGGATGGATTACGGAGATACTTTCTGCGAATCCCGCAGCAACTTAAATACATCTAGTTATGAATTCAAATTAAGTTGCATTAAACAACTGTCAATGAATAAACAGAAGGGTGGACAAGGTGCTGTCAGTTTATAGTCCGCGGTTCAAGCCCCTCGTCCACTCTTCGAGGTACGAGGTTCTGACCAGAGCTTTGGTAACATGGGGAAGGAAGAAAGATGGGTAAGGATGGAAATGTGGGAAAGGGTTGGGTTGGTGGAGGGGAAGGTAGGGTATTAAAGGTAAGTGGCCTAACCACTTTGGTGCAGTTTAAACAAGTGTGTGTGTGTGTGTGTATGTTGTGTTATTCATGAATACATTAGCAAATATAAACTAAACTAAACATATAGACTAAATAATGTAGATCTTAATATTACTGATTGTGAAAAGGATTTAGGAGTTCTGGTTAGCAGTAATCTAAAACCAAGACAACAGTGCATTAGTGTTCGCAATAAAGCTAACAGAATCCTTGGCTTCATATCGAGAAGCATAAAAAATAGAAGTCCTCAGGTTATTCTACAACTCTGTATATCCTTGGTTAGGCCTCATCTAGATTATGCTGCACAGTTTTAGCCACCGTATTACTGAATGGATATAAATGGTCTGGAAAACGTGCAGAGGAGGATGACAAAGTTGATCCCATGTATCAGAAATCAGATTCAGGAAGGATATAGGAAAGCACTGGTTTGGTAATAGAGTTGTGGATGGGTGGAACAAGCTCCCGAGTACAGTTATAGAGGCTAAAACGTTGTGTAGTTTTAAAAATAGGTTAGATAAATACATGAGTGGGTACGGTGGGTGTGAGTTGGACCTGATTAGCTTGTGGTACTAGGTCAGATGTCATGCTCCTTTCTTAAGTGAGTGTGACTTGACCTGACTTGGTTGGGGCATTGGCTTAAGCCGGTAGGAGACTTGGACCTACCTCGCATGGGCCAGTAGGCCTGCTGCAGTGTTCCCTGTTTTTTATGTTCTTATTAGATTCAGAAGAGAGGTATACTTCCTGCCCGTCAGTTGCACACAGCTATACCAGCAGTATACCTGAATGCCACTGAGTTGGAAGAATGCATACTATTTGCAATTGCCATTTTTTTTCTTCTGGCCATCGAGATATACAGCCTGAACCTATCCCACTACCTTAGAGTAATATGGCGGTTTTCTAAATCATTCATCACACAAATGCTACACGGATACACAAACCAGTGTTCGTCACACGGTATAAATTTCTGGACTCCTTTTGGGAATGAATATGTGGTCTGAAATTGTAGTACTGTATCTGGGATGTAAGCTTTTCAGGCTGTTAGATTTGCATTCCAATTTACATTCTCCACAGTCACGCAGTCGCTACCGGTCCAGTCTCCCTGATTTTAGACTCCTCCGTGCATGACAAATCACTCTGTCTCTCTCTAGTAATGATGATATCATTACTGTTCACTACCACTTGATAGTCCAGTAAACGAATTTAGCACAAGGGAAGACATGTAACAAGATTTTCAATAAGATTTGTGACTGGCAGGCCGAGTGATGCTCCGGAGAGACAGGTAGAAAATCGACTTGATTTGTAGACCAAATTTTAAAAAAATCCAATACTTCTGTTGCATGATATTAGCTCGTGTCTTCGATATGCTTGAGGTGCTGACCTGATTTTGATATAGTAGATTATTAAGAATTCCATTTAGATATAAAAGTAGAACACCGCCTTGCCTATGATGATAATAATATCCACTTAATTAATTAAAACACATGTCTTAGAGCATAACCAAAGGACAGTTTCTTCTAAAATTGAGAAAAATATACTTCAAAAGGTCATGTCAGCTCTCTGCTGGCGTGACCTTTTTGAAGTATCTTCAGTATCATACATAATTCTTTGGACTCGTCCCAGGTGACTGTGACTCATCAAGAAATTTCTATTCTCAAGAGATGCAGATATATCAACGTTAAGTATTATAGAGCCGTATGTGAGGTCGCCATTGTTTGTTAACTCCGCCTTGATTACCAACACTCTATTATTTCTCCATGATATCAGAGGATTCAAAATAAGAAAATTATCTCTAAAAGCTACCTACTGCTGAGTACTTTAGGTAATGACAGTCTTTAAGGAGCGTTGAAGGCGTCTTTGGCCTGCAGCTCGGCAGGTTGAGAACAAAGTGTCATGTCACTGATCTCCACGATGACACTTCTTCTTAAAAATAGTTCTTATGGCCGCTAATGTCCACCTTTAATCTGTTAGTACATCTCTCCCAGCCACGCCTTCAACCCTCCGCCACCCCATCCTCCCATTCTCAGACTCAAGCTGGTGGAGATTTAAATGGAGGTGGTAGGGGTGGGGGTAGCTGTTTTGGTGGAGAGGTGGAGGTGGTGAGTGGTAGAGAAGTTAAAATTAGAAGATGAGGAGGAGGAAGTGAGGTAGAAGGATATATGTGGAGGTTGGATGGAGGATTGGTGCTCCAGGAGCCTACCCACTGTCATTACTTTATCTCCTGGGATAATGTCTACACCCCTTCCATCCTCGGTCCCATCCCTCCATCTTCCCTCCCACCCCCTGCTCCTTTCCACCCCTTCCAACCTCCCTTCCACCTCCAACCTGCCTTCCACCCCCTCCAACCTTCCTTCCACTCCTCCGTCCTCTCTTCAACCTTCCCTCCATCTTCTTCCTCCCTCCCGTCAACCTCCACTGGGCAGGTGTGCGAATGATCGAGTTACCGGATAAGGAGTGGATTGGTTGACTGAGTGGAGATATGGGTTAGTGGGCAGGTGAGTTACTAGGCTGGGTGAGTTAGTTGGATAAATGGGTGTTTTACTGGGTGGATGGGAGGGTGAGTTAGTGGGGTAGGTGAGTTAAATGGTTGATAAGTGGGACATTGGATGGGTGGACGAGTGAGTTAGTAGGGTGGGTTGGTGGGTGGGTTATCCATTGAATGGGTGGCATAAGTTAGTGGGTGGGTGAGTTAATGTGATGGGCGGGTAAGTTAGCGAGGTGGGTGGGCGGGTAACTTAGTGAGGTGGGTGGGCGGGTAACTTAGTGAGGTGGGTGGGTGGGCGGTTGAGTGAAAGGTATAAATTGTTTTTCATACTGCTTAATTCATTTAGTTACACTGCTTCCTTCACTATGTTACACTGTGTGTGTGTGTGGGACGTTAATGTGGTCTGAGCGCACTTCAACATATTTTAGCATCAAGGTAATCATTACCTAACTCATTACGTCTTTTACTCTTGCCTAATTAGCACACACGACACAATTTTGATGTACTTGCATCTCTGGCAAGAGAGCTGTTGACTAAATGATGATGAATGTGCTTTCCTCTTTTCCAAGTCACCCTGCCTTGGTGGGAGACGGACAGTGTGGAAAAAAACCTGAGTGTTTACTTTGCAAAAGTATTTATTGCAAATTTTCACGTAAAAATATTTTTTGTGACATTTTTAAATGCGTGTGTTTGTTACAAGTTGAGATAAGTTCATGTAATTTACATAATTACCTGTAATTTGATGACTGTAATGGTAGTTATTGGTATAAGCATCAAGCTAGGGGAAAATACAGCCAGGGTATATTCGTAATATTACCGTGGTCATGCACGAGGCTGTGCTTATATTGTAATACAAGGAAAACTGATTTGAAAATACTTCCTCGGCCAATTATTTGTACTCGGCCTATTACTTTAGTGCTTCTGGTCTGGTTATTAATGCCCCTTGTCCGATAGTTTGTCAGTCGTTCAAATAGTCCACATTTTGACTATTAAGCGGGCAGAGCAACCTTATCCAGAAGCAGGAAATTACTGTATCCTGATACACAGCGAGACGAGACTGTCTTCATAGTATCCAGAAGCAAGGTCTACATATCACCTCCGGCTGACGCAATACTGAACGATGTCAGCGTAAAGGGCCGTACAATGTTATCGTCAATTCTCTAATGCAGACGTATTGACAAGAAATCTCTGTTTATACAAACTCAACATACGGCTTCGTAACTGACTTTAAAAGAAGTTTAACTTTAAATTATATAAATGGAAGTTCACATTCACGGAACAACCCATACCCAAAAAAAAAAAAAAAAAAAAAAAAAAACTCGCTGGTGCTAGACTTCAACCACCCCACTCCTCATATACTCTTTCATGTCTGGTGTGGTGTGGGCAAAGTTACATATGTATACACGTAATAAACAGGAAGCTCATGAGCAGGTATCTGTCAACACATGGGAATGCAGGCCTGTGACCTGACACACCAAACCAAGCATTTATGTGGCGTATGCCTTAGTGTCATACTGCATGTGATGCTCTTTTCTCATGATTTCCCTAGAATGTGAAGTGAGATTAAAAGAGATCTTTGATCTGGTAGGTCATGCAGCGTTCATTTCAATAGGAAATAAATATAGAACACGCATAAGAACACCCAGAGTAAAACAACCTAAACACAAATAACCCACATATAGGAGCGTGAAACTTCTGGCGACATTTCGCTCCGATTTGGTCCATTAACTAGTCACACAGAAGCGTGAAGGGAAGGGAGCCAGTATATATACGAAAGGATATACGAAGGGAAGGGGGTCTGGGAATAGTAGAACGAGAGAAGGTAGCAGTGTAATTGTAATAGTAGTGGTAGTAGTAGTAGTTCAACAGTGGCAGAGGTGGCAATAAGAAAGGAGTAGTATTAGTGACGCAGTATTAAGAGAGTGGAATGTTAACAAAGCAACAGTAGTAGTAGTGATGTGGAGGTAGTCTAAGAACAAGAGAAAACAATAAAAAGAAGCACTGCAGGAGAGCACTGACCTACGAGGGTAGGACAAAAATCCCAGGGGAAAAAACAAGACAGAACCTTCCTAGGCAGAAGAAAGGAAAGGCGAAGAAAATATAGGAAAGAAGAAGAGGTAAGATAAAGATCAGATTAAGTCACGCGTGTTCTGAAGTTTAGAGCATTTGTGTCGGCAAGTCTAAAACGTCTTTTGTGCTCTTTAAGTCTGTCAGAGAGTGGTCAGTTTCTCCAAAGTATTGGAAAGGACAAGAGGAGCAGGAAATGGATTAGATTCCGGAAGCATCAGTAGCAGGAGGAGAGGTACGAGCTAGATTACTACGAAGGGTGTTAGTTTGGCGAAAAGTAAGTTTGATATTTAAGGAACAGGGGGAATTGTTAAGATTTAAGAGACTGGAAATATAGAGAAGGCAAAGAACAGGTGATTCCACAGGAGTAGAAAGTTTAGGAGAGTAAAAAGTCCGTTCAGCATGTGAGAAGGAAGAGTTTATGAAACTGGAAAGGTAGTCAAGGTGAAAGAACGATCTACGAAGAGTGGAAATTTCCGAGTCTAGAAACTGAGGGTCACAAATGCGGAGGGCACGGAGAAAGAGAGAAATAAGAACACTCTTTCTTGACAGAGGAAGCAGGGTAAGAAAACTACTGAATGTACCTGCCACTGTGCATTGGACTGCGATAAATGGAAAAAAGAAAAGCCTGTAGCTGAGCGATGGACATATACATCGAGGAAAGAAAGCAAAAAGTTATATTCCGACTCAGCTTTAAACTTGATGAAAGGAACAAGATTGTTAAGTGCATGAGTCATGTGGCCAAAGAGCAAAGATATCTACATAGCGGAGCCAGAGGAAAGGGCGCATCCCCAACAGTACGATGTAGAACAGTTTCGAAGTATTCCATATAAAGGTTAGCAAGAACGGGAAATAAAGGAGAGCCTCTTCTGTTAGTTCACACAGAGGCAAATAAGATCAAGAAAGACATCAGTTGGTATAGGGAGTTAAAGTAACCTTTCATTGGCCTTCACTTTATCATCAAGAGGGACTTGACCTGATCTCTCATCTCCTCACCTTACCTCTTCTCATTTCCTATATTTTCTTTGCCTTTTCTTTCTTTTGCCTAGGAGGGTTCTGTCCTGTGTTTTTCCACTGGGCTTTTTATCCTACCCTCGTGGGCCATTAGCTCTCCTGTAGTGCTTCTTTTTCTGTTTTCTCTTTGTTCTGTGACAACATCCACTGCTACTACTTTTGCTTTTCTAACATTCCACTCTCTGACTTTTGTGTCACTACCACTACTTCTTTCTTATTGCCACTTCTGGCACTGATGCACTGTTTGTACTCCTACTGATTCTACCACTACCATCACTATTCTACAGTTGCATTATTACCTCCTCTTGTTTAACAACTACTTACCCTATCCCTCTCTCGTATATATACTGGCTCGCTTCCCTTCGTACTTTGTCGAACCTCCGGAGAACCTCCTCGGTCACTGAGGATATAGTTCAAATGGATCAGAGTTTTTGAGTTGAGAGCCTCATACCAGCAAGAAAGCAGGCCCTTGGATACCAGAGATTTTCCCCTGACTATTGCACCAGCACCTCTGCTACTCCCTACGATCTCTGTATGAGTGGGGAAGGTAACAAATGGGTCTGTTGAGTTTGAGATGACATCATTATATACACTGTATCGAAGGCACACCTGGAACCGACAACGTGCTGTGTCCCAGCTACAGGGAATCTACGACGATGGTAACTGCAGTACCACTTGTGCTGAAAGGGGACTCATTGTACTCATATCATAGGGCTGTAAACAGTGGTCCACTTGACAAACAGAAGATTCACCGTGCCCTTGTCATAGGGCTTCCCCTGCTATAGGGCTATAAACACCGACACAACTTCGGGAACCAGTGACGGGTCACCATCAGACATAAACTCGTGTCGGGACTTCATTCCTGGCGAATATATTACCAATCTTCGCGCTTCTGTGTAACTAGTTAATTAGTCGGGCCGAAACGTCTTCATAAGTTTCTTCCTCGTATGTGTTGGTTATTTGTGTATTGTTCCAGTCACGGTACTGTGCCTTTTTGCTCCTTTTAAAACTAAAATAAATATTAGCATTGAAATACACAACACACATACTGTCACACCAAATTATAACCAAGAGGAGCGAGAAGATGAAAAAATGAGGAACAGAAGAAGCAATAAAAAAATGAATGAATTGGGTGTAAATTTTGGGAGCAAATAATAATACTGGTATTAAGAGAAGCACGAGTCGCTGACGCTGTTTGGGGAACACTGGTGTGTGGACCTCTGGAGGGTTTTCCCAGCACCATGTAATCTTGGTACAAGGAATTTCAACTCGTAGGCTAATCTGTGGCTCACTTTATGGGCCTGACCTATTTCCACTAGTGAGCCCTGCTTATATGCGACCACGTCTTCAACTGTTGCATCTTTTCTTTCCTTCCAGCTCCAGTATAAAAGGCTCTCTCCTCATGCCTTTTATTTTTTTAATGTATCTGCCGTTTCCCACCGAGACAAGGTAACCTGTAAACGAAGAAACACTTTTATTATCACACTCACTGTTTTGCCAGAGGTGTGCCGATACTACAGTTCAAAAACTGCATCATGTTTCTATCTCTCCTTCCCAGTGCAGGCACTGTACTTCCCACCTCCAGGACTCGCATCCTGCTAACCGGTTTCCATGAATCCTTCATAAATATTATATTGCTCACACTCCAAACAGCGTGTCAAATCATAAAAAAAACATTTGCCTCCAGTCCTATTTAACACAATCACGTACATTTGCTGGAAGTCTGAGCCTCTTGCATACAATACCTCCTTTACTCCCTCCCACCAACCTTTCCTAGTACGACCTCTACCCCGTCTTTCCTTATCTACAGATTTATACGACCTCCAAGTCGTCTTATTTTGTTCCGTCCTCTCTAAATATCCGAATCACCTCAACAACCCCTCTTCCGCCCTTTGGATAATACTTTTAGTAACCCTACACCTCTTACTAATCTCTGCATAATATTCACACCACACATTGCCATCAGACACAACATCTTCACTACCTCCAGCCTTCTCCTTGTTGCAACATTCACCACCCAAGTTTCACTCCCATATAAGTGTTGTTACTGCTATATTCTCATACATTCCCCCTTTTGCTTCCATGGATAACGTTCTTTGTCTCCACAGACTCATCATTACACCACTCACCATTTTCCCCTCATCAGTTCTGTGGGTCATTTTGTCTTTCATAGATCCATCTGCTGACAAGTCCACTCCCAAATATCTGAAAACATTCACTTCCTCCATACTTCCTCCCTTTAATCTGATATCTAATCTTTCATTTCCTATTTTTTTTGTTATCCTCATCATCTTGCTCTTTCATATGTTCACTTTTAATATCCTTCTTTTATATACCCTCCCAAATTCATCCACTAAGCTCTGCAACTTCTCTTCAGGATCTCCCAAAACCAGTGTCATCAGCAAACAGTGACTGAGCATTCACTTCTTTTACGAACCCATCTATGAATTTATTGAACAACTATGGTGACATCACGCATCCCTCTCTAAAGCCTACTTTTACTAGGAAATAATTTCCATTTCTCCTGTATACCCTAACTTGAGGCTCACTATCCTCGTAAAAACTCTTAAGTGTTTTCAGTAACCTACCACCTATTCCATACACTTGCAATATCTGCTACATTGCTCCCCTATCCACCCTGTTATATGCCTTTTCCAAATCACTTACATTCTTCACTGTAAACTCTTGGTCTACGTTTTGATAAGGACCTGCCTTGTATGGGCCAGTAGGCCTTCTGCAGTGTTCCTCCATTCTTATGTTCTTATGTTTTTATGTACATATCCCCTACCCTTCCCAAACCCTCCTTGTTCGTCCGCGATCCGCCTCTCCGTCTTGCTGTTAATTCTCTCAAGAATAACTTTATTATACACCTTACCAGGTATACTCAGCAAGCTTATTTTTCTTTTGTTCCATTTGCCTTTATACAAAGGAACTATGCATGCTCTCTGTCGAGCCCTAGGTACCTCCCCCTCTTTCATACATTTTTTAAATAAAAGCTCCAACCATTCCAACACTAAATCCCCACCTGCCTTTAACATTTCTATCATGATCCTGTCGATTTCAGCCACTTTACCCCATTTCATTCTACTTATAACCTCACGCACTTCCCCAACACTCACATCTGGCTCTTACTCTTAAAAGAGTTATACCTCCCTGGCCAGTGCACTAAATCGCAGTTTCCCGATCTTCATCAATCAACATTTATCAGTTCCTCAAAATATTCCTTCCGTCTTTCTACCACCTCCAACTCCTCATCTAATAGCTCTCCTCTTCTATTTTTAAATGCCAAATCCATTTGTTCTCTAGACTTCCTCAACTTACTAATCTCTAAAACTTTTTCTTATTCTCAGCAAAATTTGTTGACAGCATTTCTCCCACTCGCTCATTTGTTCTCCTTTTATATTTCTTCACTACTCTCAATCTCACCTTTTCTCTCCATATACTCCTTCCTCCTTATATCACTTCTACTTTGTAAAAACGTCTCATATGTTAACTTTTTCTTTCTTACTGCTCTCTGCCTCATCATTCAACCAATCGCGTCTCTACCCTCCCATACTCACTCTCCTATATTCACAAACTTCTGCTGAACACTTATATCAACCCCATATCTCTTCAACCTCATTGCTTTCACAAGCCCATATTTCTACCAATAGTTGATTATATCTTACCCTAACTGCCTCCTCTTTCAGTTTATATACCTTCACCTCTTTTTTTTCTGATTCCATTCTCCTTGTACCCCAATCTAACTTTTACTCTCACTGTAGCTACAACTGAAAAGTGATCTGATATGTCTGTGGCCCCTCTATAAACATGCACATCCTAAAGTCTACCCATCAACCTTTCATCCACCAATACATAGTCCAGTACACTGCTGTCATTACTCCCTATATCATATCTCGGATGCTTATTTATCCTTTATTTTCTTAAAATATATATTACCTACTACCAAACAACTGTCCTGCTTAAGGTGACTGAGGCATCTCAAATAGCCTCAAAAATTGTTCACATGACTCTTGTTCTCTAGCATCTTATATGGAGTATAAATTTTAAAAAAATTTTTTTCGTTGGTTGCTGATGGTTTCAAGTAGTTTTCTTCCAGGTGGACAAGGACTTCATAATGATTAGATTCTAATGAAGGTAGGAAGCTGACTGCCCGGTTGTACTTGCGTCTTTCCGTTCTTTCATCTGTGGAGTCACTAGTAAGGACACCTACCTATGCATACAGGTTCCTGAGCTCTGTATCTTGGAACCTCTTTCCAGTGTTTGACAGTAGTGTGCAGTCCAAGGGCTGCGTTATTTTTTCAGCCTGAGAGCTAAGAGGCAGTACGACCAGACTAAAAAACACTATTCACTATACAACTGTGTCTATGGAGCGTCATACTTTGCCACAGACAGTAACAATATTTGTGGCATTGGCCTTCAGCAGCTGCAAGTTCTCTGCTGACAATGGAAACATTCTCTTGTGTGATCTTAAATTAAAATCTTACCTGAATGGGACAAATGTGTTTCAGTAGACCATAAAATGTGAATACTTTATTTAAAAATCAATTAAAGAAATTTCTTCCTCTAGAATCTGAAAATGAAAGCACAATGAAATTCTATATCATTGTCTTTCATTTGCCGAGGCAGTAGAAACTATAGATTATGCCACCAGACTCAAATAACAACATAACATGAAAGTTTAATAAATATCAGGTTTTATGTAATTAAGCTAAGCTTCTCATTTGTAAAGTTTATCATGTTTTATCTTATATGGACCATACAATGAAATTACTACCTGAAAGATTTTACCATTTAAGATAATATTAATATCTGTTCTGGCTCAGGTCAGTTGTGTGACTGTGATACTGGAATGAAAACGTGATTATTTGACTGTTGGTTTTAATGTATACAGGATGGGTTTATATTTTCTGTTCGCTCTTCAAAAAATTCTGCTGGCTTTATATATTATTGCATTTTTTGGTGTATGTTATATTGTGTTAAATTATGCTTATAGACAGTCTAACCAGACAAAATCTAAACTAACCTGCACAGCATAAATCGATAAATTTACTTAGTATATCAGAAATCTGCCTCAGGAGGACGAGGTGTGAGTGAACGAACATTTGGAAAATATATATAAGATCACAAATCCTGGCATGGCAACCCATCCTGATATTTCCTTGTTAGGATTAATTTTGGCCTTCCAAAGTTTAAGCTCATCAGGTAATAAGCTTCATTAAGCTCGGGATTGTGAGCCAGGTCGACTCTCAACATGGTCGATCTTATGACGTGCCTATGGCGCTCCGACTACGTACGTGTCACAATCTTCCAACGTTCCTGGCCCCCCTATCTGTGTTTCAGCACCATAAACGTCAATGCTTAACACTGATATTTGGTGTCAGTACAATACAAGTCAGCTATTATGGATGATATGTCAGCAGAATAAAAACCAGTGCTCGAGGTTGATATTTGGTATCAACACAAAAGCCAGCCCTTATGGATGATATTTGGTGTCACATTTCATCCATATTTGACACTTGATATTTGACACAAAATATCAACCTTAAGGCTGAAATTTGGTATCAACACAATAGAAGTCAGCCATTTTCGATGATATTGTATGTAGATACCATAAAAGTCAGTGCTTAAGGCTGGCTTTTTCTGTGTCAGCATCATAAAAGCCAGTTCTAGAAACTGAAGCTCTGCGTGTGTCAGCATTCATTTTTAAGAGTTATTTAATTTTACTTGATAATTCTCTACTGGTGTATAAAGTTAAACCCGTGCATGATAATACAATATTGTTGGCGGTTGTTGTTAGTGCTCTTTTATACTGTAGTAAATTTCTCTGTGACATAATAATGATAACGTGTGTATAATTACTGGATGCTGACCTTTGTAGCACTGAGTTGAGGATTACCGGATGCTGACCTTTGTAGCACTGTGCTGTAGATTACTGGATGCTGACCACTGTAGCACTGTGCTGTAGATTACTGGATGCTAAACTCTGTAGACTGTGCTGAAGATTACTGGATGCTGACCACTGTAGCACTGTGCTGTAGCACTGTGCTGTAGATTACTGGATGCTAAACTCTGTAGACTGTGCTGAAGATTACTGGATGCTGATTTTTTTGTAGCACTGTGCTGAAGATTACTGGATGCTGACCACTGTAGCACTGTGCTGTACATTACTGGATGCTGAGCACTGTAGCACTGTGCTGTACATTACTGGATGCTGAGCACTGTAGCACTGTGCTGAAGATTACTGGATGCTGACCACTGTAGCACTGTGCTGAAGATTACTGGATGCTGACCACTGTAGCACTGTGCTGAATATTACTGGATGCTGACCACTGTAGCACTGTGCTGAAGATTACTGGATGCTGACCACTGTAGCACTGTGCTGTACATTACTGGATGCTGAGCACTGTAGCACTGTGCTGTACATTACTGGATGCTGAGCACTGTAGCACTGTGCTGAAGATTACTGGATGCTGACCACTGTAGCACTGTGCTGTACATTACTGGATGCTGACCACTGTAGCACTGTGCTGAAGATTACTGGATGTTGACCTCTGTAGCACTGTGCTGAAGATTGCTTTATGCTGACCACTGTAGCACTGTGCTGAATATTACTGGATGCTGACTTCTGTAGCACTGTGCTAAAGATTACTGGATGCTGACCTCTGTAGCACTGTGCTGTACATTAATGCTGACCACTGTCTCTGAAGATTAATGCTGCACTGTAGCACTTCATCATGCTGACCACTGTAGCACCTGAATATTACTGGATGCTCACTAGCACTGTGCTGAAGATACATGCTGACCACTTAGCACTGTGGTAGATTACTGGATGCAGTAGCACTGTGCTGAAGATTTGGATGCTCCATGTAGATTACTGGATCTGAACTGTAGCAACACTGTAGCACTGTGCTGTAGATTACTGGATGCAACTGTAGACTGTGCTGTAGATTACTGGATGTTGACCTCTGTAGCACTGAAGATTGATGCTGACACTGTAGCACTGTGCACTGGATGTGCTGTAGCACTGTGCTGAATATTACTGGATGCTGACCTCTGTAGCACTGTTCAAGTAACTCTCATAATGCTGCATGGTTCATCATTGTTCCATGGTTCACTAAGTAATACATTGTTCCATGGTTCACCAAGAAGCACTCATTGTTCCATGGTTCATCAAGTAACACTCATAATTCTCAATGATTCATCAAACAACATTCACAGTGCTCCATGGTTTATCAAGTAACACAGTGCTCCATGGTTTATCAAGTAACACAGTGCTCCATGGTTCATCAAGTAACACAGTGCTCCATGGTTCATCAAGTAACACTCATAATTCTCAATGATTCATCAAACAACATTCACAGTGCTCCATGGTTCATCAAGTAACAGTGCTCCATGGTTTATCAAGTAACACAGTGCTCCATGGTTCATCAAGTAACACAGTGCTCCATGGTTCATCAAGTAACAGTGCTCCATGGTTCATCAAGTAACAGTGCTCCATGGTTCATCAAGTAACAGTGCTCCATGGTTCATCAAGTAACACAGTGCTCCATGGTTCATCAAGTAACACTCATAATTCTCAATGATTCATCAAACAACATTCACAGTGCTCCATGGTTTATCAAGTAACACAGTGCTCCATGGTTCATCAAGTAACACAGTGCTCCATGGTTCATCAAGTAACAGTGCTCCATGGTTCATCAAGTAACACAGTGCTCCATGGTTCATCAAGTAACACAGTGCTCCACGGTTCATCAAGTAACACAGTGCTCCACGGTTCATCAAGCAACAGTGCTCCATGGTTCATCAAGTAACAGTGCTCCATGGTTCATCAAGTAACACAGTGCTCCATGGTTCATCAAGTAACACAGTGCTCCATGGTTCATCAAGTAACACAGTGCTCCATGGTTCATCAAGTAACACAGTGCTCCATGGTTCATCAAGTAACACAGTGCTCCATGGTTCATCAAGTAACACAGTTCTCCATGGTTCATCAAGTAACACAGTGCTCCATGGTTCATCAAGTAACATTGCTCCATGGTTCATCAAGTAACACAGTGCTCCATGGTTCATCAAGTAACACAATGCTCCATGGTTCATCAAGTAACATAGTGCTCCATGGTTCATCAAGTAACACAGTGCTCCATGGTTCATCAAGTAACAGTGCTCCATGGTTCATCAAGTAACACAGTGCTCCATGGTTCATCAAGTAACACAATGCTCCATGGTTCATCAAGTAACACAGTGCTCCATGGTTCATTAAGTAACACAGTGCTCCATGGTTCATCAAGTAACACAGTGCTCCATGGTTCATCAAGTAACACAGTGCTCCATGGTTCGTCAAGCAACTCACACAGTGCTCCATGGTTCATCAAGTAACACAGTGCTCCATGGTTCATCAAGTAACACAGTGCTCCATGGTTCATCAAGTAACACAATGCTCCAGGGTTCATCAAGTAACTCACACAGTGCTCCAGGGTTCATCAAGTAACTCCCAGTGCTCCATGGTTCATCAGGTAACACTCACAGTGCTCCATGGTTCATCAACTAACACAGTGCTCCATGGTTCATCAAGTAACACAGTGCTCCATGGTTCATCAAGTAACACAGTGCTCCATGGTTCATCAAGTAACGCAATGCTCCATGGCTCATCAAGTAACGCAATGCTCCATGGCTCATCAAGTAACACTCACAGTGCTCCATGGTTCGTCAAGCAACTCACACAGTGCTCCATGGTTCATCAAGTAACACAGTGCTCCATGGTTCATCAAGTAACACAGTGCTCCATGGTTCATCAAGTAACACAGTGCTCCATGGCTCATCAAGTAACGCAATGCTCCATGGTTCATCAAGTAACACAGTGCTCCATGGCTCATCAAGTAACGCAATGCTCCATGGTTCATCAAGTAACACAGTGCTCCATGGTTCATCAAGTAACACAGTGCTCCATGGTTCATCAAGTAACACAGTGCTCCATGGCTCATCAAGTAACGCAATGCTCCATGGCTCATCAAGTAACACACACGGTGCTCCATGGTTCGTCAAGCAACTCACACAGTGCTCCAGGGTTCATCAAGTAACTCCCAGTGCTCCATGGTTCATCAGGTAACACTCACAGTGCTCCATGGTTCATCAACTAACACAGTGCTCCATGGTTCATCAAGTAACAATCACAGTGCTCCATGGTTCATCAAGTAACTATCACTGTGCTCCATGGTTCATCAACTCAGTGCTCCATGGTTCATCAACTAACACAGTGCTCCATGGTTCATCAAGTAACAATCACAGTGCTCCATGCTTCATCAAGTAACACAGTGCTCCATGTTTCATCAAGTAACAGTGCTCCATGGTTCATCAAGTAACACAGTGCTCCATGCTTCATCAAGTAACACAGTGCTCCATGCTTCATCAAGTAACACAGTGCTCCATGTTTCATCAAGTAACAGTGCTCCATGGTTCATCAAGTAACACAGTGCTCCATGGTTCATCAAGTAACACAGTGCTCCATGGTTCATCAAGTAACACAGTGCTCCATGGTTCATCAAGTAACGCAATGCTCCATGGCTCATCAAGTAACACTCACAGTGCTCCATGGTTCATCAAGTAACGCAGTGCTCCATGGTTCAAGTAACAATCACAGTACTCCATGGTTCATCAAGTAACAATCACAGTGCTCCATGGTTCATCAAGTAACAATCACAGTGCTCCATGGTTCATCAAGTAACACAGTGCTCCATGGTTCATAAAGTAACAATCACAGTGCTCCATGGTTCATCAAGTAACACAGTGCTCCATGGTTCATCAAGTAACACTCACAGTGCTCCATGGTTCATCAAGTAACACAGTGATCCATGGTTCATAAAGTAACAATCACAGTGCTCCATGGTTCATCAAGTAACACAGTGCTCCATGGTTCATCAAGTAACAATCACAGTGCTCCATGGTTCATCAAGTAATAATCAGAGTGCTCCATGGTTCATCAAGTAATAATCAGAGTGCTCCATGGTTCATCAAGTAACACAGTGCTCCATGGTTCATCAAGTAACGCTGTGCTCCATGGTTCATCAAGTAACACAGTTCTCCATGGTTCATCAAGTAACACAGTGCTCCATGGTTCATCAAGTAACACAGTGCTGCATGGTTCATCAAGTAACACAGTGCTCCATGGTTCATCAAGTAACACTCAGTGTTCCAGGGTTCACCATGGCAGGATTCCCTTCCTCTCCTCACTCGTATATGTCTCATCTTACTTTATTTCCATGTCATCTTTATTTTCCATCAGCTTCTCGCTTTGTTCTCATCCCTCTATCCCTCTCTTCCTTCGTTCTCTCCCACTATTCCCTTACCTCACCTTTACAACCCTGGAAAGGAAGAATGACCATGAGACGTGATGACTGGTCTCCTTCTGAATTATACTGCTGGTCATGAGCTCCCTTGCATGTGTACTCGTGTACTCACCTATTTGTACTCACCTATTTGTGGTTGCAGGGGTCGAGTCCTAGCTCCTGGCCCCGCCTCTTCACCGGTTGCTACTAGGCCCTCTCTCTCCCCGCTCCATGAGCTTTATCAAACCTCGTCTTAAAACTGTGTATGGTTCCTGCCTCCACTACGTCATTTTCTAGGCTATTCCACTGCCTTACAACTCTATGACTGAAGAAATACTTCCTACTATCTCTCTGACTCATTTGTGTCTTCAACTTCCAATTGTGGCCTCTTGTTTCTGTGTCCCCTCCCTGGAACATCCTGTCTTTGTCCACCTTGTCTATTCCACGCAGTATTTTATATGTCGTTATCATGTCTCCCCTGACCCTCCTGTCCTCCAGTGTCGTCAGGCCGATTTCCCTTAATCTTTCTTCATAGGACATTCCCCTTAGCTCTGGAACTAACCTTGTCGCAAACCTTTGTACTTTCTCTAGTTTCTTGACGTGCTTTATCAAGTGCGGGTTCCAAACAGGTGCTGCATACTCCAGTATGGGCCTGACATACACGGTGTACAGTGTCTTGAATGATTCCTTACTAAGGTATCGGAATGCTGTTCTCAGGTTTGCCAGGCGCCCATATGCTGCAGCAGTTATCTGATTGATGTGTGCTTCCGGAGACATGCTCGGTGTTATACTCACCCCAAGATCTTTCTCCTTGAGTGAGGTTTGCAGTCTTTGGCCACCTAGCCTATACTCTGTCTGTGGTCTTCTGTGCCCTTCCCCTATCTTCATGACTTTGCATTTGGCAGGATTAAATTCGAGAAGCCATTTGCTGGACCAGGTGTCCAGTCTGTCCTGTGTGTGTGTGTGTGTGTGTGTTTGTGTGTATGTTTGTGTGTGTGTGTGTGTGTGTGTGTGTGTGTGTGTGTGTGTGTGTGTGTGTGTGTGTGCGAGCGTGCGTGCGTGCGTGGTTTGTGCGCGTGTGTTGGTGTGTATATGTGTGTGTGTGTGTGTACTCATCTATTTGTGGTTACAGGGGTCGATTCAATGCTCCTGGCCCCGCCAGAAGCTATAACCAGACTCCTTGCCCGCCAGGAGTCTGGCCTTGCCAGACTATTCCACTTCCTGACAACTCTGTGACTAACATCACTTTGACTCATCTAGGTCTTCATGTTCAATATGTGACCCTTTTTTTCTGTGTGCCATCTCTGGAATATCTTGTGTCTGTCCACCTTCTCAATTCCTCATAGTATTTTGTATGTCGTTATAATGTCTCCCCTAACCCTTCTGTCCTCCAGTGTCGTCAGGCCGATTTCCCTTACCCTTTCTTCGTAAGACATTACCCTCAGCTCTGGAACTAGTCTTAGTGCAATGGTTTGCAACTTCTCTAATTTCTTGACGTGCTTGACCAGGTGCGGTTTCCAAACTGGTGCTGCATACTCCAGTATGAACCTGACGTTCGCGGTGTACAAAGTCTTGAACGATTCCTTACTGAGGTATCGGAACGTTACTCTTAGGTTTGCCAGGCGCCCATATGCCGCAGCAGTTATCTGAGTGATGTGCGCCTCAGGAGATGTGCTCAGCGCTTTACTCACCCCAAGATCCTTTTCCTTGAGTGAGGTTTGCAGTCTTTGGCCACCTAGCCCATACTCTGTCTGCGGTCTTCTTTGCCCTTTCCCGATCTTCATGACTTTGCATTTGAAGGGGTTAAATTCGAGGAGCCAGTTGCTGGACCAGGCTTTCAGTCTGTCCAGGTCTCTTTGTACTCCTGCCTGATCCCCCCCAGTGTGAGTGTGAGTGAATGTGTGTGTGTGTGTGTGCGTGTGTGTGTGTGTGTGTGTGTGCGCGCGCGTGCGTGCGTGTGTGTGTGCGTGCGTGCGTGTGTGCGTGTGCGTGCGTGTGCGTGTGTGTGTGTGTGTGTGTGTGTGTGTGTGTGTGTGTGTGTGTGTGTGTGTGTTCGACTACATGCATGCCATTTTTTGTTTTGTTCATACTAACCAACTTGTATACACCGAGTTTTGTTTGCCCGGGTTGAGCCTCAGCTCCTGGCTACGCCTCCTAGACTACTTTGATGGGCATTACTGATTTCTGTGCCTTATCATATCTCCTCTTGAAGCTGTGTATTGAGTCTGCCTCCACGACTGTCTCATCCAAGTCCTACCACTTTTCAACCACTTCGAGACTAAGGAAATACTTCCTTAGATCCTTTTGGATTATCTGTGTCTTCTCATTCCACCTGTGTCCTTTTGATCATGGTTCGCTTACTTAAAACTATCTTCTATCATTGACATGTTAGTGTTTTGTAAATTTTATATATTGTAATCATGTCTCCTCCTCCTCTTGTCCTCATTCCCAAGGTCGTTAAGTTCAGGTGTTCATCCTCTCGTAATGTATTCCTCTCAGTTCTGAGAAACTGGTTGCAAACTTTTGAAACTTTCTGAGCTTCGACATATGCATGACGAGGTGTGTGGGCTCCATTCTGGGGCCGCATACTCAGTGACTGGCCTTGCATGTGGCGTATATAAGATTTCGAAAGAGTATTCAAATTCCTTGATGCTTTTCTGAGGTTTGCTAATCTCATACTGGTTGTGTGTAATTCTGATGATATGCTTGCAGCTTCTTTCCCTTCATTCTCCATTTTGTGTCCCTTCTGCCCTCACGTTTTTTTTTATTTGCACGAACTTGCATTTGTTCGGGTTGAACTCGCGAGGCCATTTTTTGACCAGATTTGCAGTTTATTATTTTTCTTTCCTATTGTTAATTTTCTCAAAAGTTTTATGTCGTCCGCAAATAGTGATACATATGACTCACTTTTCTGGTAGAGTGGCCACATAGGAACATCGGTCCTAATAATGCTTCTGGAACCTCGCTCGATACTGTCCCATTTTGATTGTGTGGCTGTTTGTGTGTACTCATGGAGTTGCTCTCACGTAGTAGTATTTATAGGAGTTAAGATTGGGTTCCTGGTCCCACTTCCTGGACTACGATGCTCATCACCTGCTCTTAGACTAAGGGACTGCCTGTTGTATATATTTCTACAGTCTTCATATTATGTTCATGCATAATATGAAACGTCTACAAGTAAAGATACCCAGATGTTGCACATGTATTAAATTCATCTTGTCTTGCCTTATCTTTTTCTCCGCTCAAACCGCCAGGTTTAGCTCCTTCAGCCTCTCCTCTTAGTTCATTATAAAATACTCATATGTCGTGTATAAGGTTCTGACAGATTCTATATTTAGGTTGCTCAGTGCTATTCTGAGGTTTATTAATCCATCAAGAGCCGCTGACGTTGTGCAGTTTATACTTTATTTATTTATACTTTATTTATCTGGCAATATGAATTGTGATATACTCACCCCCTGGCTCTTTTTCCTCTGATATTTACATTTGCCTCCGTCCATACTTTACTCTGTGCCCATTTTGTTAGTTACCAGTTGTTAAAGGCATTTGTCGAGTAGACACTTGACCTGTTTTTGTTCTGGTGTGTGCGTATGTGTGTGTGTGTAAGAGAGGAAGAGAGAGCGATCGCGTCCGTGCGTATATTCGTCGAATTGTATTTGCAGGGGTCGAGCTTCAACTATTGGGCCCTACCTGTACACTTAGTTATCTAGTGTGATTTTTAACATCTAATTTGCATATCAGTTTGGAGGAAATCTTCACTTTTTGTACTTTCACACTGAAGAAGTTCTTCCCTAAAACCCTTAGGTTCATCTGAACTTCATTTCGAATAATGTTCCGTCGTTCTGTTTCATGTGTGTGTGTGTGTGTGTGTGTGTGTGTGTGTGTGTGCTCACCGAATTGGGCTTGTGGGCAGTTATCTTGCAATATCTCCCCTCCTTATGCACTCCACTTGCTCACTATACTCTCTGTTAAAAATTTGTTAGGTCCCCTTTCTCCATTTCAGTTTACAGTTTCCAGTTGCGCAACCTCGTTCTGTTTTCTTCCAAAGGCAAATAGTCTTCTGTCTTTTTTACTTATCGATCTGTGAGCATCTCGTATATTTTGATTCCCAGTAAAGGTAGAAACACTGGGCATGTTTCTTTACACCAGTTGCCTATGTTCACCCAGCAGTAAAATGGGTACATGGGTGTTAATCGACTGGTGTGGGTCGCATCCTGGGACAAATTAACCTAATTTGACGGAAATGCTCTGCATAACAAGCGGCTCTCTATATAGTGGTATGTCATGATGTCAGCTAGGACTGTATACCTTGTACATGTAGAAATAAAGATATCATTATTATTCTTGTATTGCATATATATATATATATATATATATATATATATATATATATATATATATATATATATATATATATATATATATATATATATATACACACACAAACACTGATCTCTGGCTGAAGGAGACTCTAACCTACGAACCTTGGAACAAGGTACGCAGTGCTTTACCAATCTACCCACACTGGACAATACCAGTGTGGGTAGATGGGTAAAGCACTGCGTACCTTGTTACAGGGTTCGTAGGTTAGTCTCCTTCAGCCAGAGATCAGTGTTTGTGTATATTTCGCCTGCTCTTGCGAATTCCTTGCATATATATATATATATATATATATATATATATATATATATATATATATATATATATATGTATATATATATATATATATATATATATATATATATATATATATATATATATATATAAACTAGCGTAAATATCTCACAAAAGAATATATTTAGTGCTAAAGCTTAAAATCGTATTTTAAGCTTTAGCAATAGTTATATATATATATATATATATATATATATATATATATATATATATATATATATATATATATATATATATATATATATATATATATATATATATATATATATATATATATATATATATATATATATATATATATATATATATATATATATATATATATATATATATATATATATATATATATATATATATATATATATAAATAATTTCTCAAAAATCAGTGTGACCCTATAGAAAAAAATATCTCATTGTGTTTGGTTATTATTAAATTTTTGTAAACTTATCTAAAATATATTTAGTTGGATTAGGCTCAATTTAATTGCGCTTGTTATAAGGCTAGGTCAATTCCTAAGGTTCTTTTGGTGCAAAATTATTAATTCTTACATTAACATATATGAAAAATATATCTTTAAACGTATAAGAGAAAATTTTAGAAATGACTTAATTTTAAACGAGTTCTTGCTAATTGACCAGTTTTACCTATCCGGCACGACATATATATATATATATATATATATTATAATGTGACCACGAACAAGTGGTGTTTAATCAATAACAACACTGCGACTAGCCGAGGATTCGTACTCGAGTTCGAATCCTCGGCTAGTCGCAGTGTTGTTGTTGATTAAATACCACTTGTTCGTGGTTACAATATTATATATACTGCTCATGGAGGCTAGTACACCAAACGGGGAGGAGGATGAAATTAGCTCTGAAGCACCCACATCATCGTATGTCCGCGGATCACAGTACAACACCAAGCTCTGCTGGGTGCGTGATTTTTGTAGGATTTTATGGTCCAGTGGGTTAGAGCGTCGTGGAATTTTCGCTCACCATGAGGCGGGCTAAAACAACGCGGGTTCGAATCCTCGGGTAGTCCCATTGTTTATATATATATATATATATATATATATATATATATATATATATATATATATATATATATATATATATATATATATCGCGGGCGTACACACACTGCAGGACTATGTATGTGGACATCTCTCATGTATTTAGACCACTCATACCAGTTATGTAAAAATCATAAGCGGTTAGGCCACTTACCTTTTATTCCTCTCTTCCACCTTGCATCCACACCTTCACATGCTTTTTACCATTTTCCATGCTTCCCTGTCCTTCCTTCTCCTTACCCAGTCTCTTGTCACAGTTGGATACAATGTATGGTTGCCGATCATTAAGGTCTTGGCTTAGTCTCACTAACAGTCTACTCTCAAGGAAATTTTAAGTGAAAATGGACACTGAACTACATAGTAAAATTCCTAATTTTGAATATATGCACATACAGTCAAGAGTCGCGTAACGACGGGGATACATTCCGAGAACTGCGTCGTTAGGCGATTTCGTCGTTGTGCAAACGTCATTGAGTGTACTTACACAAACCTAGATGGTGTAGCCTACTACACACCTAGGATATATGATATAGCTTAGGGGCCATGATGAACAAAACAATGAGAGATTAAATCAAGCACAAGGGAAAATGATGCTATGAAGGGACGTGATAAACACGAGATGAGATTTATGAGGCTGCTGCCGGTGTAACACCCCAGTAAACATTTCTTTTATGAGTAGAAAGAGTACAGTCTACAATAATGATAAAAGCACAGTATTCAAATTCAAATTCAAATTCAAAGTTTATTCTCTATAAGGATTACAATGCTGAGTTTACAGAAATTTGGTTATTGTTTGGTTTACATGTAGTAAAATTGTGATTACAGAGTGTACCACTAGAACGCTTAGCATGGCTAGGCATTTCGGGCATACTTAGTTTTATTCTTAATTGTAAAATATTACAAATTATGAGGTAAGTTGGTATTATGGCTAAGTGACTAAATACTAGTTTGTGAGTTTAGCAATGTGAATGCTTTTGTTTTGGCACAGTACATAGTTTCAGTATTGGAGTATCACAGGATTCATTATTTTAAGACTGAGATTAATATTTCTCTTTATGGTCAGATGAGTGAGTGAGTGTAAGTGTGAACCACCACGTGGTATTCGTGTAGTTAGTTGACGGGGTGTATCAGGGAGATCAGATGTTTTCTAATGGTAGTTTTGAAGGTGATGAATGTGTCTGCATTTCTAGAGTTCTCAGGTAGGGTATTCCAGATTTTAGGGCCTTTGACATACATTGAATTTTTGTAAAGGTTTAGTCGGACACGGGGAATGTCGTAGAGATGTTTGTGTCTGGTGTTATGCCTGTGGGTTCTGTCACAACTATCAAGAAAGCGTTTTAGGTCAAGGTTGATATTAGAGTTTAAGGCCCTGTAGATGTAGATTGCACAGTAGTAAGTGTGGATGTACTGAACTGGGAGTAAGTTTAGATCTATGAAGAGTGGGGGGGGGGTGTTGCCAGGGATGGGATTTAGTGATTATTCTTACTGCAGCTTTTTGTTGGGTTATTATTTACTTTAGGTGTGTTGCTGCAGTTGATCCCCAAGCACAAATAGCATAGGTGAGGTATGGATAAATAAGTGAGTGGTATAGTGTGAGAAGGGCATTTTGCGGCACGTAGTATCATATCTTGGAGAGGATCCCAACCGTTTTGGATACTTTTTTGGCTATATGCTGGATATGGGTGCTGAAATTCAGGTTGTTGTCAAGGTATAAGCCTAGGAATTTTCCCCCATTATTTCTGGTAATTAGAGTGTTGTCAATCTTAATGTTAATTTGTGCATCTCCTGCTCTGCTACCAAACATAATATAGTAGGTTTTGTCAGTGTTAAGCGTAAGTTTATTGGCTGTCATCCAAGTCGATATTTTAATCAGCTCCTCATTCACAATAATAAATATATAAACCATTAATATAGTTTATTATCATTATCAAGTATTATGCACTGTTTAATTGACTGGCAGCGTAATAAGTTTGTTTACACTGCCATCGTATATGTGGTCCGTCGTTGACCGAAACGTTATGCTCATTGACTGGATTGGATTGGATATTGAAATCGGCTTGACTTGAGAGTTGGTCATCATTTATATCATCGCTTTACCACACGTCTGGCTCTCAGGTGTACCGTGCTCTTAAAGGCTAGCAAAACTATTGAGTTCGACACTTCTCCAGGCTGAAAGAATGACCTCAAAACCTCTACATCAAGGCTGATGAACTGATCACATCATCTTTACCTTTCCATTGCTTCTGCTGTCTCCATATTTAGTCACCTCTGTATCTTGGCAGTGTTTCACTCTTCAGGAACTTTGTCAAGATTTGGTAATGGCTTGTCAAAGCTCCTGGAGATGGAAACGTTGCCACAATAAAATATCACCTCTGTATGTTACTAAAAAGCTTACTGTGTAGGCGAAATGTTTCGAAAATAAAGGTTCTTATATGTGTCTTGCTCATGTACCAATCATTCGTTTGTCATGTTTTTCGAGATTACAAACCCTGGAGTGAATCAACCGCTTTTACCGAGCATTGATCTTCTGGCTGAGTTTTATCTGTGTGTCGGAGGCAGATAAAACCATCACCTGTGATCAATTCCCGGGCCTAGCCTTCCCTCCTGACCCAGCCTTCCCTCCTGACCCAGCCTTCCCTCCTGACCCAGCCTTCCCTCCTGACCCAGCCTTCCCTCCTGACCCAGCCTTCCCTCCTGACCTAGCCTTCCCTCCTGACCTAGCCTTCCCTCCTGACCCAGCCGTAACTCCTGACCTAGCCTTCCCTCCTGACCCAGCCTTCCCTCCTGACCCAGCCTTCCCTCCTGACCCAGCCTTCCCTCCTGACCCAGCCTTCCCTCCTGACCCAGCCTTCCCTCCTGACCCAGCCTTCCCTCCTGACCTAGCCTTCCCTCCTGACCCAGCCTTCCCTCCTGACCTAGCCTTCCCTCCTGACCTAGCCTTCCCTCCTGACCCAGCCGTAACTCCTGACCTAGCCTTCCCTCCTGACCCAGCCTTCCCTCCTGACCCAGCCTTCCCTCCTGACCCAGCCTTCCCTCCTGACCCAGCCTTCCCTCCTGACCCAGCCTTCCCTCCTGACCCAGCCTTCCCTCCTGACCCAGCCTTCCCTCCTGACCCAGCCTTCCCTCCTGACCCAGCCTTCCCTCCTGACCTAGCCTTCCCTCCGGACCTAGCCTTCCCTCCTGACCTAGCCTTCCCTCCTGACCTAGCCTTCCCTCCTGACCCAGCCTTTCCTCCTGACCCAGCCTTCCCTCCTGACCCAGCCTTCCCTCCTGACCCAGCCTTCCCTCCTGACCCAGCCTTCCCTCCTGACTTAGCCTTCCCTCCCCAGCCTTCCCTCCTGTCCGAGCCTTCCCTCCTGACCTAGCCTTCCTTCCTGACCCAGCCTTCCCTCCTGACCCTAGCCTTCCCTCCTGACCCAGCCGTCCCTCCTGACCCAGCCTTCCCTCCTGACCCAGCCTTCCCTCCTGACCCAGCCTTCCCTCCTGACCTAGCCTTCCCTCCTGACCTAGCCTTCCCTCCTGACCTAGCCTTCCCTCCTGACCCAGCCTTCCCTCCTGACCTAGCCTTCCCTCCTGACCTAGCCTTCCCTCCTGACCTAGCCTTCCCTCCTGACCTAGCCTTCCCTCCTGACCTAGCCTTCCCTCCTGAGCCTTCCCTCCTGACCTAGCCTTCCCTCCGGACCTAGTCTTCCCTCCTGACCTAGCCTTCCCTCCTGACCCAGCCTTCTCCTCCTGGAGCCTTCTCTCCTAGCCTTCCCTGACCTAACCTTCCCTCCGGACCTAGCCTTCCCTCCTGACCCAGCCTTAACTCCTGACCTAGCCTTCCCTCCTGACCTAGCCTTCCCTCCTGACCTAGCCTTCCCTCCTGACCCAGCCCTCCCTTCTGACCCAGCTTTCCTTAATGACCCAGCCTTCCCTCCTGACCCAGCCTTCCCTCCTGACCTAGCCTTCCCTCCTGACCTAGTCTTCCCTCCTGACCTAGCCTTCCCTCCTGACCCAGCCTTCCCTCCTGACCCAGCCTTCCCTCCTGACCCAGCCTTCCCTCCTGACTCAGCCTTCCCTCCTGACCCAGCCTTCCCTCCTGACATAGTCTTCCCTCCTGACCCAGCCTTCCCTCCTGACCTAGCCTTCCCTCCTGACCCAGCCTTCCCTCCTGACCTAGCCTTCCCTCCTGACCTAGCCTTCCCTCCTGACCTAGCCTTCCCTCCTGACCTAGCCTTCCCTCCTGACCCAGCCTTCCCTCCTGACCTAGCCTTCCCTCCTGACCTATCCTTCCCTCCTGACCCAGCCTTCCCTCCTGACCCAGCCTTCCCTCCTGACTTAGCCTTCCCTCCTGACCTAGCCTTCCCTCCTGACCTAGCCTTCCCTCCTGACCTAGCCTTCCCTCCTGACCCAGCCTTCCCTCCTGGCCTAGCCTTCCCTCCTGACCTAGCCTTCCCTCCTGACCTAGCCTTCCCTCCTGACCCAGCCTTCCCTCCTGGCCCAGCCTTCCTTCCTGGCCCAGCCTTCCCTCCTGACCCAGCCTTCCCTCCTGACCTAGCCTTCCCTCCTGACCTAGCCTTCCCTCCTGACCTAGCCTTCCCTCCTGACCCAGCCTTCCCTCCTGACCTAGCTTTCCCTCCTGACCCAGCCTTCCCTCCTGACCCAGCCTTCCCTCCTGACCTAGCCTTCCCTCCTGACCCAGCCTTCCCTCCTGACCTAGCCTTCCCTCCTGACCCAGCCTTCCCTCCTGACCCAGCCTTCCCTCCTGACATAGTCTTCCCTCCTGACCCAGCCTTCCCTCCTGACCTAGCCTTCCCTCCTGACCTAGCCTTCCCTCCTGACCCAGCCTTCCCTCCTGACCCAGCCTTCCCTCCTGACCTAGCCTTCCCTCCTGACCTAGCCTTCCCTCCTGACCTAGCTTTCCCTCCTGACCCAGCCGTAACTCCTGACCTAGCCTTCCCTCCTGATCCAGCCTTCCCTCCTGACCTAGCCTTCCCTCCTGACCCAGCCGTAACTCCTGACCTAGCCTTCCCTCCTGACCTAGCCTTCCCTCCTGACCTAGCCTTCCCTCCTGACCCAGCCGTAACTCCTGACCTAGCCTTCCCTCCCGACCTAGCCTTCCCTCCTGACCCAGCTCTCCCTTCTGACCCAGCTTTCCTTCCTGACCCAGCCTTCCCCCCTGACCCTGTACACCTCTGGTAACTATTATATAGGGAGAATTAACAACAAATCTTAGGCTGTCTTTAAGATGGACCGGACAAATTCCTCGTATCATTTCCTGACCAACCGGGCTGTGGTTTATACGTTGAACTTCATGCGGCTAGCAGTAACAACCTGGTTAATCAGGCCTTGATCCACCGGAAAGCCTGAGCCACCGGAAAGCCAGCACACTATAGGTGTTCCATTATATGTAACTATCATTCACATGTGTCCCTGATTTTTATTGCTAAATTAGCTTCAGTGTTCATTTCCTAGCCTCTCGTTTTCCAGAACTACAAAACCCTTCCTCATTATCTCCAACACTATGGGGATGCTCCCTCATTATCTCCAACACTACGGCGTTGCTTCCTCATTATCCTTACCACTACAGCGTTCCATTATCATTATCTCCAGCACTGCAACATCTCTTTATCTTCATCTCCACTACTACAGCATCCCTTCATTGCTTAAATGACTCCTAACTTGAGAAGAACTATCATATTTTTATTTTCCTGTCCTGTGTTGTATTTTAAGCGAGTTATTCCTTTTATCTGTATATGAAGGGAGTCATATGGTATAAGCAAACACATTAACACTTGAATATTTTTGAAATTGTTGGAAATTTCTGCTATATACGCGATAGGATTAATAGTGTTATAAGAATTACATTTAGCATTGTGTCAACAAATTACAAAAAAAAACATTAAAAATGTGAGTGCATTATGAATTAATTTTTCATTGGATGACTAAATTGGATTATTTTTTATGTAACTGTAGTAGTCAGGTATTATCAGTACATTTGAAACAGGAACTAACGTAAATCTATTAATGGTTCTGGAGATCAGAAACCCCGCGGCATGATTGTAGACAAGGCTTCATGAATTGAAAGAAAATATTGCAAGAATATAAACTATTATGGAATATTGGAAAGTAAAGATGAGTGTATACTAACTAGATTAGCAATCCAGTCTCTGTAAAAGTTTTAACAAGATCCCGTTCCGCACTCAAATGAGAGGAGCGTAGCACGTCTCGGGATGGATGTTGTCTAGTAACCTACCACCTGTGTTTTACACTTACATGACACTACGGTAATATCTTCCTGGATACCAACCTACGGCCTGTGTTTCACACTCGTGTGAGAGGACTGTTGCGTCTCCCTGGTTAGGTAAGGTAAGATTAGCCAGGAAACAGGACATTTGTTTCTAAAAGCCACTGGAGCTTTGGTCATCTGACCGAGGCCTTCCGGTCAGATGACCAGTCATTTAAAAATTAAAATTATAATTAAAATCATATTATATTATTACCTGGCTGGTTATCTATCAACTCACTACATATTGCTTGCATAACAATGTGGGAAAAACCATTACCAACGTGAGATTCAGTATTGAGAAGTTATTCTTCCCTTACCTTACTTTATCCCTTCCAGTTTCTTGTATGTAGTTAAATCCCGTACATTATTAACCCACGAAAATGCATGATCCTAGAGCTTTAATATAACTTTGTACCCGTGGCTAAAATATCCTATGAACTTCCTGTCTCCAGTGCCATTATTTTAGGCTTCTAGATGATACCTCGAGAATCTCTATATAAAACTTTGAATTTTATTTATTTATTTAATTTATGTGAACAGCTAAATCCGTGTGCGACATTGAACGCAAGGCGTGACGGAGGCTTGAGCCTCCATCTACTAATTGTACTAACCTAAAAAGTAAACTTGTAATACTTTAAAGATTCATAAAATCGAACAGCCTTTTGATAGTTTATGGAACTAGAGACAAACAACTTGGACAAAAATTTGAAGCCCATATATAAAACGATGTCTGTATATTTCGGCCTCGGTCAGATAATTTCTTCTGCAGATGACTGAGGGCTAAATGGTTTCTCACTTTTGATTGATCAGTATTTGACACTTTAAAACAAGCATTTCAACGTGCGAGTTGCCAAGGCAGACCCCACAGGTTAGCAAGATAACTGATGAAAGTAACTCTCCTGGGGTGATCAGCGTAATTACCAGCGAAAACAAAAAAGTTCCCCAGCGATGCCGCCGCACCTCAGGTACTGAGATAAGCACCCACCCAGGGCTTCCAATGTCGCCAACAACAATTCTACCGATGACCTCACCCCAGGACCATTATTTTTTTTTTGCAAGAGTCAGATGTTCGTAAAACGATTGTGTCATTGCCTTTTGGTTTTGCGGAGGGTTACACTAGGTTGCGACCACAGTACATCTAGTGTTTAGCGAAGGCGCAGAGAGCCTCATCTCTGAGGTATCATTCCTCAATACTTGTCTTGCTGGCCAGATACCTGAAGAAATTAAACTATTTGATACATTATTATGCACCTTGATAAAGAAGAGGGTGTTCAGGCCCATCGCCATTGGTAACACCCTACGTCGTCTCGATGAATATGCGGCAATGATAAACATAGCACAGAAACTGACAACTTGTTTCAACCAAACCAGGAACAAGAAACTTTCCAGCCTTGACGTAACTTCCCTATTCACCAAAGTACCTACTACACAAGCCATCGATCTCTTGCGCAGGAAAATTGACGATTCACGTTATCTTCCTATTCCAACCAGCGATTTCATCGACCTTGTTGAACTATGTGTTAGCTTTACGTGCTTCTCTTTAAAATCACCTCTTTCAGCAGACTTTTGGGCTACCCATGGGTTCGCCACTCAGTGCGGTCCTGGCGAACCTATACATGGAACATCTAGAAGCCGAGCGTTTCTCCAGCATTATTCCTTCGTCTGTCACCTGGCTCCGTTATGTTGACGACATTCTCCTCATAACTCCTAGACGCTTCAACGTTCAAGCTCTCCAAGACAAGCTCAACCAGGTCGAGCCCTCAATCCAGTTCACACTTGAAGAAATCGACAACACTCTTCCTTTCCTTGATGTTCTTCTCTGCAAAGCTGACCATGAACTTCGTTTTAAAGTCTATCGAAAACCCACCAACCAAAACGATCTTCTCCACTTCTACTCTCATCACGACACCAAAACTAAACGTGGTGTAAGTATAGGCTTCTTCCTGCGCGCACTCAGAATCTGCAGCAATGAGTTTCTTGAAGAATGCACTATAATTGAACAAGAATTTTCTAAACTCCACTATCCTCGTCACTTCATCAGAGACTGCAGACGGCGGGCATTAAACATCTTCAACACACCCAGAGAAGACACTGCCGAGAAGAGATACATAGTCCTCCCCACCAACTCCATTGCCAAATACGTTTCCAACATCTTTTCTAGTACCTCATTCCAAGTATCTACCTCCACAACCACGACCATCAAGGACATTACCAGTAATAGACAGGAGAAGGTTCCATCCTCTGCAGGGGTATACATAATCCCTTGTAATGACTGCAGCAAATTATACGTGGGCGAAACATCAAGGGGTCTCCAAACACGTATTTCAGAACACCAATACGTAAGCAGGTCTGACGATACAAGGAATGCCTGTGTACAACACCGTAATTCACACAACCATTTAATAAACTACAGAAACTCAAGTCTTATCGCCACAGAAGACAGCACTCATTACCGAAGAATCCTGGAATCATCGCTTATCTCTATATCCGACAACTTCAACAATGGCTTCTATAACATAGCTGAACCACTTGCCAAGAACCTTCTTCATCGCTATCCCACATAAGAACACTGCAGAAGGTCTGCTCACAAACTTATCCAAGCTACCCAAGATTTTAGACTCTATAACCCCACTCGGTATATCATCAGATGCAGCATTCTCCACCTGACCTCAGCATTCTGAACCTGACTATAAATACTCGCGTACCTTCCACCCCAAGTAGATCTCTTTGTGACTTGAAAAAGCTCACTGTGTGGGCGAAACGCTGTCAATAAAGGATCACATTATACTGCATATGTGTTTATATTTCCAAACCAGAGAGAACTCGCCGCCAGACTGCCCAGCGAACTCAGCATCCGGTGCCTGCATGACGGCACTGTAACAGATACCAAAGAGTATCTGATATATATAATAGTAGGTCTTCAGGAGGTGAAGTCACTGAAGAAACCTTGGGATTTGTCTTCATTCCTTCCAAATGTGAAATCAACTCGACCAACTAGATAGAAAATACTAATATTAGATCCATCTTCCCAGAAGCCTCAGTTACCACTCATCCTCCCCACCCCCCACTGATGGCAATCTGTAGAGAGGATCTTTGAGTCAGTCTTTTATACAGTCCTCGAGGAAAATTGAATGACGTGAAAAAGGGTGGAGCAGAAGGTAAGTGATCTGGATACCCACCTCGCCCGGGATAATCTGTGACGAGGTATGTACATCCTTTTTTAACCAAACATAAGTGAATGCAGAATCCATTTAATTTTAATTATGTTCTTGCTATGGTTAGGAAAGATCTGCCAGCTGTAAATGCGAGCCATGAGCACATCTCTGACTTGGCACACGAATTAAAAAAAACTACCTGAATCTGCAGCAAATCGACCGGGTACAGGTAGAGGAAGAGGAAAATATTAAGGGCTGAGCCTGTTAGTGTGTATTAGCTGCTTACTTGTTTCCAGGTGCAACTAGCACACCAAAAACTCAAACCAGTACCACTTCCAAAACACGTAGTATGAGCTAGAGTTCGTCACGGCCACGCTAGCTGGAGATTTGTCTGTAAAAACTTGCATTTGTGGTCACAGTGGTGCCTGTGCTAACCTTCCTATGGTGTAGAAATATACCTAGTTGGACGAATCTTATTGTGGCTAGCTGGTCTAGTGGCTAACGCGACGGGCTGGAGTTTTGAGACTCTCTGACCGCGGGTTCAATCCCGGCCGGGGTATGGTTTGTTTGCAATCGTGTGATTACGATTTCGTGAGTCATGTCTCCAGGAAACTGTTGTGGAAACATCGAACCCATTCTCCGTGCTGCCTGATGAATGCGAGTCGACTGCTGGGAACATCACGACGAACGATGCTGTTGTTGGGGATAGCCAGGTTAGGTACAAGGATAAGGCCTTCTGCTTGAAGGATAGGAGTAGGAGGCAGAGTGTGTGTTTTCCTGGGGCTGGGATGAAGGATATTGTTAGCCGTCTGGAGGACACGAGAGGTAATGGGAGCAATCCCATTATCTGTCTCAGTGCTGGAGGCAACGATGTTGGCAGACGTAGGAGTGAGGACCTGATTAGCAGGTATAGGTCAGCAATAGAGATAATTAGGAGGAAGGGTGGGAACCCTGTCATATGTGGTATTTTGCCAAGGAGAGGAGTTGGAAATTAATGGTTGTCCAGGGCAATTGGTGTCAATTGCTGGCTGGAAAAATACAGTAAGGAAAATGCGGTAACATTCATCGACAACTGGGACCTCTTCTACGGTAGAAATGACATGTATGCCAGGGATGGGGTTCACTTATCTAGGTCTGGGGTGGAAGCACTGGCAACTGCAGTGGAGGGAGCTGTTAAGACTTTAAACTAGGAATAGTTAATGGTATGGGCTTTGGTGGGAAAACAGTGAAGTCCCAGTATAGTAATATGAGCACTAGGAGAACTAGTAATAGACAGAATGAAGTGGATATTGGAAAGCCAGTGGCACTAGGTCACGGACAGTAATAGGTTTAGTGGAAAAACAGAAATGAGCAGGAAGGGTAAAGAAAAAGAAGGGTCTTTAAATATACATTATGCTAATAAATAAATAAATAACAAAAAGGCACAATACCGTGACTGGAACGATACACAAATAACCCGCACATAAAAGAGAGAAGCTTACGACGACGTTTCAGTCCGACTTGGACCATTGACAAAGTCACACTAACAGAGGTGGAGCAGGACGGCTATATATAGGCAGGAAGAGGTGGAGGTAGTAGTAGTAGTAGTACAAGAATTGTATATAATACCGACAGGATGAAATGACACATGCATTATGCTAATACCCGTAGTGCTAGGAATAAGATGGACGAGTTGAGATTAGTTGCTAGTGCAGGTAACATTGATGTATTTACCATAACTGAGACTTGGTTTAATTCAAAAAGTAGGGACATGCCTGCAGAATGTTACATTCAGGGTTTTGAATTGTTCCAAGTAGATAGAAATATCGGGAAAGGGGGGTGTGGTGGCATTGTATGTCCGAGATCGAGATCGCTTGAACTGTTGCATAAATACGGGTATTAAGTCTGAAGTAAGACATACAGAGTCTGGATAGAATTTTCAGAGGGGCATGAAAAATTTATTTTAGGTGTGATATACCGTCCCCCAAACTTAGATGGGGACCAAGGGAGACTACTATGGGATGAAATTGTTAAGGCCACAAGGCACGATAACGTAGTAATTCTAGGAGACTTTAACTTTAGTCATATTGATTGGAATTTAGAATCAAACGACTTCTTAGAAGTAGTTCAGGATTGTTTTTTGAAGCAGTATGTGACAGAGCCTACAGGGGGAAGTAACCTGCTTGACTTGGTTTTGGCAAACAAGGAAACCCTTGTTAATAATTAAGAAATTACAGAGGAACTCGGCACAAGCGATCACAAATCAATTACCTTTAGTATTGAATGGAAGTATGATAGCAGAGATAACTCAGTAATGGTCCCAAATTTTTGCTTAGCAGATTACAAAAGGCTTAGAGAACACTTGTCATCTGTGGACTGGGGTAACGAAGAGAGCTATCAGTATGACAGCTTTCTTAACACACTACATGCTGCCCAAAGGACATTTATTCCATATAAGGAAATTTGATCGAATAGAAATGACCCAAAATGGATGAATAATAGGCTCAAATGTCTTTTAGGACAGAAAAAAGGAATTTATAGGCGCATCAAAAGAGGTGAGGGTCATCTTATGAATCAGTATATTAACATTAAGAAGGACGTTAAAAGGGGGATAAGAAAAGCTAAACAGTACTATGAAATTAAAGTTACTTGGGATTCGAAAACTAACCCAAAAAGTTTTTTTCCAGGTTTATAGAACAAAAGTTAGAGATTAGATAGGTCCCCTTAAAAATAACTCTGGGCATCTTACTGACAAGGAGAATGTAATGTGCTCTATTCTTAATAATTATTTTCTCTCGGTTTTCACTCAGGAAGACACTAACGATATCCCAGTAATTAATTTTTATAGTGGGCTTGAAGACGATAAATTATGCAATATCATAGTCACTGGCAAAATGGTTATCAAACAGATAGACCGGTTAAAGCAAAATAAATCCCCGAGCCCTGATGAAGTTTTTTCAAGGGTTCTTAAAGAGTGTAAAATGGAACTTAGTGAACCACTGACTAATATTTTTAATATTTCTCTTCAAACAGGTGTAGTGTCTGATATGTGGAAGATGGCTAATGTAATTCCTATTTTTAAAGGAGGGGACAAGTCGTTACCGTCAAATTACCGCTCAACTGTAGGCAAATTACTAGTCAATTATAGCTGATATTATAAGAAGCCATGTCGATGAGCATAGCTTGATTAATGATACTCAGCATGGATTCACGAGGGGCCGTTCTTGTCTAATTTATTAACCTTCTTCAGTAAAGCTTTTGAGACCGTTGATCATAATAAAGAATTCGATATTATTTAAGAAAGTGGCAGCTCATGGCATTGGGGGAAAAGAGCTGTCATGGATCGAGTCATGGCTCACCAATAGGAAGCAGAGAGTATGCTTAAATGGGGTTAAAACCGAGTGGGGATCTGTAACAAGTGGCGTTCCACAGGGACCAGTCTTGGGCCCGTTGTTGTTTATAATATATATCAGTGACCTTGATGAGGGAATTACTAGTGATATGAACAAATTCGCCGATGACACAAAGATAGGTAGGATAATTGATTCAAACGTAGATGTCACGGAACTTCAGCAGGGTTTAGACAAACTCAATTCCTGGTCAGAAAAGTGGCAGATGCAGTTCAGTGTAGAGAAATGCAAGATTCTGAAGCTCGGGAGTATCCATAACCCTAGTACTTATCAGTTAAATAACGTAGAACTTAGCCATACAGATTGCGAAAAGGACTTGGAGGTTATTGTAAGCAGCAACCTTAAACCAAGACAACAATGAATAATTGAAACATTTATGCAACATATGGGAATCTTTATTGAGGAAACACAGTGGCTTTATCAGTTCAGTACAAATCAGAAGGGTGTAAGGAGAGGAGGAGTTTGAGGTAATTAGTCCCTCAGCCTGGAGTCGATGTGTTCAGTCCATCAATCACACAAGACAGCAGTGCCTAAGCTTACGTAACAAAGCAAACAGATTACTGGGATTTATATCTAGAAGTGTAAGTAACAGAAGTCCAGCGGTTATTTTACAGCTTTATACATCATTAATAAGGCCTCACCTAGATTACGCAGCTCAGTTCTGGTCTCCATATTACAGAATGGATATAAATTCGCTAGAAAACATCGCGTAGGATGACCAAATTAATACATAGCATTAGAAATCTTCCGTAAGAAGAACGATTGTAGACTCTTAAACTACATTCACTTGTAAGACGAAGAATGAGGGGAGACATGATCGAAGTATATAAGTGGAAGATGGGTATTAGCAGAGGGGATGTAAATAAGGTTTTGAGGATATCCCTTCAAGAAAGAACTCACAATAAGAGATTCAAATTAGATAAGTTTAGATTTCGAAAGGATGTAAGAAAGTATTGGTTTGGAAATAGGGTAGTTGATGAGTGGAACAGTCTGCCTAGTAGGGTTATTGAAGCTAAAACGTTGGATAGTTTCAAATTTATGTTAGATAAATACATGAGTGAGAAGGGTTGGATTTGAGTGAGACTTGCATAATGAGTAAATAGAATTATCAAAACTTAATTCTTGGGTAGCATTGAAAATTGGGTTGGGCAAATATTTTGTTAGTGGGAAGGATTGTAAAGGACAACAGGCCTGCTGCAGTGTTCATCCTTTCTTTTGTTCTTATGTTCTTATGAGATAAAACATCTTTTGTACATTGTATATCAAAATGTACCATTGAAATAAATTTCATTTACATATATATCATAAAAGTTGTAGCCCTATTATGGATGAAAAACTAGAGACACAAACAAATAGCCATACATACATACATATATATATATATATATATATATATATATATATATATATATATATATATATATATATATATATATATGTCGTGCCAAATATGTAAAACTGGTCAATTAGCAAGAACTCATTTAGAATTAAGTCCTTTCTAAAACTTTCTCTTATACGTTTAAAAATATATTTTTTTCATTAATGTTGATGTACAAATTTATAATTTTGCACCCAAAGTAACTTAGAAAACTTACCTAACCTTATTATAGCAAGAACAATTTATTTTAGCCTAACCCAACTAAATATATTTTAGATTTGTTTACAATAATTTAATACTAAACAAACACAGTGAAATATATTTTTTTCGTTAGGATCAGAATGAATTTGGCAAAATTATTGCATACACAAATTTTCACTTGTCCTATATGGCAAGATGAGCGTTGCTATTTAAGCCAAGATCGCAAGTTCTGCCTATTCCGCACGACATATATATATATATATATATATATATATATATATATATATATATATATAACTAAAGTGTAATGAACACTTGTCAGTGCTCAGGAATAATCCACGTGGATACAGTAACTCAGAGGATTAATTGATCTGTATATTTTGATCTTCTTCAACAGATACATAAATGAAATGAGAAAAAAATATAGGGACGGCTGAACCTCTCGTCTTTGGGGAAATGTGTCAAGCAGTGAGTGGTGAGTGGGTGAGAAAACAGGTCCTGAGGTGAAGCTAAAAATCTGGGTAGGAATCACATAGCAAAAAGGAACTTCCTACCCAAATTTTTAGCTTCACTTCAGGACCTGTCTTCTCACCCATTTACTACTTGACACGTCCGTGACGCGCGACTTCCTTGCACGGGGAGAAGTGCAACCTTCCCTTTATATTCTTCTTATTTCACTTGTATATCTTCTGAAGAGAATCCCAGAAGGGGATCGAAATATACAGACCAGTTGATCATCTGAGTTTGCCTCCATGTGAGTTATTATTGAATATATATATATATATATATATATATATATATATATATATATATATATATATATATATATATATATATATATATTGTGTGTGTGTGTGTGCGTGTGTGTGCAGGACAAGCCACGGGGGAGGGGGAATCTTAAGCTCAAGTACTTTCACACTTCTCAATGCATCAGGAGCTGTTCAATGTTGCAAGGGAGCAATCAAAGCAGGGAGAGGTCTCAGAGTAGCGTAGGTGTCACCATAGACAGGTACCCTTAGGTTAGGTGAGATTTCCAACTTATGTAGGTTTGGTTCAAAATTATGCAATCTTACATTACTGCCAATGGCAAAAATTAATATAAATGTGTAAAAATGCTTTTTAGACAAGTGAGTTTATAGGGAAGTTGGACCTATTCAGCAAGTTCGACTTATTAGGCACGACATATATTAACACCGGCCGTCATCACTCATTCCCTCACTGTCTTGCGAGAGGTGCGCCAATACTACAGTTCAAAGTTACAAATATCCTCACCCTTCCTTCAGAGTGCAGGCACTGTACTTCCCACCCCCAGGACTCAGATCTGGCTAACCGGTTACCCTGAATCCCTTCATAAATGTTACCTTGCTTACACTAAACACACCACTTGCCTCCACTCGTACCTAACACGCTCAAGCACTCTTGCTGGATTTATACGCTCTCCTATTTTGTTCCATACTCTCTAAATATCAGAACCACCTCAACAACCCCTCTTCAGCCCTCTCGATATTACTTTTAGTAATCCTGCATCTTCTGATCTCCAAGCTACGAATTCTCTGCATAATATTCACACTGCACATTGCCCTCAGACACATCTCCACTGTCTCCAGCCTCCCCCTTGCTGCAAAATTCACAACCCATGCTTCACTTCCATATTGGAGCGTTGGCACCACAATACTCTCATACATTCATCGTTTTGTCTATGGATTACGTTCTTTGTCTCCACAGATGCCTCCATGTACCACTCACATTTTTCTTCTCGTCAGTTCTATGGTTCACCTCTTCTTTCATAGATCCATTACTGGCAAGTTCACTCCCAAATACCTGAACACATTCACTTCTTCCATACTCCCTTCCATTAATCTCATATCCAATATTTCATAACCTCAATTTTTTGTTACCCTCATCGCCTTGCTCTTTCCTATGTTCACTTTTATTTTTTTTTTTAAACTTCCTCCCATATTCATCCACCAACGTTTGCAACTTCTCTTCAGAATCTCCCAGAAGCACAGTCTCATCAGCAAAAAGTAACTGTGACAGCTCCCACTTTTTGTTAAATTCTTTATCTTCCAATCCCATACCTCTCCCGAAACACCCCTGCATTCAATTCTCTTACAACCCCATCTATAAATATATAAATCCGTAAACGGTCCAAGCAGATCTACGTTCACATGTGTAGTGCTACAAAAGTAGATCTACGTTTTTTTACATATTTTCAAATATAACAAAAAAAGTAGATCAAAGTTTTTTTTACACATTTTCAAATGTAAAAAAACAAAAAGAAGATCTACTTTTTTTACATACTTTCAAATGTTGAAAAAACGTATATATACGTTTGGACCGTTTATGGGTTAAACAACAATGTTGAGATTACGCATCCCTGTCTAAGACCTGATTTTATTAGGAAATACTCTCCCTCTCTCCTACATACCTAATCTGACCTTCACTATCCACGTAAAAGCTCCTAACTGCTCTCAGTAAACCACCACATGCACTTCTAACATCTTTCACATTGTTCCCTATCTACCCTTTCATATGCCTTTTACATATACACAAATGTAACGAAAACTTCTTTACCCTTATATAATTACAGTTCACTTATATGCTTCACTTGGTCTACACATCCCCTACTCTTCCTAAAGCCTACTTGTTCATATGCAATCCTGCTCTCTATCTTATCCTTAATTCCTTCAGTAATAACTCTACCGTTAACCTTACGACGTATATTCAACAGGCTTATTTCCCTCTAATTGTTACATTTTTTTGATCCCCTTTGCCTTTATGCAAAGGAACTATGCACCCTCTCTAGAAGTCCCTTGGTACCTTCCCCTCTTCCATTCGTTTATTTAATATAAGCATCAACCGCTCCAGAACTATATCCTGACCTGCTTTTAATATTTCTGTCTCGATTCTATCTTTCCCAGCTGCTTAACCCCCTTTTATCTTACCCACAGCCTCATACACCCATCCTCTATACTCATTTGTCTCTTCTTCACTCCTAAAAGATGTTATACCTCCCTGGCCAATGCATGAAAACACAGCTTCCTCTCTTCATCAACATTTAACAGTTCCTCAGAATATTCCCTCCATCTTCCTGATACCTCAAATCCATTCGTTTTCTAGGCTTTCTCAGTATATTAATCTCACTCCAAAACTTTTTCTTATTCTCGGCAAAACTTGTTGACAGTATTTCACCCATTCTTACATTTACTCTTGCATTCCTTCATCACTCTTAAGCTCTCTCTTTTTCTCTCCATATACTCCTTTTTTCTTGTATCACTTCTACTGTGTAAAAGCCTCTCATATGTTAACTTTTTCTCTCTACCATACTCTGTACCTCATCATTCCACCTGTAGATAAATACTTTTATTTTTGTCTCTGTATACTCTCCTATATGTATTCACTTACATGTGGTTGCAGACATCGATTCTCAGATCCTGGTCCCTCCTCTTGCCGTCTACTTGCCATATTCACTCCCTATTAATTTCGTGGGCCCTATTCTACCTTTTTTTAAAACTATGTATGGAGAGTGCATACACCACTTCATCGAGATCATTCCATTGTCCGACCACTTTGAGACTGAAGAACTAGTTCCTGACTTCCCTGTGGCTCATCCAGCTGTTCGCCTAGTACCTTTACCTTTATTTCGCCTTTCAAACAGCCTGTATCTCTCAACGCTGTCAATTCCTCTGAGTATTTTATATATTATCATGTCTTCCCTGGTTGTTAAACTCTCACCCCTTACCTCAGGAACAATCCTCATTGCATTTCTCTGCACTTTCTCCGGTTTCTTAACATGCTTCTTCAGGTGTTGTTTCGGTACCGGTGCTGCATACTTCAATTAGGGCCTGATATATGTTATCTAAAGAGCCCGAGTGACTGTTGAGATTCCTGAAGACTACTCTTAGATTTGCAGGATATGTAATGACTTCAGAGATTGTTCAGTTGATGCGAGCCTCTGGTGATACATCAGTGGCTATGCTCACCCCAAGTCTTTCTCTCTGAGTGAGTGAGGTTTGCAACCACTGTCCCCCAAGTGTGTACTGCTTGACCAGTCTTCTTGCCCCTTCCCCAAGCTTCATGAACTTGCATTTGCTAGAGTTGAATTCAAGCAACCACTTATATGATCAAGCTTGCAGCTTATCCGGATCTGTTTGCAACCTTTTTCTGTCCTTATCTGTTTTTCTTTTCCTCAGTAGTTTTACTGTGTGGGTGTGTGAAAGAGAAAAAGAGAGAATATGAAGAAAAAAAAAAAGAAAACTTTCCAGTGTGTGCCGAACTTTTCTGCTGGGAACGCTAAATTGGAAACCCTAATATTCTTAAAACTGCCCATCCACGGCTACATGACTGAAAATAATTTTGAAAATGACACCCTATATAATTCTTATGCTCATTCTGAAAATATTTTGCAACATTTTCAAAGCTTGTCGAAAATGATCACCTCGTATATTAATATTAATATAAGTTTTTATCATACTTTTATAATTAATTTATTATTATTATTATTATTATTATTATTATTATTATTATGTCAATAATCAAAGGCAAAAGTCACACTATTTTTTTTTTAAATAAACACACACACACACACACACACATACATTTATATTACAGGTGGGGGTTTAAGTAGTTGTGTGTGTTCAAAATTTTTGTTCTGTGCTCTCATGTTCGTCCTTTACTGATGTTTTGTGTTAAATAATTTAACCTTAGTGACGGCAGTTGGTGCTTAAGTCTCTTATGTCCCTGGGATAAGCCCAGGCCTGCCTCATTTTTATTTTCAAAATTTCTATGCTGTACTCATTGGCTGGTTGGTCAGCTGTCGTATACCCCGTGGTGTCCCGTGGTGCCCCGTGGTGCCCCGTGGTGCCCCGTGGCGCCCCGTGGCTAAAGATCTCGCTTCACAGGGCAAGTGTCTGGGTTCGATTCCCAAGGGTAGAAACATTGGGCGTGTTTCTTTACACTGGTTGTCTATGTTCACCCATCAGTAAAATGGGTACCTGGGAGTTACTCGACTGGTGTGGGTTGCATCCTGGGACAAAACTGACCTAATTTGCCCGAAATGCTCTACATAACAAGCGGCTTTCTATATAGTATGTCATTGGTGTCAGCTAGACTTGTATACCTTGTACATGTACTTGTAGTAAATAAAGATATTATTATTATTATTATTATTATTATTATTATTATTATTATTATTATTATTTTTGTTATATTATTTTGTTTACCTGTTGATGGTACTTGTGATCATCGTCTGGTTTCCGGCCCAGTTTCAGACCTGGCCTTCTGTTTTGACTGTTGGTCTCTCCGTGCTTGCGGCACGCAGTCTAGCGTAAACACCACAGCCCAGTTGATCAGGAATTATTTGAGGGATTTTTGTCAAATTTCTACTTGAAGACAGGACTTATGTGAAGTTGCAATTTGCCAAGAGTCATCTGAACAATTGTTACATATTCCTTTGTAGTTGGAAATTGCACTATCTATTTAATGAGGACAAATTTTTATAGATACAAGTCAAGGGAAAGTGATAGGGCCAAGTTATCCAAGCTGACATTATAATTGTTTTCTTTCTGTGCTATTCTTCCTTCTTTTCCTAGTGTTTCATACATATTCCTCATTCTCGATACCATTCTCTCTCTCTCTCTCTCTCTCTCTCTCTCTCTCTCTCTCTCTCTCTCTCTCTCTCTCTCTCTCTTTCTCTTTCTCTCTTTATTTTACACAGGGTTTGACAAGGTTAAGGATCCCTAGCTTTATTGACAAGCTATTTACAGGTTAAGGATTCCTAACTTTATTGGCAAGCTAAGAGCTGTTACCTGCATCAGCTCATTTGAAAGCATTTTTATTGTTATGAGACATACAAGTAGGGAACAGGATGAAGTTGGAGCCATCTGTGGGCCAGCATTTTCATGTGATCAATTGACTTTATCTCGTTGACATCATTATGCTGTACGAATGTGTTCCATACTCGAGTCATCCTGGGTATATATGATCTCAGATGGAGTGATGTTCTGGAGAAGGGTACAGCCAGAGTGAAGCTGCTGCTTTCTGCCCGTCTTGTGGCATAAAAGCTTGTTTCACGCTGTCCTCGAAGTGGATCCAAGTGTGGTACTTTGACAATATTGGCCTTGTACATAACAGTAAGGCCACCCACATCCCTCCTATGTTGAAGGCTCTGCTGAAATGACAGATCTATCCAGGATGGGTCCAGGCGAGAGATGAGACGTCTTGCTCTGTTCTCTACTCTGTCAAGCAGTCGCAGATGAGGGGGGGGGGCAGGCAAACCAAGAAAGTGGAGCATACTCAAGGTGTGAGCGTACTTGTGCCTCGTACAGAATCTTGCAACCTCTCTCTCTCTCTCTCTCTCTCTCTCTCTCTCTCTCTCTCTCTCTCTCTCTCTCTCTCTCTCTCTCTCTCTCTCTCTCTCTCTCTCATGGAACGTGTCTGTCATTCCTTCCTATGTCCATATCTTTCCCATTCCTTCTTATTTTATAATTTTTCTGTGTTCTATTAATGCCTGTATTCCATTCTGTTTTCGATGTCATCTTATCCTTATTCTCTTTCCTTCATACCCATCAGCCCATCTTTCGTTCACCCTCAACCACACAATTCCCTTACCTTTCTACCGTCCTACAGTGGTCATTCAATAATATTTTCCCCCTCTCTTCTTTTCCTTCCTCACCTCACCCTTGCTCTTCTTCCTCCTCCTCCTCCTCCTCCTCCTCCTCCTCCTCCTCCTCCTCCTCCTCCTCCTCCTCCTCCTCGCACGGGGAGGATAAGAACACAATGCCTTGGAAACTGCCCATTAAAATTTATAGATAGACTTCAAAACAACTCATTATTTTGGTAAATTCCGGCCGCTTCACCATCCATTTCACCGTCGGCATCTTATTCCTTCAGACATCTTACACTCCTAACTATCGTCATTGTAGGTCTCCATATTAGTATATTTTTTACATAAGTCATAATACCTTGGCTAGAATAGTTTACAACAAACCTACAAAAATGGAAATTACGTTTGGGTGACGTTCCAGTTCTTCCTAGATCATTTATGACTAAATGAAAATGTCGTCTTTTCATTTCTAAATTGTGGGTTAAGTGTGAATTATTATTATATTTACAGAGTGGACCGTCTCTTACCAAAAGTAATTGATGCTTATACTTTTTGTCAAGGTTGTTTCTAGGATTTACTTATCACCTCAGATCTCTATCTCTCCTTCCTGACTCACTTCCCATCCACGCTCACTCAACCAAACTATCTTAAGTCTTTCCCTCTTAATGCCCTCTCACACAACTTGACCCTCAGCAACCCCTCTCTAATACGTCTCTGAAAATTTTCTCCGTTTTCCCCGTTATCACGGTTCTTCCTCACACTTTTCCCACACTTTGTTTTTTTTTTTTTTTTAAATTTAAGCAGCTTCCACAATGAGAGCAAAGTTGGTCTGGTACAGCGCCTGGGTTATGAAAACGAAGTTTAATTTCAGGAAAATTCGGAAAGCCCAAGAAGGTAGGTAAATTCCGAATATACTGAAGCTACAGGAGGATGGCGTAGAAATGTAAGTAAACAAGCGAGTCTGTAGTAGTTAGTGAGTTAATGTGAAAAGACTACTTTGATGACACAGTCAAACAAGTCCAGTGAGACAGGAAGGTTAGTTTTAAGTGAACCAATTAAGTGTTTACGACAAGCAGCTGAGGATATTATTATACACCAGAAACCAGCTAAAGCTAATAATGGTCAGCCTCATGCCATAAACCAACCTGCCACCATACTCTTTACACTACTCTCCCCGTTATCTGTAAACTCCTCTGCCATATCTCCACATCTTACCTGTCACATCTCTACCATTGCACATCTTGTTTCTCCTATTTAACACATTCCTTCCCTCTGTAGACTCATATATGGCCGCAGCAGCTTACTTTTTATCCTTTACTCCACTTCTCTACCTCTGTATTGCTGTCATCTTTATCCTGTTCTTCCCTCCTCCCACGCTCTTGCTTTACCTTTTATCCTGTCCTTCCCTCCTTCCATGCTGTTGCTGCTGTTCTGCTTTCTATTGTGTTCATTTCTAATTTCTTCCGCTTATGTTTCTCCTCACTTCTGCTTCTCCCATTCTTACCTCCTCTTCCCTACTGCTCTCCTTTTTTTTCTTTCCTTCCTTTTTCCTTTCCTGCTGCTCCTATATTTTCTCCCCCATCTTTCACTTCCTGCCTTCCTGTTGCTCTTTATATCTTCTCTCCAATCCTTCACTTCTTACCTTTCTTCTACCCCCTCTTCCTCTCCCGTTCTTCACTTCCTACCTTTCTCTCCCATCCTTCACTTCCAACCTTCCTGCTGCCTCCCCACCCCCACTTGCTTTCTCCTATCCTACGCTTCCTTGATGTTGCCCCTCCTACGCCATTCTGTCTTATCCTTCTCCCCTCCCCATCACTATCCTCCTCCCCCATCATCCAGAATACTGGTTCCACTGGTTCTGGTTTTGTTTATCTATGGTCAGCACGACTCAAATTTCTCATTTTCCGTTGGTGTCGCCGTGTATAATGAAGCTGTGATCTTTATTCTGGTCTCCTGGGTCAAGACTAGACTAAGCCACAGTTGTTCTTCCAGTCCACGCTCCCGTAACTTGGATGTGGCTGGGTAGATCTTATGATGGTGTGGTTGCAGACGGTTCCTAGTGTGGTGCTGGTCGGACCACGCCAAAAGCTGACACGGCTTTAAGAAATTAAATTCCAGCATCTTTTAATAAATTGTATTGTTTATATGTCGTGCTGTTTAATCAGAGTTTGTGGACTTCGTTTACAAAGCAACAGTCGTTTAACCAAACAAGAAGAATAAAGTCACTGTTTCATTAACTCTGCTAGATGAATGTAACGAAATTATATTTCGCTGATGGTAAATAATGTAATTATGAAAATTTTATACAGTACCGACGAGTAGATGAGTAAGACATATATGCAACAGTTGGATGTCTATATTGTTGAAAACAGTAAAGATATCCAGCTGTTGCACATGGTAAATAACTAAATTTGATTCTTCAGTGTTCCTCATTTTATCGGTATGTATAGGAAGAATTTTTACAATTTGTTCAAAGGGTTTTAAATAATTGCATCAATTGCTATCTGTTGTTTTCTATTTTAAACTTAGGTCATTAATTATCCTGTCTTAATTTGTGAGATAGCTTATAAATTTATAAAGCGAGACATAAAACGCTTACCAAATTTTTTTTATTATATTTGGGTGCAAACTAGGCTTGGACATCCAACAGTCTTGTTTGAGCGAGTTAGACAAGAGTGGTGGCAAGCGGTTCTTAGGATTTGACGTGTTGATGCAGTGTGAGCAAAGAAACATGAAGGATTTAGAGAGACAGGTTAGTCCTGGAGGCTGGTGGTACAGTGCCTGCACTTTGATGTAGTGGTGATGTTGCAGTTCACAGGGTTATCTAAGCTGTGATGTCAGCGCGCTTCTGGCAAGACTGAATGAGTGACGGTGAAAGTTGTTCTTTTTGGTCACTCTACCTGGTGGGTGACTACCGATGTTAAAAAAAATAACTGCAATGATATGTTAGTAATTATTTTCATATAGTGAGTGCATTAGTGAGTTGTATCTTGTTTAGTACACTGGATGCTGCAGTGAATTGATTATTTTAATACACTGGATGCTGTAATGAGTTGAGTGTCTTGTAGTTTAATACACTGGATGCTGTAGTGAGTTGACTAGCTCGTGGTTTAGTAGAAATAACATAGTGCTGTTTAACCCTTACTTTTCTGTTTTGGTACACAAGGACTATAATGTACGTTATTGACATTAAAAATGTCAGTGAAACACTTCTCATGTTTTAATTACAATTTGTGAAAGAGGTAAATAAAAGTAAATGCTTATTACATTAAAAGATGAATTCCTGCTAAATAGTCTGTAACATTTCCTGTGAGTACTTCAACTCTCTATTTTTATCTAAGAAAGCTATACTGTATCATCTGGCGTGTCAGAATCAGACAGCACGGATAAACAGGACAGAGTGGGTGTTTCTATGTAAGCAGCTGGAAAGCAGATGGCTCACACACTGAAGGGCGACTGACTGGGGTTCACTGAGGGGGACTGACTGGGGCTCACTGAGGTACTGACTGAGGGCACACTTAGGGGACTGACTGGGGCTCACTGGGGGACTGACTGGAGCTCATTGGAAGAACTGACTGGGGTTCACTGGGGGACTGACTGGGGCTTACTAGGGGACTGAATAGGGCTCACTGGGAGGACTGACTGTGGCTCACTGGGGGGACTGACTGTGGCTCACTGGGGGGACTGACTGTGGCTCACTGGGGGACTGAGTGCGGGTACTGACCGGAGCTCACTGGAGACTACTGACTGGGGCTCACTAGGGGAATGAAAGGGGTGTAGAAGTTCGCCAAAACCGTATGTTGGACTTGTTACTGAGCACCAACAGCCTGATTGATCGGGTTATAGACCAGGTGTCATGATTTGGGCCCGGACTGTGGGGGCGATGACCCCTGGAATCGCCTACACGTAAACTAAACTTCAAGAATTTTTTTTTTTTTTTTTTTTGTGATGAATGGTTTGACTTTTTGGTAATTTATTACGAGATTGAATATATAAACTTACTTGTCTAGTTCACACTGATTAACAGTGCCTTTAATAAATGTTCATCAAGCATGTGGGAAATGATAATTTTTCTTTTAAGTGGATCTTACTGTAGTTTGTTTAGTCACTTGATGGAAGATTTTACTGCAAGTCAGGTGTCTCCTTGACTGCTAAGTCAACCATCGTATTAAAGTACTCACTATTAACCCTTAAACTGTCCAAACATAGATCTACATTTTTTCAACATTTGAAAGTATGTAAAAAACGTAATCTTTTTTTTTTTTTTTGACATTTGAAAACGTGTAAAAAAGACTTTGATCTACTTTTTTTTGTTATATTTGAAAATATGTAAAAAAAAAAAAAACGTAGATCTAATTTTGGAGCACTACACATGTAAACATAGATCTGCTTGGACAGTTTAAGGGTTAATGAGGATTTATTTGTGGTGAGGTAGTTAAAGGATTACGGCGGTTTGTAGCAGCTAGTTTGTCTAGTGAGGAATTTTCCAGGGTTTCGGATCACCTTAGTGATTGTTTTAAGGGTAAATTTCAAGACAGATGGCAGGCGGTGCATTGCTTCGGCACATTCTGAAGAAAACCAGCAGACGAATTACCAAAGCCAAGTTATGTGCAACCCATCACAAAATTAGAGTTCTATGCTCCCAGCTATGTGCAGGAGCCTCTCCTTTCATCACCTGTAGAACAGTAGGTATGTTTGTGTTGGTGAGTCAATAGCATACCACTAGTGACATACCGCCTACGGTGATCACTATTCATAAGTGAATCTCAGGCCGCTGTGGTGTGTATCGCTGCTCTGTGGGCTCATCACGGGCCTTTGTGGGCATGAACTGGGCATGAGGGTTACCTCTTCTGTTTAAGGTAAATTAAAGCTCGCATCAGCAGGCTACAAGAGCTACCTCGTTTGCTCCCAGCTTAAAAGACCCGTCGCAAGAAGACTTAAAAGATGAATAATTTGGCCCAGGTTGGTTACCACAGTCAGGCTCTTCTTGAGTGCCCTGCCTCCGGTCTCCTGTCTGCTTCGTGCCTGCCTCCTGTCTCCTCCCTCCTTCCTGCCTGTCGCCTGCTTACCTGCTACTTCCTGCTTCCTAACACTGCTGCCGTCCGCCTCTCTACTACCTCTTGCCTTCTACCTCTCTGCCTCCTACCTTCTGCTTCCTCCTGTTGCTGCTTCCTGCTCACTGCCTCTTGTCTCCTGTTCGCTGCCTCCTGTTCGTTACAGGTTATAAGTGTATTTGATTTTAATGCGTCACTCAATTCTGTATCACATTTCCCTCATCGTAGTTAAACACACACACACACACACACACACACACACACACACACAACAGGAGCTGTGACTCGACCCCTGCAACCACAACTAAGTGAGTACATACACACACACAAGTGTTGGACACAATACATATAACCGAGGAGGAAGTAAAGAGGCTACTAAACGAGCTAGATACCTCAAAGGCGACGGGGGCCGGATAACATCTCGCCATGGGTCCTGAGAGAGGGAGCAGAGGCGCTATGTGTACCACTAACAACACTCTCCAACATATCTATCGAAACAGGGCGACTACCTGAGGTATGGAAGACAGCCAATGTAGTCCCAATTTCCAAAGAAGGAGACAGACACGAAGCACTAAACAACAGACCAGTGTCACTGACATGTATAGTATGCAAAGTCACGGAGCAGGTTATCAAAAGAGTGGTGGAGCACCTAGAAAGGAATGAGCTTATCAACGACAACCAGCACGGTTTCAGGGACAGGAAATCTTGTGTCACAAACCTACTGGATTTCTATGACAGGTGACTGCAATAAGACAAGAGAGAGAGAGAGAGAGAGAGAGAGAGGTGGGTAGATTGCGTTGTCTTCGACTGTAAGAAGGCTTTTGATACAGTTCCACAAAAGAGATTAGTGCATAAGCTAGAGGACCAGATAGGTATCAGTGAGTCATGGTAGGTGACGAGGTGTCAGAGTGGGCGACTATGATGAGCGGAATTCCACAGGGGTCATTCCTAGAACCGGTGCTGTTTCTGGTATATGTGAATGACATGACGGAACGAATAGATTCAGAAGTATCCCTGTTTGCAGACGATGTGAAGTTAATGAGGAGAATTCGGTCGGAGGAAGACCAGGCAGGACTACAATGGGATCTGGACAGGCTGCAGGCGTGGTTCAGAAACTGGCTCCTGGAGTTCAGCGCCGCCAAGTGCAAAGTCATGAAGATTGTGGAAGGGCAAAGAAGACCGCAGACAGAGTAGAGTCTAGGGAGCCAAAAACGACAAACCTCACTCAAGGAAAAGGATCTTGGGGTGAGTATACTACCGAGCACATCTAAGGCGCACGTCATCCAAATAACTGCCACGACATATGGGCGCCTATCAAACCTAAGAATAGCATTCCGACATCTTAGTAAGGAATCGTTCAGGACTCTGTACACCGTGTACGTCAGGCCTATATTGGAGTACGCAGAACCATTTTGGAACGCAAACCTGGCCAAGCACCTCAGGAAATAAAAGAAAGTGCAAAATTTTGCAACGAGGCTAGTTCGGGAGCTAGGGGGCATGTCCTGCAAGGAGAGATTAAGGGAAATCGACCTGACGACACTGGCGGATAGGAGAGATAGGGGGGATATGATAACGACATATAAATACTGAGAGGAATCGACAAGGTGGACAGAGACAGGATGTTCCAG
>NC_091316.1:33653801-33676301 GCF_038502225.1 Cherax quadricarinatus | reverse complement strand
CAAGATTATAAATGAAAACCAGCATGGGTTAATGGAAGGCAAATCTTGTATCACAAACCTCCTGGAGTTTTATGACAAGGTAACAGAGGTAAGACACGAGAGAGAGGTGTGGGTAGATTGCGTTTTCCTAGACTGCACGAAGGCTTTTGACACAGTTCCCCATAAGAGATTAGTGCAGAAGCTGGAGGATCAGGCGCATGTAAAAGGGAAGACACTGCAATGGATAAGGGAATACCTGATAGGGAGGCAGCAACGAGTCATGGTACGTGAAGAGGTATCACAGTGGGCGCCTGTTACGAGCGGGGTCCCACAGGGGTCAGTTCTAGGACCAGTGCTATTTTTGATATATGTGAACGACATGATGGAAGGAATAGACTCTGAAGTGTCCCTGTTCGCAGATGACGTGAAGTTGATGAGAAGAATTAAATCGGACGAGAATGAGGCAGGACTACAAAGAGACCTGGACAGGCTGGACATGTGGTCCAGTAACTGGCTTCTCGAATTCAATCCAGCCAAATGCAAAGTCATGAAGATTGGGGAGGGGCAAAGAAGACCGCAGACAGAGTATAGGCTAGGTGGACAAAGACTACAGACCTCACTCAGGGAGAAAGATCTTGGGGTGACCATAACACCGAGCACATCACCTGAGGCACACATCAACCAAATAACCGCTGCAGCATACGGGCGCCTGGCAAACCTGAGAATAGCGTTCCGATACCTTAATAAGGAATCGTTCAAGACACTGTACACTGTATATGTTAGGCCCATATTGGAGTATGCAGCACCAGTCTGGAACCCACACCTGGTCAAGCACGTCAAGAAGTTAGAGAAAGTACAAAGGTTTGCAACAAGGCTAGTCCCAGAGCTCAAGGGAATGTCGTACGAGGAAAGGTTAAGGGAAATCGGACTGACGACACTGGAGGACATAAGGGTCAGGGGAGACATAACGACATACAAGATACTGCGGAGAATAGACAAGGTGGACAGACAGGATGTTCCAGAGAGGGGACACAGGGACGAGGGGTCACAACTGGAAGCTGAAGACTCAGACGAGTCACAGGGACGTTAGGAAGTATTTCTTCAGTCATACAGTTGTCAGCAAGTGGAATAGCCTAGCAAGTGAAGTAGTGGAGGCAGGAACCATACATAGGTTTAAGAAGAGGTAGGACAAAGCTCAGGAAGCAGAGAGAGAGAGAGAGAGGACCCAGTAGCGATCAGTGAAGAGGCGGGGCCAGGAGCTGAGTTTCGACCCCTGCAACCACAATTAGGTGAGTACAATTAGGCGAGTACACACACACCACACACGTACACCACACACACCACACACACACACACACACACACACACACACACACACACACACACACACACACACACAAACAAACACACACACACACACACACACACTACAGGACCTTAAACTTCAGTATCAACCTTGACCTAAAACGCTTTCTTGATAGTTGTGACAGAACCCACAGGCATAACACCAGACACAAACATCTCTACGACATTCCCCATGTCCGACTAAACACATTCAATGTATGTCAAAGGCCCTAAAATCTGGAACACTACTGAGAACTCTAGAACTGCAGACACATTCACACCTTCAAAACTACCACACACACACACACACACACACACACACACACACACACATACAACAGGCCTAGTGTCTAATCGACATGTGCCTTGGACAAAATGGTAACTAACACACTCGCAAATACAACAGGCCTAGTGTCTAATCGACATGTGCGTAGGACAAAATGGTAACTAACACACTAAAAGGTAGAAGGTGTAAGTGATTCCTGGATAAATGTGGAGCATATGGAACGGCAGACAATAGGAATTGGAAAGGAATGTGGACGACAGTTCGAAAGTATAACTGCAAAGGTAATAACTGAACTGAAGTTGCTCCAGAGACACACAAGAAAATATATGAATGCAAAGGAGAAAGTGTTAAGCCTAAAAGAGGGATGGAGGGGAGGTAAGTGTGAGTGACAGAGAAGTGTATCTATGTAGAGAGTTTAGCAACCGCCTTGTTAACTCTCATTGACACACACCAGTAAGTTGTAAACTAAACGAAAATATTGTAATTCTTATTGGTAATTAGGGGAATGTTTATGACTGAGCGACTCCAGACCAGCTGGACATCTTATTATAAGATTCCTGACCTGTTAATCGGACGAGGCTATTATAAAACACTGTCTTAAAGGTCACTCAGGCTTTGAAAGAGACGGTGATTAGAACCAAACTGTGTAGATATTTTTTTTAAATTCTTCTGGTACGGATTGTGATGTATTCGTAATTAGTGTAATGACTTAATGAAGGTATAATTATACCTGAATGTTGTACTACTAGTGCTCCACACTATACCTTCATGAATGTTGTACTACCTGTTGTACTGCACATTATATTTTCATGAATGTTGTATTACCTGTATGTATTACCTGTTGTATTATTCGGATAATCTATACTCATTACCTTGGCAAAGGAATCAGGTATCAAAGTTTTTGGTGATCAACCTTTTCTTCTAGGAATGTTCGAAAAAAAATGTGCTAATCAGATCATGTTAATTTTTTCAGAGAATATTTTTATGTTCTGTTCTAAATCATAGAAAATTCTCGGCTCGAAGCTGCCTTCTGCTGGCCAGGTGTTTAATGTTTCCTCGCACCATCACATTGATTCAGAGAAGGCGTTGACAACAAGCACTGAAGCTTTTGAGGAAAATATTGAATTTTTTGGTGGGGGGGGAGAAGCTAGAATTTTGACCAGGAGGAAGGCTCATGCCATCGAGATCCTGTCTCTGTACAAGGACTAGAAACTTTTGAGGGAAAGCAAGGACAAGAACAGCCAGACGCAGAGATGGGAGGCATTCAGGAGAAGAAATGCGAACCTGTTTGATGCGGCCCTTGCGAGTGCTCTTTCCACCATGTAGAACAAAGAGGGTTGTGCTTTCATGCTGGCTCATTGGGACCTAGGAAGGCGGAGTACCATGAGATCCATCGATAAGAAAGCAGAAAGGAAAGAAGAAATGGCTGCAAAGCAGGAACTGCACGAAGAAAGGAGGCAGAAGATGACAAGTGAGGCTTCACTATCTTCACAGATAGTAGAACTGGCCTCTTCCACAGATGTTTTTGCATCAGAATCTACGGGAGAGGAGGAAATCGGAACGTGTGGAGGTGGCAGCAGTCCACCAAAAAGGGAAAAGAAATGAATAAAGAATATGATCTCTGCCGTTGTTGCCTAGCATTTGACAGTTCAAAATTGAGTGATCGAATGACAATGTATGTCATCATAGAAACGGCAAAGAACATTTTCCACAACCCAGAGAAACTCAACATTAGTCGTTCTTCCATCAAACGACATCGAGAACATCACCTCAATAAATCAGGAAGAGCATTGAAGGGTGAAGCTGAGAAGGTTCCATTCATGGCTCACTGGGATGTCATGAAGCTCATTCCAGACTTGCTAAATTCAATCATATTAGTGAACCGACTTGCAGTCGTCACCACCACCAGTGGGCAATGTTAGTTGCTTGGAGCACGAAGGCTTGCAAGTGGAGCAAATGGACAGTAAACAGTTGCTGTTTCCCAGTTTCTCCAAGAATGAAAAATGGAAGTTCGTTATCAGAACGTGCCTCGATATGACCACCTGAAGCACTGACAGTTTACAGTTGTATGCCATTGCTTTGAACAGTGATTAGGAAATAGCCTTCCGCCACCATGGGATAGAAACAGTGATGACTAAGGTCTTCAGTGCTTGCTGTGAAGCCACATCACGCCGTTAGGTGTCCTTGTTCAAGAGCTTCAAGACAAAAGGAAATTTCACTAACGACTCCATCTTTGCTATATGTTTGGAGAAAGAAGAGATCTTGCAGGTCATAGGCAAATATGACAGAAAAAAAAATGCTTCAGTTCGCTCACAAGGATCCGACATCAGGAAAATACAGAGACAACTAACGTGAATTTGTTGAGTTGTCTATCCTCTTCCTTGGAGAAAAGATTCCTGGGTATCGTTTCAAGCGTCCCGGAGCAATGTGAATGTTTCAGAAGCAACTGGAAAATCTCATTCAAGAAAAAAACTTGCCTAAAAGATGTAAGGGTGTTTGCAGCAACCATGTACCTGAAAGCCTGGATGACAGCTCCGATCGCTGCAGCAGTGCCATTCAACGACCTACAGCTCCTTCAAAAGCTTTTTCAGTACCACAGTAAGAAAATCACAAAAGTTGCAGCGTCAAAATTCAAAGCCCACTTGTGATACTGCTCTTAGGAAATGATGGGATTGGCGCTGATTGATTTTTGCGTTTCTTCTGACAGTAGAAACGGTTTAGAAGGCAATGAAAAAGAGGGAAGGCGACTACAACTGCCCGAAACGTGTGAACCATAAAATCTCCTTCCAATGTTTGATTCCTTGGTCTCGACGAATTCCCGCATGATTCTTTAGGTCCTTCAAGATCAATTGCGTGTTCCTGCGCGAAGCTCCATCGACTTGAGACTCAGATGAGGACTTCTAGGAGGCTTTTCGGAAGGTGAGAAACATTAAGGTCGCTAACAACAAAGCTGAACTAAGGGTTGCTCTAATTCAGGAGCATAGCGAAAAGCACTCCAAAAATGAAGAGCAACACTAATGCCTACTGAAAGCAATCGACCACCATCAAAAGAAATTTTCAAAAACGGGCAACAATGACTGATGTGACCAGCCACGATGCACTGCCTTGAGTGGATAATAACCATCCTAGATGGGGACCCCACGGGTCGCTCAGCAACAGTCTTTGAGAGCCACCCATAAATTTTATCCGAACAGGCACAAATTTTGTCTGTATACAGTAATTCGCTCAGGAAGTGGAAGAAATTTAGGGGGTGAAAGCGTAAAAGTTCTAAAAATTATTTTTCATTTCTTATAGAATGGACCACCCAATTATGGTGGTCCTGTTGACAGCTTGTATCTCCTTGTTATTATAGATTGATATTCATGGAGTTAACTCTATGACTTATACTATTACAGCAGAATTTCTGCGAAAATCTTTCGTAATTTTGGTTTGCCGGATGCGATTTTTTCAGATAATGTGGCAAATTTTGTGTGACACGAATTGGAAGATATTTTTTTTAAATAAGAATGATATGAAACAAGTTACTCCAACCTCTTCTCCTCCATTCATTGACCTGACCGAGAGGGTAGTGAGAACCTTGAAAGAAGGGTTACAAAGGTTTCAATATGGATCTTTAAATACCAAGTTGTGCAGGTTTTCGTATAACCACAAAAAAGTTGTTCATTACTTTATGGGCAAGACCCCAACCTTATTAATGTTTAATAGGATGTTTAGAGTTACCTTGGCATAAGTGAATATTACATCTCGCAAAGATAATCCTTTCAATAAGTTTACTAAGTTTCAGATTTGTGATGTTGTGTATGAAAAAAAATGGAAGGGGTAAGCCATGAGAGGAGGGTAAAATTTTGGTTTGTGGAATTAGAAGTTATAAGGGTCAATTTCTAGGGTTTGGAAGCATGGTGTGGTAAAGGCATGAAGACCAACCTTTACAAAGATTTATATATAATATTGAACTGTTTTCTCATCCTAATGTGCCATCACCAGTTTCTTCACCTGGACCTGAACCCACTTTCCAGAATATGAAGTGGAGCCCTTCAGGCTCAGAAGTGGTATCTACCGTGATGGATGATGATAATGAACTGGTGCTGGATAATTTGAAGTGTGGGCAGTAGGAACAGAAATAGAAGGGGAGATTCTTCCATCAGTGCAGGAAGTTTAGCAAAGCCTCCAGTCAGGCTTGACTTTTAATCATAAGAGTAATTTTAAGAGGGAAGGAATATTGGATATTTGAGAAGTGAATATAATCCTGTAGCAACCTGCGTATCATATCGTTTATGCTTCGGTTTATTGTGGCATCTGTGTTTTAGTTGTGAGCGCGTCTACTCAATAAGCTAAGCTTGTTGTTACCTTGACTTTGATATTCCTTCAGTTACAATAATTGCTACATATTTACACTATTTTTTCACTTTCGCCAGTGTATAATTGTTAAATTTCCTTAACATACAGGTTCCAATAAATAGATTTTAGTCGACTCTGAAAGTGATTTTTCCAGATTCCATATGAATAAAAATCTGGCTTTTGAGTTATTCCCATGATTTAGTACATGTTACCCGGACTATCTTAGTTACAATAATGGTAACTTTTCTGGTTAACTTTATTAAAACAGATAGTGGTAACCTTTCTGGCTTTAATGGTTGGTTGATCTTATTAGTACCAATAATGATAACCTTTCTAACTCTAGTGGTTTCTTGACCTTATTAGTACCAATATTGGTAGGCTTTCTGATTCTAGTGGTTGGTTGAACTTTCGTTGCAGCGATTAAATGAGAACAAACATCTTAGTATTCGTCTTTTGAATAATACAAGAAAAACTGGTAATGATTTTGTGACTTGTGCTTACCTGGTGACCTGTGCTGTGTATAGTATCAGGAAACGTGTGAGGTGTATGGTACCTGGTGACCTGTGCTGTGTATAGTATCTGAAGACGTGTGAGGTGTATAGAATCAGGAGACTTGTGAGGTGTATAGTACGTTGTGCCCTGTAGGGTGCAGAGTACCTGGTGTGTGTACGGTGTATAGTACACGGTGACCTGTGCGTGTATAGTACCTGGTGACGTGTACCGTGTATAATATCTGGAGACGTGTGAGACCTGGTGACGTGTAAAGTTTATGATACCTGGTGACGTGTGAGGTGTATAGTATCTGGTGACGTGTGAGACGCATGGTGTCTGGTGAGGTGTATGATACTTGGTGATGTGTAAAGTGTATGGTACCTGCTGACGTGTGAAGTGTATGGTACCTGGTGACGTGTACGGTGTATAATACCTGGTGACGTGTTAGGTGTATGGTACCTGATGAGGTATATAAAACCTGGTGACGTGTTAGGCTTGTATAGAATACCTGGTGATGTCTGAGGTTTGTGTAGAGTACCTGGTTACGTGTGAAGTTTGTATAGAATAACTGGCGAAGTGTGAGGCACGTATGTAGTACCTGGTGGTGACGGATGGTATATAGTACCTGGTGTCGAAGGGTCGTGCTCGGAACATATTTTTTTCATATTCCGTCTTGCAGGATGGGGACTACATTAGGTGTTGAAGTGTGTCAGTCTGAGCTGCTAGGGAAATACGGTTATCTTCAGATATTCTTTTATGGGTTCATCAGCTACTGGAGTTTCAAAGGTTTCGTTCTAACGTAGCTGGAGTTACTATCGCTTGGGAATTCACGTCTCTCAGGATAAATAAATTTAATTTTTGTAAAGATATCTCCATACTCCAAGAGTGGGGGCAAGAGAAATAAATCATCCATAGATGGCAGAGGAAAGACGAGGGGTATCTATGTGTTGGGACACGACAGTTGGTGTACAGTACAGAAATTGACAACAATTTGGACAGACAATTAGGTACACTAACATGATGCTTCCCTGTCCACGAAATTGTTATAACACACGCCATATTTTTGTTCTTTTTCTCCTAATAAGGCAGAGAGGTTAGGACAAATAGGCCAACATTGAGAAGCCTTAAACAACACCACAGACATGAGGTCATTTACTGTGTTGTTGATTCCAAGTCATGGAGGTGACCACAGAGCAGTGTGTCCACCAGTAGAGTCAAACCTTCCCTGTGCAACAGTGAACGCTCAATTGAATTGCTTTATTTTTAATTATTTAATTTTCTTTTTATTTGTATTGATTTGGTGATGTACCAACTGTTACGGTCTGGTTTTTGTATTTGGTTTTCTTTCATTGTGTATAGTGTTTGATAAAGGAGTAGAGTTAACTCCCAAAGAAGCCGTTAATAAATGAGGTTTCAAGTATCAGTGCTGGTTTACACCTTCATATATGATTCAGCTTCACAAGGAATTCTTCTGTTGTTGATCTCACCACTAGACTCTTAAATCACTTTTGTGTGATAAAATACGAAAGAGAGAACTTTTGTATCTCTTATATGGCTATCACACAGATCGGGGTACAGCACACTACTGGTGTATGCAATTTGTAAAAAAGCAAGAGAAAAACGAACATACACACCACCATAAAAAATAGATTCCCCTGCTTAAAACAAAGACTTGGAGACCCCTTATTAAAAGGGCGAAAAGAAAAGGAATGAAAAATACCAAAGGCTTCTTGAAATATAATGAAGAGGGTAGAATGAGGAGTGAGAGGAGAGAACGAGAGTGGGGGGGGGGGGTTAAGGGAGAGAGTGAAGGTATAACGGACCTTATACCAGATATCACCTGCCCTCTTGTGTGGTGATCAAGGAGGGGAAGTTGAGCTATGCTTAAGTGTGGGGGGAAAAGTGGGGACATTGTGGTGAAATGTTCGTGAGAGAGAGGGGGGGATAGGGCAAAGTAGAGAGAAAGGAAAGACTATGTGGAAATGGGAACTATGGCATAGGAGGAGCGTGTATAACAGGCAAAAGTAATATGAGCTAGCATTAGGTATAAAATATTAGTGTGTGTGTGTATGTGTGTGTGTGTGACAACATAGTTGTGTGGAAGAAGCTTTCATTGATCCCACGTTTTGCACAAGTTGAGCTTTATCAACTACATGAAATATTAATGCGTCAGTTTGACTCATTAACTCTCTCTCTCTGTCTCTGTCTCTCTCTCTCTGTCTCTGTCTCTCTCTTTCCCTGCTAAGGGATGATTGTGGAGATGTTTGTGTATGCTGGTGATTGTGGAGATGCTTATGTATGCTGGTGATTGTGGAGATGCTCATGTATGCTGGTGATTGTAGAGAAGCTTGTGTATGCTGGTAATTGTGGAGATGCTTATGTATGCTGGTGATTGTGGAGATGCTCATGTATGCTGGTGATTGTAGAGAAGCTTGTGTATGCTGGTGATTGTGGAGATGCTCATGTATGCTGGTGATTATAGAGAAGCTTATGTATGCTGTTGATTGTGGAGGTGCTTGTGTATGCTGGTGATTGTAGAGAAGCTTGTGTATGCTAGTGATTGTGGAGATGCTTGTGTATGCTGGTGATTGTGGAGATGCTGGTGATTGTGGAGATGCTTGTGTATGCTGGTGATTGTGGAGATGCTTGTGTATGCTGGTGATTGTAGAGAAGCTTATGTATGCTGTTGATTGTGGAGGTGCTTGTGTATGCTGGTGATTGTAGAGAAGCTTATGTATGCTGTTGATTGTGGAGGTGCTTGTGTATGCTGATGATTGTAGAGAAGCTTGTGTATGCAGTTGATTGTGGAGATGCTTGTGTATGCTGGTAATTGTAGAGAAGCTTGTGTATGCTGGTGATTATGGAGATGCTTGTGTATGCTGGTGATTGTGGAGATGCTTGTGTATGCTGGTGATTGTAGAGAAGCTTGTGTATGCTGGTGATTGTGGAGATGCTTGTGTATGCTGGTGATTATGGAGATGCTTGTGTATGCTGGTGATTGTAGAGAAACTTATGTATGCAGTTGATTGTGGAGATGCTTGTGTATGCTGGTGATTGTGGAGATGCTTGTGTATGCTGGTGATTGTAGAGAAGCTTGTGTATGCTGGTGATTATGGAGATGCTTGTGTATGCTGGTGATTATGGAGATGCTTGTGTATGCTGGTGATTGTGGAGATGCTTGTGTATGCTGGTGATTGTAGAGAAGCTTGTGTATGCTGGTGATTGTGGAGATGCTTGTGTATGCAGTTGACTGTGGAGATGCTTGTGTATGCTGGTGATTGTGGAGATGCTTGTGTATGCTGGTGATTGTGGAGATACTTGTGTATGCAGTTGACTGTGGAGATGCTTGTGTATGCTGGTGATTGTGGAGATGCTTGTGTATGCAGTTGACTGTGGAGATGCTTGTGTATGCTGGTGATTGTAGAGATGCTTGTGTATGCTGGTGATTGTGGAAATGCTTGTGTATGCAGTTGACTGTGGAGATGCTTGTGTATGCTGGTGATTTTCGGCGTCAAAGGAAAGGAGGCAGCGCGTGGCTGCCGGGTATGGTCGGTGACTTTGAAGGCACTGAAAGGAGGTTCGGTGTTCCGCTTGACAGGAACAAGATAACCTGCTGGATAAGAGCAAGATGGTCTGCTTGACAGGAACAAGATAACCTGCTGGATAAGAGCAAGATGGTCTGCTTGACAGGAACAAGATAACCTGCTGGATAAGAGCAAGATGGTCTGCTTGACAGGAACAAGATAACCTACTGAACAAGAGCAAGATGACCTGCTGGACAAGAGCATGATGGTCTGCTGGACAAGAGCATGATGGTCTGCTGGACAAGAGCATGATAGTCTGCTGAACAAGAGCATGATGGTCTGCTGGACAATAGCATGATGGTCTGCTGGACAAGAGCATGATGGTCTGCTGGACAAGAGCATGATGGTCTGCTGGACAAGAGCATGATGGTCTGCTGGACAAGAGCATGAGGCTGTATTTAAAAGAAGGGAGTCAGGTTCTTGAAAGGGAGAGGAGTTTTTTAGAATTTCAAATATTTGGGGAGCACTTCTTGAAGAGGGTGGGAGAATAGGGCGTCGGGAGAGATAACACTGGCTGGTGATGGTGGCTGTATGGTACTGGTGATGGTGGCTGTATGGTACTGATGATGGTGGCTGTATGGTACTGATGATGGTGGCTGTATGGTACTGATGATGGTGGCTGTATGGTACTGATGATGGTGGCTGTATGGTACTGATGATGGTGGCTGTATGGTACTGGTGATGGTGGCTGTATGGTACTGGTGATGGTGGCTGTATGGTACTGGTGATGGTGGCTGTATGGTACTGATGATGGTGGCTGTATGGTGATGGTGGCTGGTGATGGTGGCTGTATGCTGGCTGGGGATGGTGGCTGTATGGTACTGGTGATGGTGGCTGTATGGTACTGATGATGGTGGCTGTATGGTACTGATGATGGTGGCTGTATGCTGCTGGTGACTGATGATGGTGGCTGTATGGTACTGGTGATGGTGGCTGTATGGTACTGGTGATGGTGGCTGTATGGTACTGGTGATGGTGGCTGTATGGTACTGGTGATGGTGGCTGTATGGTACTGGTGATGGTGGCTGTATGGTACTGGTGATGGTGGCTGTATGGTACTGGTGATGGTGGCTGTATGGTACTGGTGATGGTGGCTGTATGGTACTGGTGATGGTGGCTGTATGGTACTGGTGATGGTGGCTGTATGGTACTGGTGGTGGCTGTATGGTACTGGTGATGGTGGCTATATGGTTCTGGTAATGGTGGTTGTATGGTTCTGGTAATGGTGGCTGTTTGGTACTGGTGATGGTGGCTGTATGGTACTGGTGATGGTGGCTGTATGGTACTGGTGATGGTGGCTGTATGGTATTGGTGATGGTGGCTGTATGGTACTGGTGATGGTGGCTTTATGGTACTGGTGGTGGCTGTATGGTACCGGTGATGGTAGCTGTATGGTACTGGTGATGGTGGCTGTATATGGTACTGGTGATGGTGGCTGTATGGTACTGGTGATGGTGGCTATATGGTTCTGGTAATGGTGGCTGTTTGGTTCTGGTAATGGTGGCTGTTTGGTACTGGTGATGGTGGCTGTATGGTACTAGTGATGGTGGCTGTATGGTACTGGTGATGGTGGCTGTATGGTACTGGTGATGGTGGCTGTATGGTACTGGTGATGGTGGCTGTATGGTACTGGTGGTGGCTGTATGGTACTGGTGATGGTAGCTGTATGGTACTGGTGATGGTGGCTGTATGGTACTGGTGATGGTTGCTGTATGGTACTGGTGATGGTGGCTGTATGGTACTGGTGATGGTGGCTGTATGGTACTGGTGGCTATATGGTTCTGGTGATGGTGGCTGTTTGGTACTGGTGATGGTGGCTGTTTGGTACTGGTGATGGTGGCTATATGGTTCTGGTAATGGTGGCTGTTTGGTACTGGTGATGGAGGCTGTATGGTACTGGTGATGGTGGCTGTATGGTACTGGTGATGGTAACTGTATGGTGCTGATGATGGAGGCTGTATGGTACTGGTGATGGTGGCTGTATGGTACTGGTGATGGTGGCTGTATGGTACTGGTGATGGTGGCTGTATGGTACTGGTGATGGTAGCTGTATGGTACTGATGATGGTGGCTGTATGGTACTGATGATGGTGGCTGTATGGTACTGGTGATGGTAGCTGTATGGTACTGGTGATGGTGGCTGTATGGTACTGGTGATGGTAGCTGTATGGTACTGGTGATGGTGGCTGTATGCTGTTGGGGATGGTGGCTGTATAGTACTGGTGATGTAGCTGTATGGTACTGGTGATGGTGGCTGTATGGTACTGGTGATGGTGGCTGTATGGTACTGGTTATGGTGGCTGTATGGTACTGGTGATGGTGGCTATATGGTACTGGTGATGGTGGCTGTATGGTACTGGTGATGGTGGCTGTATGGTACTGGTGATGGTGGCTGTATGGTACTGGTGATGGTAACTGTATGGTACTGATGATGGTAGCTGTATGGTACTGGTGATTGTGGCTGTATGGTACTGGTGATGGTGGCTGTATGGTACTGGTGATGGTGGCTGTATGGTACTGGTGATTGTAGCTGTATGGTACTCATGATGGTGGCTGTATGGTACTGGTGATGTTGGCTGTATGATACTGGTGATGGTGGCTGTATGGTACTGGTGATGGTAGCTGTATGGTACTGGTGATGGTGGCTGTATGCTGCTGGGGATGGTGGCTGTATGGTACTGGTGATGGTGGCTGTATGGTACTGGTGATGGTGGCTGTATGGTACTGGTGATGGTGGCTGTATGGTACTGGTGATGGTGGCTGTATGGTACTGGTGATGGTAGCTGTATGGTACTGGTGATGGTGGCTGTATGCTGCTGGGGATGGTGGCTGTATGGTACTGGTGATGGTGGCTGTATGGTACTGGTGATGGTGGCTGTATGGTACTGGTGATGGTGGCTGTATGGTACTGGTGATGGTGGCTGTATGGTACTGGTGATGGTGGCTGTATGCTGCTGGTGATGGTGGCTGTATGGTACTGGTGATGGTGGCTGTATGGTACTGGTGATGGTAGCTGTATGGTACTGGTGATGGTAGCTGTATGGTACTGGTGATGGTAGCTGTATGGTACTGGTGATGGTAGCTGTATGGTACTGGTGATGGTGGCTGTATGGTACTGGTGATGGTGGCTGTATGGTACTGGTGATGGTAGCTGTATGCTGCTGGGGATTCCGCAGGACGTGGCTGTTTGGATCTTACCTCTCAGCAAGAATCGTCACTTCAGGCTGCATCTCTGTCGGTTTAGGATCGGATCCACACATGTCATGTCACATGTTATCTGTTGACGCATTCCCATGCCTTAACAGGTATTTGCTCATGAGTTTCCTATGCATAGGGTGGAAGTATATGTAATTTCTCCCTTCAGCAAGCGTGTCTAGTGTGTTCAGGTTATGTCTATGTTTGATGAGTGAGTACGCATTTTGTGAGGTAGTTTTGTAATTACAAACTTCCATTTGTTTTATATAATATTAAACATTTAAAATATATAGCATAGACGTATTTTGAGTTTGTGTAAGTAGATATCTCTTACCAATGCGTTTTAGTTTGGGTTATGAGTATTAATGGATGGCTCCTTTGCTGTTATGTGCTTTCTCGTCATACAGAGGTGACATGTAGCCAACCCTTAAAATGAATGGGGACAACGTGTGTTCCTGGGTACGACTGCCTCTTCCTCGATATACGTAGATGCTCTGACTATTCAAATTATGAAATATTTGAACACCTGTGTTTGAAGCTATGTTCTCGTTATTTAACCTAGGATGACAAGTCAGGAAAGTGTTAATAATTGCAAGGTAGGAATTTTTGCCATTGGTAGATTAGATATTACTTTTGTTTTGTACTCTTGATTATGATTTAATGAATTATAATAAATTTATTTTTTACTTTGGTAGTTTTAGTTAGTTTTTTAAACAAATTTATGGATGCCTGATTAAAGTTACCCCTTCAGTTTTTTAAAAAACTAAATACTCTTAATTAACACCACATCTCACCCTGTTTGCGGGTGCTCCTGCTCCTCTTCGTGTAGCTTGTGGCGGGACGCTTACTGGGGAACTTTATAACAGCTGCTCACGGCTTCGGCTTTTCTACCTTCCTCATGCTTTTTATAATTACAGGGGTGACGCTAGGGATCTCGGAGAAGTTTTAGGGATATTTTGGCATTAATAATTGGGGTTTTAATTGATGATATCTATTTTACTTGGTATGATAGTGATTATTTGTTGAGTGTGTGTGTGTACACCTTTTGTGGTTGCAAGGGTCGAGTCATAGATCCTGGTCCTGCCTCTTCACTGATCGCTACTAGGTCACTCTCTCCCTGCTTCATGAGCTTTATCAAACCTCGTCTTAAAAGTATGTATGGTTACTGCCTCCACTACGTCACTTTCCAGATTATTCCGCTTCCTGATTACTCTATGACTAAAGAAATACTTTCTAACATCCCTTTAACTCATCTGAGTCTTCAACTTCCAATTTTGACCCCTTGTTTCTGTGCCACATCTCTGGAACATCCTGTCTTTGTCCACCTTGTCAATTCCCCAGAGTATTTTATATGTCGTTATCATGTCTCGCCTGACCCTCCTGTTCTCCAGTGTCGTCAGGCCGATTTCCCTTGGCCTGTCTTCGTAGGACATTCCCCTTAGCTCTGGGACTAGTCCTGTTGCAAACCTTTGCACTTTCTCAAATTTCTTGACGTGCTTGACCTGGCCTTGTGTGTGCGTGTGCGCGCGTGTATATGTATGTGCTATATATATATATTATTTCTATGAGCGCTGAGTGGCCAACACGGTCTAAGTGCTGTTACTGCTATTCTATGATAATGGAGAGTGTAAGATAGCGCCGGATAGTGCTGGAAGGTCTAGGGTTCTGTACTGCAGGAGATAACGGGTGGTGAGGTGAAGCTCGTGAGCTCAGTGGTACTGGAGAGCAAGACGATGTCGCCTGCTCTATGTAATTTAGTCTGCATCAGATCAAGACAAATTTTAAAGTAAGCCATTTGTAACATTCATTGCTACGTGGATGTTTCAGCGGTTGCTTGGTAGACACTGAAGAAGCTTCACAAACAACGTTCAAAAACCCAACCTTGTCTTGGTTACCTGACGTTGAATTTATATATCGTTCATAAACACACTTTTTCCTTCGAGAATGAATTCTGTTATAAACAAATAACATTGGTCTGCAAATTTTTTAATAATTTTGTGCTTCGGAGAAGGAAGTTATTTCACTTTGTTTTTTGGTGCTGAAAGTATAACAATTGATTGGCTAAAAGGAAATTTGTATTTTTTAATCATTTATGCAATTTGTCTATAGAAACTGTATATATGATTTAAATAACTATGTATTATGGGTGTGAATCAAAAGCCTTTTCCCTGTATGGTTTATTTACCCTTCCCCCCAGGTCAAAGATAACGGCATCCGTCCAGAGTCTGTATCTTTATAAATGGAGCCACTTTCCAATTATGAGCATTTCTGTGTCTAGTGACCCAAAATTAGTAAAGACTGACTAGTTTTATTTCTGAAGCATTTTAGCTGTAGACCAGTGTTATCTGACATAGACAGTCGAGTAAATTTCACTGCAAAATGTAAAGTATATGGCAGTTAAGCTAAATAATTACTATTACATAATATATAACAACAGGGTAAATGTCACTTTCGTAATTTCATTGATCAAACAGGACCTAGCAGTGCTACTACTGCACCTCCTCTTTTCCCTTAGTCCTTCCTCATAATCTGATATCCAGTTTGGAATATCCTAATTGTTATCTCTGCAAGCTTTGTCTCTGTAAGTGCTGTAATGTTTTGGAATTCCTTCATTATTCTTCACTCTTATTTGTGGGCCTTAGTGACTAAGTGTGGAGGAGTTTACTGAGTAGTGCGAGGATAAATACTACATTCTTCTCTTCCTGCATTTTATTCTTATGCCTCCAGAGCAGTCTTTTCATTTGACAAAGTCTAGCTTTCAGCACTGCATCTTCTAACTCTTTTAAATGATTGTAGTTTTTCACTCTTCTGACTGATCAGTCCTATTTTGTATATTTCATTGTCGTTCATTGATATGATATACGATAACTTTTCCAGAGTGGATCAGTAAAATGACCAAAATATCCATTGAACGGGTCATCATATGACTAAGAATTACGTTAGCTTGATGTCTTAGCTTATTTTGTAATGTTCTCTTTGTTACATGTAATGTAAATGTCAATTATCCTTACAAAACAGAAGGCCCAACCAATTCATATATTTAAATGTGAGCCATAAGTATAATAACATATTATGTCTGAATGCAAATTTGTGTCAGAACTCACCGGAGAGCATGACATCCAAATTTCTCACTTCCGGTCCAACGGCCTGACATTCTTCTCTCGTTGCCCTCTTCTCTGAGGACACCACATTAAATGGAGATTGTCTATGGCTTTTCATCCGTAACCGATCTACTACACACATTAATTTCCTCGTTTCATATTTATATTCTCCCTCTTCTCTCTCTCGTACTCCGGGCGAGTTCCCACAGTACTGCGCAGCTTTGAATAACCCCTAAATAAACCGTACCACGGGTGGGGTTTGATCCCGCGGGATCAAACCCCACCCGTGGTATGGTTTGTTTGCAATCGTGTCATTACGATTTCGTGAACCCCTAAATAATTTGTGCTTTTCACGAGTATAATGATAAATACAAATTTAATTTTACTTTGAAATATTGTATAATATTATAATAATATTTCAAGACTATATATAACATTCCTATAAGTATGGGTAGGGATGCATGTGCTATTATTGTTACTTTCTTTGAACAGAATTATTGCACTGGGCTCCTACATTTCAAACTGTTATTTCTAATCCATATAGCAGTAATACTGGTGACAGTGCTGATGCTGTCAGTGTTGGTTCTGTCTCTGGTACAGATTTAGGAATTGCTTCGGTTGGAAACTCGAATCACCAAAACCACGACCAACGGAAGCATGAAATGTGTAGATTCTGTTGTTGGAGTATCTACAAACACGGCGCTGTTGCGACTAATAAAAAGAGAACTTGCATATGCAACCATCCTAAGAAATGTCGATATATCCTGAATAAAGGCACATGTTACTCCATGTCCTTTAAGCTTTTCTACTAAAAAATGTGCCATAGTTCAGTAAATAAAGGACAGTAACAGTGTCATGATTCAAAATGTCCGGCGTATAGTCTCATGAACGCTAATCTGAACATACAAACTGTAATCATACAGCTTACAGGGATTTTTTTCGTACCACGAAGTGGAAAAGAATGGCGAAAAATGTTGATAATTTATAACCTTTTAGGAGCCATGCTGGACTGGAATCACAGCCAGGCTCATCAGTCACAAATATTAAGTCGAACCACTAAGCCTCCCATCACAACAACTAGCAGTGTATCATCTTTTGTGTTTGCTAATGTGCAAAGTCTCAAATAAAGGATGGTAACACTTATATTAGCGGTGTGTGAGAAGGGAATCCCCACCCTGCCGTGTTGCCTGTTGTAGTCCTATGCGTGGAGCGAGAAGTCAAGCACTACGCCATCCAGCCTGTCTTAGGTACCAGCCTTGCCTGCTAGCCAGGTTTCCACCCCTGCTGTGTTCATCGTTAAAAGTTTTCAAGCCAGTCTGTGTGACGGGTTAAGCCAGCCAGCCAGCAAGCCAACTAACCCAGGTGACTAAACCCAGTACTTAGCAAGCCACGTGAGTTCCAGCCTTCACCATCACTTTGTGCTCCCAGTTCTAGCCGTCCTGAGTGCTCATACCCTCCCTGTGGTGTTGTGGTATTTTGTGGGTTTTTAAGCCAGCCTGGCTTAGAATATTTTCGTGCCTAGTGTGGGTGTACCCAGAGCACGTGGGTTACGCCGCTTATCCAGTAGGCCTAGCCACCACGCAGTATCCCACTGCTGCCACCATTTGTTGAGAGAGTTCGTGGAGATATGATGGTTGGAGTTACACACTTGTTGGATGGTAACACTTATAATAGCAGAGTGTGAGAAGGGGAGCCCACCCTGTCGTGTTGCCTGTTGTAGTCGTATGCGTGGAGTGAGGAACAGGCAGGGAGCCCAACGCTCACATGCGGCATCACGTGACATCACACATGCTAGCCACTGAGCCTAGCAAGGGGTCAACTATGTAAAACATATGGATGGTACTATGATACTCAGATAACAGATACATATACAGGGGATCAGCAACTATGCTGACATATGGGTAGGGGTTGAACTCGCGGCAAGTAAGTTGTAAAACTCCACGTCAACGCGCAAATCACTGGGCCAGCTGGCTACAATAAGATTCATCCAACTAGGTATATTTATATACTATAGGGAGGTTAGCACGGGTCCCCTGTGACCACAAATGCAAGTTTTTACAAATGAATCTCCCGCCAGCGTGGCCGTGATGAACTCTAGATCAGGTCCCCCTCAAAGCCGTCATCATGCCTGAGTCTTGGATAAGAGATGCATAAACAAGCCATTCCGGCTGCAAAATCTACTCTTTAATTCCGGTTACACTTTCATGTTTAATTATAACGTTTAAAACTGAAGTGCTTTGATAATCGCAAATGATCTTTGTAGGTATTAATCTCTTAACTGTTTCTCTTTTTCTATTACAGGTAAGTGTGTCTTGGTGAGCAGAGGTGGAGCTGTCTGCTGATCCGTATGGTAAGACTCATTTATTTTCAGATGTAATTATTTTAATGTGCTTAAAACGGATAATTAGTTGAAACTAATCAGACGTCAGATCAGACAAACTGTAGGAGCGTTAACCGTAATTTGTTTTAGAAGTCCTACATAAAGCGGAATAAAAACGAGTGAAATCACCGAGGAGAAATATTCGAAGCAAGCAAACAAAAGCGTGATATTAAAGAATACGTTGTCATCACTGATAGACAGTCGAGACATGCAGCAGACAGCTGATGAAATGAAAGCTCTGCTGCACACCTGTTTTCAGCTTCACAAATAAAATCTCTTTCATACCTGGCTCCAGCTTTACATCTGGTTCTAGCAGTACCCAGTTTTCTATACATTTGTCATTGAATATTTAATAAATGCCAGAAATATGACAAATTATGAAAACTCTCTAGACAGAAAATCACACCAATGGTATTGTGTAATGAATCCCATGCATTATCACAGCTAGGATAATAGGCCTTTTCAAGGCAGGAAAAATATCGAAGCAGAGGTCGTATACAGCCCACACAGGATCAATAAAACGTGTAAACTATTGGAAGCGCCTCAAACCACATGAAATATACTATCTGGAATGAAAAAAAAAAGAAATGCGTGATAATATACACGCCTAAGATAGTAAAGGGGTCTGGTTCCCAGTTTGCACACTGCCATAACTTACTGGAGTGAGAGATGTGGAAGGAAGCGCAAAATAAACCCAGCGCAAAGCAGGGACTGCCAAAGGCGCACTTTGACAGCACTAAGTCACAGTATTCGTGGTGCAATAATTTTCAAACTGCTACCAGCATGTATAAGATATGTTGCCGGAATAACAGTAGACTCTATCAGCACGAAACTGGGCCATTACTTGTACGTGCTTGATTAGCCAGGATGTGATGGTTGTGTAGACCTGCAGATTGCGAGGGTTAGAAGAGTCTTCCTAAGTAGTCACCGGTACATTTACGCCTATAAATAAACATTGTAACAAAGCTGTTCCTACAGCCAGGCTTTGAAACGAGGTGAGGTGAGGTACGATAGTAGCTCCAAGCGTATATAATATTTGTACGTGCTCTGTCGTGATTCAGTCTCGAGAGACTGAAGGGATGGGAGAGAGATAGAGATAGATAGAAGGGAGAGGAGGAGAGAAAAAGAAAATAGACAGTGAACAAGGAAGTCTGTATGTGATAAAAAAAAAAAAGGAACGTCACACACAATAAGTGATGTGATGACTGGATGGCTGTAAGATGCTGTTTGCCAGATAATATTAACATTACAAAGTTTTAGAATGTTTAATGTACGTTTAGTTATTTCTATCATTATATTTTGCACGTCTTAACGGAGCTATATTGGGCTCTTCAGTTGGCAGACTAATTAAACTCAGTACGTTATTATCATTGTTTGGTTTTTATGTTACTAACGTTGCCTAACATTTAGCTGGAGTCTATCTTTACGCCAGAAATAATTTTGAATGCATTTTCAACTTTTCTTAAAAGATATTTAGAAAAATCTTACTCGGAAAGAAGGCAAGAAAGTAAGTTGAGAGCAACAAACAACAAAAAAAAGACGTTAACTATAGTTAAAGACGTTTCACCTGTTTTTCTTTCAAATAAAATTCATTAATGTATTGATTATATCTTAGGTATAATTCAGAACCAAGAAATCATTATATAATTCTTGAAGAAGGTTTTATGGTATCAGTCATGTACTTAGTTGAATAAGGAAGCTTATAAGTTCCCCATTGTAAGTCAAACCAGAAAAATACGATAGTGATACTTCAGTATTAATTAAAAATATGCAAATCTGGTGTGCAACTAAGCGTTGGGGAGACAAGTGTTTTAACACCCTTAATTGGGAGCGCCAGGGAGACAGCTGTTTTAGCACTCCTAATTGGGAGTAAGATCGTCACAGTTACTTTGATCTCGAGCGCTTCTTATCGTCGCTAATGAAATAGTCCGGGCCGCTGGATTAGTGGTGGCATCCTGCAAATTGCTGCCTTAATAAATATCTTCTCGATACCCCTGGGCTCTGCTTCGGGCTATCACAGTGACATACCACAGCTCATGTAGACCTTGAGGTCTTCCTGGGGCCATCACAGTGACATACCATCAGAGAGGCTTCTTTAGAGCCTGAGGTCTCCTTGATATTTTCCTCCATTTCTACAGGTTCAAGTGAGATGGAATGAGGGAATAAAGCAACGAGTGTATTATTCCCGCATCACGGGGAGGAGTGGAGCTGGATACACAGGGACTGATGTAGACAACGTTGATGGACCTATACAAGGAACCAAACCTTGGTCATGAGATGACCTACATATACACGGGACCTACCCTTGGTCCTATGATGACCTACCTATAGACGGGACCTAGCCTTGGTCGTGAGATGACCTACCTGTACATTCCCCTCTGCTTTTATGGATAACGTTCTTTGTCTCCATATACTCCTCAGTTCACTACTCACCTTTTTCCCTTCGTCAGTTCTATGATTCAAATCGTCTTTCTTAGACCCATCTGCGGACAAGTCCACTCCCAGATATCTGAACACATTCATTTCCTTCATACTCCCTGAATTTTGTTACCCCTCATCACCTTGCTTTTCCCTCTGTTCACTTTTAATTTCCTTCTTTTACATACTCTCCCAAATTTGTCTACCAACCTTTGCGACTTCACATTAGAATCTCCCAAAAGCAGAAAACAACCGTGACAACTCCCACTTTGTGTTATATCTTTCAGTCCCACACCTCTCCCCAACCACCTGTATTCACTGATTTTACAACCCCATCTATGAATATATTAAACAACCATGGAGAGCTTAAGCATCCCTGTGTAAGTCCTAATTTTACTGGTAATTAATCTCTTCTCCTTCATACCCTAACCTGAGCTTCACTATCCTGGTAAAACTCTTAACTACTTTCAGTAACTTACCACCTATTCCATACGCTTGCAACATCTGCCACATTGCCCTTCTACCTACCATATCACATGGCTCTTCCAAATTCATAAACGCAACAATAATACTGTTCACTTGCATGCTTCCATGTAAACACTTAGGCTACATACCCCCTTATGCTTCCTAAAACCTCCTTGTTCATCTGCCCGGCCACCCTTAATTCTTTCAGTAATAATTCTACCAATAATTCTTATCAGGTATACTCAACAGGCTTATTCCCCTATAATTCTGTTAACACAAAGTGGGAGTTGTCACATTTGCTATTTGCTGATGACACTGTGGTTTAGGGAGATTCTGAAGAGAAGTTGCAGAACTGGTAGATGAGTTTGGTAGGGTATGTAAAAGAAGAAAATTGAAAGTGAATGTAGGAAAGAGTAAGATGATAAGGATAACAAAAAAAATTAGGTAACGAAAGATTGGATGTCAGGTTGGAGGGAGAGAATATGGAGGAGATGAATATATTCAGATATTTAAGAGTGGACGCGTCAGCAGATGGGTCTATGAAAGATGAAGTGAATAATAGAATTAACGAGGAAAAAAAAGGAGAGTGGTGCACTGAGGAGTGTGTTGAGACAAAGAACTTTGTCCATGGAAGCAAAGAGTGGAATGTATGAGAGTATAGTGATACCAAAACTCTTATATGGGTGTGAAGCATGGGTGGTGAATGTTGCAACAAGGAAAAGACTGGAGACAGTGGAGATGTGTTTGAAGGCAATGTGTGGTGTGAATTAATGCAGAGAATTCGTAGTTTAGAAATTAGGAGAAGGTGTAAGATACCAAAATTATTATCCAGAGGGCTGAGGAAGAGTTGTTGAGGTGGTTCAGACATATAGAGAATTTGAAACAAAACAGAATGACTTCGAGAGTGTATAAATCTCTA
>NC_091316.1:33636301-33641301 GCF_038502225.1 Cherax quadricarinatus | reverse complement strand
AGGGAGGATAGCTCTAATTTCTTTGATCAAGAGCGCTTTACCTATATCATTTTATAAATTAACTTAAATTCATCGTCAACCTCGCCACATAATATTAACGAAGCATTTTGAAAAAAATTTGCTTGTCGCTAGCTGAATAAAAGTCAATTTAAGGCCTCTGCATCATGATCAACATTTAAATCAGAAACGTTTAATTAACGGCAGGTGTTTGCCATGCATGTTGTGTGCATGACAAACCTGTTTGTCAGCACCCAAGTGGTACCCAGGTGGTACCTGTTCCCATGCTTTTTCACAACTTCACCACCTATAAAAATTTACTTCTTGAAGAAGACGAATTAGGAACAGAAATATCAAAGTCGTGGAAAACATGTTATGTTCATGGCCCTACTGGACCTTCCAGCTCAGGCTGACAGATTTCAACATTTTGTATGAGCCCCAACCTGCGTGATGAATGTGACAGGGAAACATAGCTATCTTTTGTTCCCATTGTGTAACTATCAAATACACAAATAACCCGTACATAGAGAGAAACTTTGAACGACGTTTCGGTCCGACTTGGACTGTTTATAAGTCACATTAATTCACGAGGGTGAGGGAGCCAGGCTATATAGAAATATAGAAGAGGGGGACAGGGATGGGACAAAGAGAAGAAGAAAGACAGAAGTGGAGAAGAAGTGGTAGTGGTAATGCTGGTAGCGGAAGTACTAGCAGAGAGTAAGGGGAGTAGTGGTAGCATGTTAGTGTGACTTATAAATGGTCCAAGTCAGACTGAAACGTCGCCATAAGCTCCTCTCTCCTATGTACGGGTTATTTGTGTATTGTTTTAGCCACGGTATTATGCCTTTTTGTCCTTTAACTGTGATATAGAATGGATACATCAGCAGTGTGCTGCTGCTCTAATTTGCTAATACAGAACCCAAACATCTTCATCTATCATCCAAACGTTTCGGAATACCAAACCCCATTATCAGTGCTGGAACAATTAAGAACAATAACCAAGCAGAATATCTGGTCTATATTAAAGAGATACTATTCGTTCTGAACAAGGTCATTATATTTAAAATATAACTGAGGTATACAAATAAATCAAACAATATTGCTATATCTAACTTAGCAGCAGCACTAACTCAAAGTTATATACTTACATGTAAAATGCATCATTGTGTGAACAACTGAATAGATGTAATATAGATGTTAAGTTGAGAGTGTTTTTTCTAGCAATGTACAGTGATTCAGAGATGATAAGTCTGTCTCTGATGTTGCTTTCAAAATTGTGAAATCTTTCAAATTAAGTTAATAGCTGTTCTTGTGGCATTTGATTTCTGACTGCAGTATTAGATGGTTTGCATAAGAATATTGGAGTATGCAGCACCAGTTTGGCACCCACACCTGGCCAAGCACGTAAGGAAATTAGAGAAAGTGCAAAAGTTTTCAGTAAGACTAGTCCCAGAGCTAAGGAACATGTCCTACGAGGAGAGGTTAAAGGAGATCGATCTGACGACACTAGAGGACAGGAGAGAGAGGGGGGATATGATAACGACATATAAAATACTGAGAGTAATCAACAAGGTGGACAGAAACAGGATATTCCAGAGATGGAATAGAGCAACAAGGAGTCACAGTTGGAAGTTGAAGACTCGGATGAATCACAGGAATGTTAGGAAGTATTTCTTTAGTCACAGAGTTGTCGGGAAGTGGAATAGTTTGTGAAGTGATGTAGTGGATGCAGGATCCATACATAGTTTTAAGAAGAAGTATAATAAAGCTCAAGGAGCGGGAAGAGGCGGGGCCAGGAGCTGTAATTCGACCCCTGCAACCACAACTAGATGAGGTGAGTACATACATGCACGCTCTCTCTCTCTCTCTCTCTCTCTCTCTCTCTCTCTCTCTCTCTCTCTCTCTCGCTCTCGCTCTCGCTCTCGCTCTCGCTCTCTCTCTCTCGCTCTCTCTCTTGTCATTAACACTTGGGATGTGTTGACATTGTTTACGTCAGTTACAACTTCAAGTAGTGGCAGAATCAAGCCCATGCATGTATTTTAGACAGACATTGCATGATGGGAACATGTTCCCCAAGACATGCACATACAAATAAACATTTTAGTATTAACACCTCCATGAAAGCATTCTTAGAGCGTAGTGCTCAGTAGCAAGCACACTGGAGCAAACTTTAGGTCTTGCATTTTTTGTTATAGGAGTGCGGGGATTCGAACCCGAGCATGGAAGAATGCCAGGTCTTCGCTGTAGCGACTCAACAGTGGAAGTTGCAGTAAGGTATTTCAGTTTTCCTGGTCATCTGAATACATGTTCCATATCATTATTTTTGGTACAACCGCATTAAGAGTGACTCTGTGAAACAAGCACCTTTGGACACGTGCTTTTGAAAGTGCGTTAGCACAGGCACCTTAGTAGGGACTCAGCTAAACACTGCATGGCCCTTTAAAACTAACCCAAGCATTTAGACAAGCACTTTATTATTAAGCTACTCAGGACATACATTTTGTGACAGATTTAAAGATAGGACCACTAAAGCATGCACTCTAGGACAAGCACTGTAGAACGTAAACTGTCTGAGAGACATTTCAGGTAATCATTGACAGCATGTACATGCATTCCAGCATGAAAGATTTTAGAAGAACATCTCCATTCAAAGCAAGTGAAATCGCAGATCTAGAGAGTGTACAGAGATCCTTTACTGCACGTATAAGTTCTGTCAAGCACCTTAACTACTGGGAACGCTTGGAAGCACTTGACTTGTACTTGTTGGAACGCAGGAGGGAGAGATATATCATAATCTACACTTGGAAAATCTTGGAAGGAATGGTCCCAAATCTGCACACAGAAATCACTCCTTACGAAAGTAAAAGACTGGGCAGGCGATGCAAAATGCCCCCAATAAAAAGTAGGGGCGCCATTGGTACACTAAGGGAAAACACCATAAGTGTCCCGGGCCCAAAACTGTTCAACAGCCTCCCATCAAGCATTAGGGGAATTGCCAATAAACCCCTGGCTGCCTTCAAGAGAGAGCTGGACAGATACCTAAAGTCAGTGCCGGATCAGCCGGGCTGTGGCTCGTACGTTGGACTGCGTGCGGCCAGCAGTAACAGCCTAGTTGATCAGGCCCTGATCCATCGGGAGGCCTGGTCGTGGACCGGGCCGCGGGGGCATTGATCCCCGGAATAACCTCCAGGTAACCTCCAGGTAACTCAGGAACACACTCAAGAATATGTATTCAAGAACACACTCAAGAACATGTACTAAAGAACATGTACTCAAGAACATGTACTAAAGAACATGTACTCAAGAACACGCTCAAGAATATGTACTCAAGAACACGCTCAAGAATATGTACTCAAGAACACACTCGGGTATGTACTCAGAGCACACTGAAGCACAATCCCTCAAAACAAACTTATTTGCGAGTATCCCTCAACGAGGATACAAAACCATGACAGTCTCGTTACGGATTCAGACTCAAACTAGAGGAATCAATACAAGCATTGAAGTAGAAAACATTTGGGAAATTATATTTACGGTAAGGATAACTCAGAAATAGTAAAACTGAACCTAGAAATAAGTATCAGATGTGTTCTTACCAATCATATCTTCAAGCAGGCACTGGACAAGCACCTAAAGTCGGTACCTGACCAGCCGGGCTGTGGCTCGTACGTTGGATTGCGTGCAGCCAGCAGTAACAGCCTGGCTGATCAGGCCCTGATCCACCATGAGGGTTGGTCACAGACCGGGCCGCGGGGGCGTTGACCCCCGGAACTCGCTCCAGATAAACTCCTGGTAATCTTCGTTTAAGGACAGTAAAAACTTTTACATAAATACGACACATGTGCAATACTATTGTGGTGACGTTTCACCAGCAATGAGGATAACTAAGTGTTGTACATGTGTCTCATTTGTGTGCTTGTCCGTTTTTGTGTACGATGAATATAATAACTTTTCGTTGCTACAGTGTAACTATCATCAACGCAACAAAACCACGCTTGGGGAATAAATAGCAGCTCAAGGCCGTGCGTTCTTGCCACCTGTGCTTCCTTAGGAAGCACTGATGGTCTGAAAGGCTGTGAACCTCTCTGCATTCCTCCATTGTGGTTGTGTTTTTGTGATGGCTGAGTTGCGATTATTTGTAACTATTATATAGCGTAAGAAGCCGCTCACTGCGGGTCTTCCATTTTTTGTGTGTTTAATTAAAGGGCTTTTTCTTAAGGACTTGATAACATAAATGCATACATAGAGGGCAGAAAACACTTAAGATATATATAAACGAGAAATAAAGGAATGCCCGTCCTCCTCGGCTTGAAGAGCCGAGGAGGATGGGCAGGCAAGCAAAAACTAAGATGTAAGGCATGCACTCAAGGACACACCCACAGATATGCACCCAAACACACCCTCGGGCACCCAGGCAGACGGCTACCCACAAGTCTTCGCTCAAGAAGACGCCAACGGTTAAGAGCAAGGCTATGGAGACACGCACAACACGGGCGTTGTAGTACGTGTCACATATCTTTGAAAGTCTTTGCAAATTTCTCTCACTTGCTTGCGCAGACGAGAGGAGGCGACGGCAGTGGTTGGGAAGTGTCTCACTCTCCAGGGAGCGCATGTCAGTCAGTAACCCACCAGTGTTGTGCGCGGGTGTGTGCGCGACGTTCCTGTGAGGCGAGGTTAGCGGTGGTGGCAGTGGTAGTAGCGGTGTGGGTTGCCCACTGTCGCACCCCGTCACCCTGGCCCATGTCTTGATCCTCCACCCAGAGGATTATTAGTCGTTTCCGTTTCCATAGCGGAGTACGGGCACACGAGAATGCTATAATGTGTGTGTGTGCGGGCGGGCGCGTGTGCGTGCGTGCTACAGGACGCGCAGGTCTCACGTGTTAACCAAAACTGCTGCTGATGATCCTGCTGACTTGCGGGTGTAACTACCACCGCTGTTAACTACTATTTCTGTTATTAATTAACAGCTGTTGATCTCCTGCTGCTTCTGTTGCTTTTAAATA
>NC_091316.1:33541301-33631301 GCF_038502225.1 Cherax quadricarinatus | reverse complement strand
GCAATGGTAAATCATAGTTAACGAGTTCTTCAGATAAGAAACTTAATAAATCATCAACAGGAACTTTCGTAAACAAGGAAGTAACATCAAAACTAACCATGTTAAAATCATTATTAAACTTTGCATTGGAATTTCTCTATTCTTTCAGAGTGGTTGTTTTGCATATTCTGAAATCACCTGGTTTCTGTGATCTTATTGCATATATATATATATATATATATATATATATATATATATATATATATATATATATATATATATATGTAATACATATATATATGTAATATATATTATATATATGTAATATATATAATATATATGTAATATATGTAATATATATAATATATATGTAATATATATAATATATATGTAATATATATAATATATATGTAATATATATAATATATATGTAATATATATAATATATATGTAATATATATAATATATATGTAATATATATATATATATATATGTATATATATATATATATATATATATATATCGTCGAGGTATATGTGGAGTCAAAAAACGTTATCTATGGAGGCAAAGAAGGGAATGTATGAAAGTATAGTAGTACCAACACTCTTATATGGGTGTGAAGCTTGGGTTGTGAATGCAGCAGCGAGGAGGCAGTTGGAGGCAGTGGAGATGTCCTGTCTAAGGGCAATGTGTGGTGTAAATATTATGCAGAAAATTCGGAGTGTGGAAATTAGGAGAAGGTGTAGAGTTAATAAAAGTATTAGTCAGAGGGCTGAAGAGGGGTTGTTGAGGTGGTTTGGTCATTTAGAGATAATGGATCAAAGTAGAATGACATGGAGAGCATTTAAATCTGTAGGAGAAGGAAGGCGGGGTAGGGATCGTCCTCGAAAAGGTTGGAAGGAAGGGGTGAGGGAGGTTTTGTGGGCGAGGGGCCTGGACTTCCAGCAGGCGTGCATGAGCGTGTTCGATAGGAGTGAATGGAGACGAATGGTATTTGGGACCTGACGATCTGTTAAAGTGTAAGCAGGGTAATATTTAGTGAAGGGATTCAGGGAAGCCGATTATTTTTATATAGCTGGACTTGAGTCCTGGAAATGGGAAGTATAATGCCTGCACTCTAAAGGAGGGGTTTTGGGATATTAGCAGTTTGGAGGGATATGTTGTGTATCTTTATACGTATATGCTTCTAAACTGTTGTGTTCTGAGCACCTCTGCAAAAACAGTGATTATGTGTGAGTGAGGTGAAAGTGTTGAATGATGATGAAAGCATTTTCTTTTTTGGGGACTTTCTTTTTGGGTCACCCTGCCTCGGTGGGAGACGGCCGACTTGTTGAAAAAAGAATATATAAATAAATAAATAAATATATATATATATATATATATATATATATATATATATATATATATATATATATATATATATATATGTCGTGTCGAATATGTAAAACTGGTCAATTAGCAAGAACTCATTTAAAATTAAGTCCTTTCTAAAAATTTATCTTATACGTTTAAAGATATACTTTTTCATTAATGTTAATGGAAAAAATTTTAATTTTGCTCCAAGAGATTCTTAGAAAACTTACCTAACCTTATTATAACAAGAACAATTTATTTTAGCCTAACCCAACTAAATATATTTTAGATTTGTTTACAATAATTTAATACTAAACAAACACAGTGAAATATATTTTTTTCGTTAGGTTTAGAATGATTTTGGCGAAATTATTGCATACACAAATTTTCACTTGTCCTATATGACAAGATGAGCGCTGCTATTTAAGCCAAGATCCCAAGTTCTGCCTATTCGGCACGACATATATATATATATATATATATATATATATATATATATATAGATATATATATATATATATATATATGCCAGGTGCAAATGATAATGGGAGCCCTTTGATTGAACTTTGTATAGAAAGTGATTTAGTTATAGGTAATACATATTTTAAGAAAAAGAGGATAAATAAGTATACAAGATATGATGTAGGGCGAAATGACAGTAGTTTGTTGGATTATGTATTGGTAGATAAAAGACTGTTGAGTAGACTTCAGGATGTACATGTTTATAGAGGGGCCACAGATATATCAGATCACTTTCTAGTTATAGCTACACTTAGAGTAAAAGGTAGATGGGATACAAGGAGAATAGAAGCATCAGGGAAGAGAGAGGTGAAGGTTTATAAACTAAATGAGGAGGCAGTTAGGGTAAGATACAAACAGCTATTGGAGGATAGATGGGCTAATGAGAGCATAGGAAATGGGGTCGAAGAGGTATGGGGTAGGTTTAAAAATGTAGTGTTAGAGTGTTCAGCAGAAGTTTGTGGTTACAGGAAAGTGGGTGCGGGAGGAAAGAGGAGCGATTGGTGGAATGATGATGTAAAGAGAGTAGTAAGGGAGAAAAAGTTAGCATATGAGAAGTTTTTACAAAATAGAAGTGATGCAAGGAGGGAAGAGTATATGGAGAAAAAGAGAGAGGTTAAGAGAGTGGTGAAGCAATGTAAAAAGAGAGCAAATGAGAGAGTGGGTGATATGTTATCAACAAATTTTGTTGAAAATAAGAAAAAGTTTTGGAGTGAGATTAACAAGTTAAGGAAGCCTAGAGAACAAATGGATTTGTCAGTTAAAAATAGGAGAGGAGAGTTATTAAATGGAGAGTTTGAGGTATTGGGAAGATGGTGGGAATATTTTGAGGAATTGTTAAATGTTGATGAAGATAGGGAAGCTGTGATTTCGTGTATAGGGCAAGGAGGAATGACATCTTGTAAGAGTGAGGAAGAGCCAGTTGTGAGTGTGGGGAAAGTTCGTGAGGTAGTAGGTAAAATGAAAGGGGGTAAGGCAGCCGGGATTGATGGGATAAAGATAGAAATGTTAAAAGCAGGTGGGGATATAGTTTTGGAGTGGTTGGTGCAATTATTTAATAAATGTATGGAAGAGGGTAAGGTACCTAGGGATTGGCAGAGAGCATGCATAGTTCCTTTGTATAAAGGCAAAGGGGAGAAAAGAGAGTGCAAAAATTATAGGGGGATGAGTATGTTGAGTATACCTGGTAAAGTGTATGGTAGAGTTATTATTAAAAGAATTAAGAGTAAGACGGAGAATAGGATAGCAGATGAACAAGGAGGCTTTAGGAAAGGTAGGGGGTGTGTGGACCAGGTGTTTACAGTGAAACATATAAGTGAACAGTATTTAGATAAGGCTAAAGAGGTCTTTGTGGCATTTATGGATTTGGAAAAGGCGTATGACAGGGTGGATAGGGGGGCAATGTGGCAGATGTTGCAGGTGTATGGTGTAGGAGGTAGGTTACTGAAAGCAGTGAAGAGTTTTTACGAGGATAGCGAGGCTCAAGTTAGAGTACATAGGAAAGAGGGAAATTATTTCCCAGTAAAAGTAGGCCTTAGACAGGGATGTGTGATGTCACCGTGGTTGTTTAATATATTTATAGATGGGGTTGTAAGAGAAGTAAACGCGAGGGTCTTGACAAGAGGCGTGGAGTTAAAAGATAAGGAATCACACATAAAGTGGGAGTTGTCACAGTTGCTCTTTGCTGATGACACTGTGCTCTTGGGAGATTCTGAAGAGAAGTTGCAGAGATTGGTGGATGAATTTGGTAGGGTGTGCAAAAGAAGAAAATTAAAAGTGAATACAGGAAAGAGTAAGGTTATGAGGTTAAGAAAAATATTAGGTGATGAAAGATTGGATATCAGATTGGAGGGAGAGAGTATGGAGGAGGTGAATGTATTCAGATATTTAGGAGTGGACGTGTCAGCGGATGGGTCTATGAAGGATGAGGTGAATCATAGAATTGATGAGGGGAAAAGGGTGAGTGGTGCACTTAGGAGTCTGTGGAGACAAAGAACTTTGTCCTTGGAGGCAAAGAGGGGAATGTATGAGAGTATAGTTTTACCAACACTCTTATATGGGTGTGAAGCATGGGTGATGAATTTTGCAGCGAGGAGAAGGCTGGAGGCAGTGGAGATGTCATGTCTGAGGGCAATGTGTGGTGTGAATATAATGCAGAGAATTCGTAGTTTGGAAGTTAGGAGGAGGTGCGGGATTACCAAAACTGTTGTCCAGAGGGCTGAGGAAGGGTTGTTGAGGTGGTTCGGACATGTAGAGAGAATGGAGCGAAACAGAATGACTTCAAGAGTGTATCAGTCTGTAGTAGAAGGAAGGCGGGGTAGGGGTCGGCCTAGGAAAGGTTGGAGGGAGGGGGTAAAGGAGGTTTTGTGTGCGAGGGGCTTGGACTTCCAGAAGGCGTGCTTGAGCGTGTTTGATAGGAGTGCATGGAGACAAATGGTTTTTAATACTTGACGTGCTGTTGGAGTGTGAGCAAAGTAACATTTATGAAGGGGTTCAGGGAAACCGGCAGGCCGGACTTGAGTCCTGGAGATGGGAAGTACAGTGCCTGCACCCTGAAGGAGGGGTGTTAATGTTGCAGTTTAAAAACTGTAGTGTAAAGCACCCTTCTGGCAAGACAGTGATGGAGTGAATGATGGTGAAAGTTTTTCTTTTTCGGGCCACCCTGCCTTGGTGGGAATCGGCCAGTGTGATAATATATATATATATATATATATATATATATATATATATATATATATATATATATATATATATATATATATGTATGTATGTATGTGTGTGTATATATATCATACTCACAGATGCAAATTATTCTTAGAAAACGTGGTCGTAAAGTTATTGATTAACATTGACTTGATTGGAAAACATGCCATCATAAGGCTAGGTCTCCCTCTCTCTCTCTCTCTCATATATATATATATATATATATATATATATATATATATATATATATATATATATATATATATATATATATATATATATATATATATATATATATATATATATGCAAAACAACCACTCTGAAAGAATAGAGAAATTCCAAGGGCTTTCGTGACTACTCACATTATCAAGGAACTATGAAAGTAAAGCATCCAAGGAAGCTATATAAGGGGTCTTGTCGGCACCTCACTATCAGATCCCACAACGGTTTAAACACATGACGCGCGGCGAGCCAACTTGGAAAGGTCCTTGGCACAACTCACCCCACAAACTATTCTACCCAAGAAATAAGAAATTTTAAAGATTATTTGTCCAGTGTATTATTAAATTCTTCCCAAATTCTATTAATTATAAATGGATCTAATTTATATAAACCAAAGGAAATGTTCATATTATTGTCAAAACTGCTTTTTATGAAACAAGATTCAATTATATTCCTGTCGACCATGGACTTGCTTGATACTACTTTCTCAACTTTTTGAAAATCAATTGGATGGTTAAAATCTCTTACATGAATAAATAGAGCATTGGAATCTTGTCCAGTTCTAATGCTATATTTATGTTGTTTTAATCTTAGTTCGAGATTTTTACCAGTTTGACCGTAATAAACTTTATCGCAAATTTTACAAGGAATCTTATAGACACATCCATCAGCATTTTGGGGGGAATTCTTTATCAAAAGTTTTTTTACTGTATCGAGATTTTTGAATACAACTTTAATATTAAAAGTCTTAAGAAGAGAAGGCATATCAACCAAGTTTTCATGGTAAGGGAGAACCAACATATTTTTATTTGAATAAGGCTGGTTGTCCCTTTTTGGATTGTAAAAAGTATTTCTGGCAACTTTAAAAGATTTATCAATTACATTTCTTGGGTATTTTAAATCATTACCTATTTCATAAATTTTGGATATTTCCTCATCTATGAACTCAGGACTACAAATTCGTAAAGCTCTCAGAAACATTGATGAGAAAACAGACAGTTTGACTCTATCTTGATGCGAGGAATAATAGTGGACATAGGAACAGTTATTAGTAGGTTTTCTGTAAATTTTAAATTTGAATTCATTATTACCCTTAATAATTAAAACATCTAGAAAAGGCAATGAGTTATTTTCTTCAAACTCAACAGTAAAGTTTATTGAATGGGCTAAGCTATTTAATTTTCCAAGGAAATGGTGTATATCTACATTTTTGGGCATAAGACACAAAATATCATCAACATATCTGAACCATTTAGCTCTATTAGGGAGGATTGTGTTAAGTAACCTTGTTTCAAAAAATTCCATGTATAGGTTACTAAGAACAGGTGAAAGAGGATTTCCCATTGCCATACCAAACTTCTGAGTGTAAAATTTATCATTAAATACAAATTTTGCATCAACAATGCAAAGTTTAATAAGTTTAATGATAGTAGGAACTGGCAATGGTGAATCATAGTTAACGAGTTCTTCAGATAAGAAACTTAATAAATCATCAACAGGAACTTTCGTAAACAAGGAAGTAACGTCAAAACTAACCATGTTAAAATCATTTAGGTCAGTCAAGGAGCTTAATTTATCAACCAAGTCTATGTTGTTTTTAACATTAAAGTTAGAAATTTTGCCAACAATAGGGCTCAAAATATCAACAAGCCATTTGGATAATTTATATGAAACTGACCCTATGGAGCTAATAATTGGTCTGACTGGATTCCCTGGTTTGTGTGTTTTTATTAGTCCATACATGTAAGGCAAAGATGGATTAGTGGAAGTAAATTGTTTGACTAATTCATCTTTGCCTTTCAGTAGAAGTTTTATTGTTTTATTGAAATTGCTGTTAACGGTTTCTAGGGGATTTTTCCTAAGTTTAGAATAGGTTTCAGTATCATCTAAGAGATTATTCATTTTTTCTTGGTAATCATTTTCTTTCATAATTACTATTGCATTTATTTTGTCTGCTTTAGTAAGGCGCAAATTTTTATTGTTATTAAGTGTATCATAAGACTTAAAGAATCTTTGAGGGCAATTGGGAATGTTTGGTTTTAACATAGAGCTATATACCATTCCTTTACTAATATTAATTTCATCAGAGGATAAATCAGAAAATTTTTCAAAGTTACAAAAGGCTTTTGCAATTTCAACATTATTAAGTTTTTTTGAAGTTGCAAAACTTAAGCCAAAACCTAGAGCAGCAGTTGTATGTTTGTCTAAAATTTCATCTGATAAGTTAATTACAAAATTGTTATTAGCATGCTTTGTCCAATCACTATTTTCAATTAAAATGTCTAATTTTCTTTGTAGTTTGCTCTTGAGTTCATTACAAATTCTTCTGAGTTTATTATAGCAATGATCCAACATACTGTGTTTCCATTCTGATGGAATGGCCTGATTAAAAGAGTATTTTTTGTTTCTCAATATTTTGAATGCTTCCTTCTCCTGTATTTTAGTTATTTCAATATGTTTCTGAAGAATAATTCTCATAAAATCATCAAAAGGACGATCTCTCATGTCAAGGAGTCTATTGGGTAAAAGAGACTTGGGCAGAACTTGTTCATTTAAACAATTTTTTAAGAAATTAAGTCGAATTTTTAACTTGTGGGACTTGATCAGTGCAGAAGAAAACTGTGAAACAAAAGATATATGATTAGGAAAGTTTATCGAGAACATTCTGAAGAGTCGTGTGGTATCCATTAATGCAATAAGATCACAGTAAACAGGTGATTTCAGAATATGCAAAACAACCACTCTGAAAGAATAGAGAAATTCCAAGCGCTTTCGTGACTACTCACATTATCAAGGAACTATGAAAGTAAAGCATCCAAGGAAGCTATATAAGGGGTCTGGTCGGCACCTCACTATCAGATCCCACAACGGTTTAAACACATGACGCGCGGCGAGCCAACTTGGAAAGGTCCTTGGCACAACTCACCCCACAAACTATTCTACCCAAGAAATAAGAAATTTTAAAGATTATTTGTCCAGTGTATTATTAAATTCTTCCCAAATTCTATTAATTATAAATGGATCTAATTTATATAAACCAAAGGAAATATTCATATTATTGTCAGAATGGAAACACAGTATGTTGGATCATTGCTATAATAAACTCAGAAGAATTTGTAATGAACTCAAGAGCAAACTACAAAGAAAATTAGACATTTTAATTGAAAATAGTGATTGGACAAAGCATGCTAATAACAATTTTGTAATTAACTTATCAGATGAAATTTTAGACAAACATACAACTGCTGCTCTAGGTTTTGGCTTAAGTTTTGCAACTTCAAAAAAACTTAATAATGTTGAAATTGCAAAAGCCTTTTGTAACTTTGAAAAATTTTCTGATTTATCCTCTGATGAAATTAATATTAGTAAAGGAATGGTATATAGCTCTATGTTAAAACCAAACATTCCCAATTGCCCTCAAAGATTCTTTAAGTCTTATGATACACTTAATAACAATAAAAATTTGCGCCTTACTAAAGCAGACAAAATAAATGCAATAGTAATTATGAAAGAAAATGATTACCAAGAAAAAATGAATAATCTCTTAGATGATACTGAAACCTATTCTAAACTTAGGAAAAATCCCCTAGAAACCGTTAACAGCAATTTCAATAAAACAATAAAACTTCTACTGAAAGGCAAAGATGAATTAGTCAAACAATTTACTTCCACTAATCCATCTTTGCCTTACATGTATGGACTAATAAAAACACACAAACCAGGGAATCCAGTCAGACCAATTATTAGCTCCATAGGGTCAGTTTCATATAAATTATCCAAATGGCTTGTTGATATTTTGAGCCCTATTGTTGGCAAAATTTCTAACTTTAATGTTAAAAACAACATAGACTTGGTTGATAAATTAAGCTCCTTGACTGACCTAAATGATTTTAACATGGTTAGTTTTGACGTTACTTCCTTGTTTACGAAAGTTCCTGTTGATGATTTATTAAGTTTCTTATCTGAAGAACTCGTTAACTATGATTTACCATTGCCAGTTCCTACTATCATTAAACTTATTAAACTTTGCATTGTTGATGCAAAATTTGTATTTAATGATAAATTTTACACTCAGAAGTTTGGTATGGCAATGGGAAATCCTCTTTCACCTGTTCTTAGTAACCTATACATGGAATTTTTTGAAACAAGGTTACTTAACACAATCCTCCCTAATAGAGCTAAAATGGTTCAGATATGTTGATGATATTTTGTGTCTTATGCCCAAAAATGTAGATATACACCATTTCCTTGGAAAATTAAATAGCTTAGCCCATTCAATAAACTTTACTGTTGAGTTTGAAGAAAATAACTCATTGCCTTTTCTAGATGTTTTAATTATTAAGGGTAATAATGAATTCAAATTTAAAATTTACAGAAAACCTACTAATAACTGTTCCTATGTCCACTATTATTCCTCGCATCAAGATAGAGTCAAACTGTCTGTTTTCTCATCAATGTTTCTGAGAGCTTTACGAATTTGTAGTCCTGAGTTCATAGATGAGGAAATATCCAAAATTTATGAAATAGGTAATGATTTAAAATACCCAAGAAATGTAATTGATAAATCTTTTAAAGTTGCCAGAAATACTTTTTACAATCCAAAAAGGGACAACCAGCCTTATTCAAATAAAAATATGTTGGTTCTCCCTTACCATGAAAACTTGGTTGATATGCCTTCTCTTCTTAAGACTTTTAATATTAAAGTTGTATTCAAAAATCTCGATACAGTAAAAAAACTTTTGATAAAGAATTCCCCCCAAAATGCTGATGGATGTGTCTATAAGATTCCTTGTAAAATTTGCGATAAAGTTTATTACGGTCAAACTGGTAAAAATCTCGAACTAAGATTAAAACAACATAAATATAGCATTAGAACTGGACAAGATTCCAATGCTCTATTTATTCATGTAAGAGATTTTAACCATCCAATTGATTTTTAGTGATGCTTGTGGTGGTGACCTCCCAGTGATGATGACTTCCCAGTGGTGGTGGTGGTGGTGACCTCCCAGTGATGATGACTTCCCAGTGGTGGTGGTGGTGGTGGTGACCTCCCAGTGATGATGACTTCCCAGTGGTGGTGGTGGTGGTAACCTCCAAGTGATGATGACTTCCCAGTGGTGGTGGTGGTGGTAACCTCCCAGTGATGATGACTTCCCAGTGGTGGTGGTGGTGGTGGTGACCTCCCAGTGATGATGACTTCCCAGTGGTGGTGGTGGTGGTGGTGACCTCCCAGTGATGATGACTTCCCAGTGGTGGTGGTGGTGGTGACCTCCCAGTGATGATGACTTCCCAGTGGTGGTGGTGGTGGTGACCTCCCAGTGATGATGACTTCCCAGTGGTGGTGGTGGTGGTGACCTCCCAGTGATGATGACTTCCCAGTGGTGGTGGTGGTGGTGACCTCCCAGTGATGATGACTTCCCAGTGGTGGTGGTGGTGGTGACCTCCCAGTGATGATGACTTCCCAGTGGTGGTGGTGGTGACCTCCCAGTGATGATGACTTCCCAGTGGTGGTGGTGGTGACCTCCCAGTGATGATGACTTCCCAGTGGTGGTGGTGGTGACCTCCCAGTGATGATGACTTCCCTTCCCAGTGGTAGTGGTGGTGGTGACCTCCCAGTGATGATGACTTCCCAGTGGTGGTGGTGGTGGTGACCTCCCAGTGATGATGACTTCCCAGTGGTGGTGGTGGTGACCTCCCAGTGATGATGACTTCCCAGTGGTGGTGGTGGTGACCTCCCAGTGATGATGACTTCCCAGTGGTGGTGGTGGTGACCTCCCAGTGATGATGACTTCCCAGTGGTGGTGGTGACCTCCCAGTGATGATGACCCAGTGGTGGTGGTGGTGACCTCCCAGTGATGATGACTTTCCAGTGGTGGTGGTGACCTCCCAGTGATGATGACTTCCCAGTGGTGGTGGTGACCTCCCAGTGATGATGACTTCCCAGTGGTGGTGGTGACCTCCCAGTGATGATGACTTCCCAGTGGTGGTGGTGACCTCCCAGTGATGATGACTTGCTGCTGAGTGTGTGGTGGTGTGATGATGTTAGTGATGCTTGTTGTGGTGACCTCTCAGTGATGGTGACTTGCTGCTGTGTGTGTAGTGGTGTGATGTTAGTGATACTTGTGGTGACCTCCCAGTAATGGTGACCTCCCAGTGGTGGTGACCTCCCAGTGATGGTGGTGACCTCCCAGTGATGGTGATGACCTCCCAGTGATGGTGACTTCCCGGTGATGGTGACCTCCCAGTGGTAGTGGTGACCTCCCAAATGGTGACTGGCTGCTGAGTGTGTGGTGGTGTGATGATGTTAGTGATGCTTGTGGTGGTGACCTCCCAGTGATGGTGACTTGCTGCTGTGTGTGTGGTGTGATGATGTTAGTGATGCTTGTGGTGGTGACCTCCCAGTGATGGTGACTTGCTGCTGTGTGTGTGGTGTGATGATGTTAGTGATGCTTGTGGTGACCTCCCAGTAATGGTGACCTCCCAGTGGTGGTGACCTCCCAGTGTTGGTGGTGACCTCCCAGTGATGGTGATGACCTCCCAGTGATTGTGACCTCCCAGTGACGACTTCCCAGTGGTGGTGGTGACCTCCCAGTGATGATGACTTGCTGCTGAGTGTGTGGTGGTGTGATGATGATAGTGATGCTTGTGGTGGTGACCTCCCAGTGATGGTGACCTCCCAGTGATGACTTCCCAATGATGGTGACCTCACAATGGTAGTAATGACCTCCCAGTGGTGGTAAACTCCCAGTGGTGGTGGCGACGTCCCAATGATGGTGACCTCCCAGTAATGACTTCCCAGTGATGGTGGTGACCTCCCAGTGATGGTGGTGACCTCCCAGTGACGGTGGTGACCTCCCAGTGATGGTGACCTCCCAGTAATGATGACTTCCCAGTGATGGTGACCTCCCAATGATGATGGTGACCGCCCAGTGATGACCTTCCAGTGATAGTCACCTTCCATTGAGGGTGGTAACCTCCCAGTGGTGGTGACATATTGATGGTACTGATGGTGGTGGCCTACTAGCGGTAGTGGTGACCTCCCACCGATGGTGGCGGTGGTGACCTATAGATGAAAGTTTATTGATGTTAGTGACCTAGTGATGGTGACGATGACCTATTGATGGCAGTGGGGGTGACCTAATAATGGTAATGTTGTTGACCTTCCAGTAATGAAGGTGGTGACCTAATAGTAATGGTAGTGGTGGTGACCTAATAGTAATGGTAGTGGTGGTGACCTGTCAGGGAAGGTAGTGGTGGTGACTTCCCATTGGTAGCTGTGACCTATTGATCGTAGTGGTAACCTTCTAGTGGTGGTGATGGTGACCTCCCAGTGATGGTAGTGGTGATGGTGACCTGCCAGTGGTGGTAGTGGTGTTGGTAACATTCCACTGATGGTGACCTCCCAGTGATGGTGATGGTGACCTCCAAGTGATGGTAATGGTGACCTACCAGTGATGGTAGTGGTGATGGTGACTTCCCAGTGATGGTAATGTGATGGTGACTTCCCAGTGATGGTAATGTGATGGTGACCTCCCAGTGATGGTAGTGGTGTTGGTGACCTCCCAGTGATGGTAGTGGTGTTGGTGACCTCCCAGTGATGGTAGTGGTGATGGTAACCTCCCAGTGATGGTAGTGGTGTTGGTGACATCCCAGTGATGGTAGTGGTGATGGTGACATCCCGGTGATGGTAGTGGTGTTGGTGACCTCCCAGTGATGGTAGTGGTGATGGTGACCTCCCAGTGATGGTAGTGGTGATGGTGATCTCCCAGTGATAGTAGTGGTGATGGTAACCTCCCAGTGATGGTAATGTGATGGTGACCTCCCAGTGATGGTAATGGGATGGTGATCTCCCAGTGATGGTAGTGGTGTTGGTGACCTCCCAGTGATGGTAGTGGTAATGGTGAACTCCCAGTGATGGTAGTGGTGATGGTAACCTCCTAGTGATGGTAGTGATGTTGGTGATCTCCCAGTGGTGGTAGTGGTGATGGTGACCTCCCAGTGATGGTAGTGGTGATGGTGACCTCTCAGTAATGGTAGTGATGGTGACCTCTGTGATGGTGACTTCCCAGTGATGGTAGTGGTGATGGTGACCTCTCAGTGATGGTAGTGGTGATGGTGACCTCCCAGTGATGGTAGTGGTGATGGTGACCTCCCAGTGATGGTAGTGGTGATGGTGACCTCTGCGATGGTAGTGGTGATAGTGACCTCTCAGTGATGGTAGTGGTGATGGTGACCTCTGTGATGGTAGTTTTGATGGTGAAATGTTCTACGCCCGAGACAATATGGTATCAGTTGGATGATGACCCGCCACTCAGTGATGTTACATGACCCGCCACTCAGTGATGTTACATGACCCGCCACTCAGTGATGTTACATGACCCGCCACTCAGTGATGTTACGTGACCCGCCACTCAGTGATGTTACGTGACCCGCCACTCAGTGATGTTACATGACCCGCCACTTGGTGATGTTACGTGACCCGTCACTCAGTGATGTTACATGACCCGCCACTCAGTGATGTTACATGACCCGACACTCAGTGATGTTACGTGACCCGTCACTCAGTGATGTTACATGACCCACCACTTGGTGATGTTACGTGACCCGTCACTCAGTGATGTTACATGACCCGATACTCATTGATGTTACATGACCCGCCACTTGGTGATGTTACGTGACCCGTCACTCAGTGATGTTACATGACCCGCCACTTGGTGATGTTACGTGACCCGTCACTCAGTGATGTTACATGACCCGATACTCAGTGATGTTACATGACCCGCCACTTGGTGATGTTACATGACCCGTCACTCAGTGATGTTACATGACCCGTCGCTCAGTGATGTTACATGACCCGTCACTCAGTGATGTTACATGACCCGTCACTCAGTGATGTTACATGACCCGCCACTCAGTGATGTTACATGACCCGTCACTCAGTGATGTTACATGACCCGCCACTCAGTGATGTTACATGACCCGTCACTCAGTGATGTTACATGACCCGCCACTCAGTGATGTTGCATGACCCGCCACTCAGTGATGTTACATGACCCGTCACTCAGTGATGTTACATGACCCGCCACTCAGTGATGTTACATGACCCGCCACTCAGTGATGTTACATGACCCGCCACTCAGTGATGTTACATGACCCGCCACTCAGTGATGTTACATGACCCGCCACTCAGTGATGTTACATGACCCGTCACTCAGTGATGTTACATGACCCGTCACTCAGTGATGTTACGTGACCCGTCACTCAGTGATGTTACATGACCCGCCACTCAGTGATGTTACATGACCCGTCACTCAGTGATGTTACATGACCCGCCACTCAGTGATGTTACATGACCCGTCACTCAGTGATGTTGCATGACCCGCCACTCAGTGATGTTACATGACCCGTCACTCAGTGATGTTACATGACCCGCCACTCAGTGATGTTACATGACCCGTCACTCAGTGATGTTACATGACCCGTCACTCAGTGATGTTACGTGACCCGTCACTCAGTGATGTTGCATGACCCGCCACTCAGTGATGTTACATGACCCGTCACTCAGTGATGTTACATGACCCGCCACTCAGTGATGTTACATGACCCGTCACTCAGTGATGTTACATGACCCGTCACTCAGTGATGTTACATGACCCGCCACTCAGTGATGTTGCAGTGGTTAGTGGACCACTGCTGATCACTATAGTGATACAGTGATTGGTGGACCACTGCTGATCATCACTATAGTAATGTAGTGGTTGGTGGACCACTGCTGATCATCACTATAGTAATGTAGTGGTTGGTGGACCACTGCTGATCATCACTATAGTAATCTTGTAGTGGTTGGTGGACCACTGCTGATCATCACTATAGTAATGTTGCAGTGGTTGGTGGACCACTGCTGATCATCACTACAGTAATGTTGCAGTGGTTGGTGAACCACTGCTGATCATCACTATAGTAATGTTGCAGTGGTTGGTTGACCACTGCTGATCATCAGTACAGTAATGTTGTAGTGGTTGGTGGACCACTGCTGATCATCACTACAGTAATGTTGCAGTGGTTGGTGGACCACTGCTGATCATCACTACAGTAATGTTGCAGTGGTTGGTGGACCACTGCTGATCATCAGTACAGTAATGTTGCAGTGGTTGGGGGACCACTGCTGATCATCACTTTAGTTATGTTGCAGTGGTTGGTGGACCACTGCTGATCATCAGTACAGTAATGTTGCAGTGGTTGGGGGACCACTGCTGATCATCACTTTAGTTATGTTGCAGTGGTTGGTGGATCACTGCTGATCATCACTACAGTGATGTTGTGCATTCCTCGCATAGCTGCTGGGGTGAGTGGACGCTTCTCACAACCCTCTGTCGACAGCCAAGCTAACAACCTAGTTCTCATCATGGTCTTTGCCACACGTCGCAGAGTGAACACTGTTGGAATTGAATTAGTGCGCGGATCTATCACTCCCACGACAGTCCATGAGTTGTTGCCCTTAATATCAGGGACACCTACAGCATTGACGACAAGGAGCTGTACGCTCGCTCAGGATATTCGTAAAATTACTCCACGCGCAGGTGTATGAGGGTCTTGTTGATCGTTACCAAGATCTTAGCATGGAAGTGACCCCGGAAGTGAGCGTCAGACTTGTGGACGTTTCCCGTCAGTATACGTGGGTGAGAGTACGGAACATACCTTTTGAGGCGAATGAGGTCGACAGTCGTCAAGCTTTTGAAAGGTATGGAGTTGTACATGTTGCCCAACAAGGTAAATGGATGACGGGTGCATATGCTGGTTACCCTGAGGGAAGTTTCTCCATTAAAATGACCCTCCGTCACCCCATACCCTCATATGTTGTCTTGGAGGATTTCAGAACTCAAGTGATGGTGACGTATGCTGGGCAGAGAAGAACCTGTAGGATATGTGGAGACTATGATCACGTTGCAGCTGAGTGCGGCAGGCGGGGCCGGGCCGGGAGACCTGGTGAAGCAGCGCCCACTGGCAAAAGGCAGGACGTTCCTGAGTCTGCCCAGACGGAGGACGGAGGGCGTGGTCAACTTCGGAGCAAAATGGTTGAGGCATCGGTGGTGAAGCCCACCCTGGATGTGCTGATACTGGAGCAGCAGGTGTCTGGGGGTGCAGAGGTTTTCACTGCGACAGTTGAGAAGATGATGCAGTCATTGTTCAAGTCACCTGTGATCTCAGTGGCAGGACCATTGGGTGACCAGGAGCCTGCGTCAGAGGTGGATGCTGCATGCGCAGTTGTTAGTGGTGGAGGTGCATCACGAGGAGGAACCCAGTTCTTCGATGGAGGAGAGTGTTGTCACCAGGAAATGGGCAGCAGCAACATCCGACTCTGATGATGTCTTACCACCCCAATGCCAGGGGAAGGTGTGGGCGGTGGAGGCTAGCAGTGTAGGAGGAGGCACCAGCGACAGGTGGTGCAGGATAGCCAGGGTGCCCTGTGTGGTGAGTGTGGTAAGGGCAGCAAGAAGGGCCCTGGTGCACATGTAAAGGGGGATGCGGGCCAGAGGGGACACAAGCATTAACTGGCCTCCAGTGTATGATGCTGAACTGACTGGTTTTGCATGTTCTTACATAGATACTGTGTGGATATAGCATATATTCAGGAGCATAACTGGAAAGCTGGCAAGGATTTTGAGGTGGAGGGCTATCAGAGTTTTGTGATGCATTTGGAGTGCTTAAAAGGGTGGGGGGGGGATAGCCATCTTGATCTGGGCAGCAAGCCCGTTCGTATTGCTAAGGAGTCGGGGGGGGGGGTAGATGGCAGGATCATAAGAGTGGATGGTTGATGGGGGTGAGAAAGTGGTTTTTGTGTGGGTGTACGCACTGGCGGAGAACGTAGTGTGCATTAAGAATGCTTTTGTGAGGGAAGAGCTGGTGTATTTCTTATGATCGTTTCCTTCTCTTGCTATAGTGGGAGGGGGATTGGGATTGCCTTGTTAGAAGAGCGGATATGGCGCCGAGGGGGGTGGGGTTTTTTGTCACTTGTTTTGGGGGAGCTTCTCCATGATGTGCAACTGCAGGATGTGTTTGCCGGGGGTTCATGGGAGGTGGACCATACATGTGTGAGGGAGGGCTATGGGGCAAGGTTAGACAGACTATATGTTATGTAGCATGTTGGTATATAGTCTGTCCGTACAGTAGAGGCACCTTATTCTGATCATAGGGCAGTTGTTGCAGAGGTGGGGTGGGAGGTGTTAGCTAGAAGGCAGGCAAGTTACTGGAAATTAAATACGAGGGTTCTCGGGGATGAGGAGGCAGTGGCGGGTTTTGCTGCACTATGGGAGGAGCTTGGGAAGGAGGGGAGCGTAGTTAGTGATGTGGTGGGATGGTGGGATCGCATTGCAAAAGCTAGGATAAGGGATTTTTACATTAGTGAAGGGAAGAGGATAAACCACATGAAATATGGTTGTCAAATTATCTAGAGCAGCACTTACATGCTTGCTACAGTGGGGGCGCTTTGCACAGAAGGTACCGTATGGAAGAGATGGAGGCCCTGAAGGAGGGGTTAAGGGAGTTGCAGAATGAGAGGTTTGAAGCCGTAAGGGTGCAAGCAGGTATAGAGGAGGTGCTATGGGGGATAGGCCTTTGTCCTGTGTCCTGAGGGGTCAGCAACAATGTGGGAAGGCAACGACTCTTACGCGGTTAGAGGTGTGTGGGGGGGAAACTATCGGGTGGGGCAGGTGCTTAGGTCGACAGAGGGCATGGGTATGTATGCTGACAGGTGGTATGCTTGTTATTGGTGTAGTCGTGGGGTGGATGAAGAGCTGTTGGAGGAAGTAAGTGGCTGTGTAGGTAAACCCCTGGGAGGAAATGATAGAAAGGCGTTGGGGGTTGATATCGAGGAGGAGGAAATTTGGAGAGTGTTGGCTGGAATGAGCAAGGGTAAGGCACTGGGAGTGAATGGGATTCCTTGCGAATTTTATATGTTGCATTGGGACTTGTGGGGTTTCTTGGTCAGGCTCCTGAATGAAATGAAGCAGGGGGGTAGGTTAGACATGGGGCAAGCGACTGGGGTAGTGGTCTTAGTTCCAAAGGGGTCACATCAGCGTACCCTAAAGGATTATAGTGCATTGTCATTGATGTGCACTGACTATAAGCTCTTTGCAAAGGTGCTTGGTAACCGTCTAAAGTGTGTGGTTGACAGTGTGGTCTCCCCGAGCCAGTTTGGTTTGCCTGGCCAATCGATGGTGATGGGTCACGGTATCCTTCGGGATTTTGTAGCTGCTTTTGGTGGGGGGGGAGGGGGGATTGTTAGCATTGGACTGGAGGGGGGCATATGACACTGTGGAAAGGGAGGCTTTAGGTCGCATTTTACTGTCTCAGGGTTTCGGGGAGGAAATAGTGGGTTGGATGAAAACATTGTATAATCAAGCATGTGTGCAAGTTAACGGGTGTTTGGGGAAAGCAGTGGCACTAGGGTGGGGCCTTCGACAGGGTTGCCCACTCTTGCAATTGTTGTTTGCATGCATGCAAGACCCTTTCTGTAGGTTGTTGGAGGCAAGAATACGAGGGGACAGGGGCGGGGAAGGGTGGCCATGGCCAAGTCTGGTGGGGTACGTGGATGACGTGATGCTTTTGGTGGATGAGTGGACGCGATTGGGTGGGCTGGAGGAGGTGGTGCGGGTTTACGGAGGTGCCTCGGGAATGGTAGTGAATGTAGAGAAATCGTCAATTTTAGGGTTGGGGATGTGGGAACGGAAGGTGAATTGGGGTTGTCAGGTGGTGACGACCTGTGTGGAGGTTTTGAAGTTATGTGGTATTGTATATAGGGCAAATTTAGTTAGGACAAGGGAGGATAATTCTGTTTGTTTTGAGGACCGTGTGGTAAAGAGATTGGGAGCACTAAGACCAACTCATCTCACTATCCTGCAGAAGGTGATTGTGATCAACGTGATCTTGTATAGTAAGATTTGGTTCATAGCACAAGTGTTCCCATTAACGCCACCGGTAATTCAAAGCATCCAAAGGAGGGCGTTCAGATTTTTGTGGGGTTCTAAGTGTGAGTGGTTAAAAAGGGAGGTGGTCATGTTGCCAGTGCAAAAGGGGGGGATGGATCTTTTGGACTTATGGCGGAGGGTTAAGTGTGTTTACATCAGGCGAGAGTTATTGCGGGACTGGGCTTTTTTGGACGGACGGTTGGGGAAAGTTCATGAGGTGTTGCGAGGATTATATGGGTGGGTGGACCTGTATGAGTGTGAGGCGGTCTTGCAGGTGTTGGCATTGGCCCAGGAACCTGGGAAGGTAAAGGTTGGGGCATTGTACAGGGTGATAGGGGGACAGGTGGTGCACCCAAGGGAGGGGTTATACCCGATTTATGATTGGGCAAACATATGGAGAAGATTTAGCAGGTTGCGGTTACAGCCCAGGGTGCGGGAGGTAATGTTCCGGTTTTTGCAGGATATCTTGCCATCTGGTGTGGTACTGAGGGATCGGAGGTTGGGTGGGGAGGGGCATTGTGGGTTGTGTGGGGGAGAGGAAATGGCTTACCATAACGTGTATTTTTGTGAGGGGTTGGAGAGTATAAGGAAATGGATGGGCAAGGTGGTGCAGAGGGTTGGGGGAGGGATGTGTCAGTATTGTGGGCACTGAGTTTAGATGTGGGGGGTGGAAGAGGGTGTGGCACAGGCGCTAACATATGTGATGGTGGACTACGTATACATATCCTTGTGCATGAGGGGGATCGGATGCGTGGGAAGTGAGGAAGTGTGTGCTGGCAGCGAAGGTATTCCGTGCGTTGGAATAGGGATCTATATGGGACTCAGTGGGGGGAATGTTTTTTTGAGGGTTACCATACCCTCACGGTAAGTGAAATGCTTAGTATGTAGGGGTGGGGATTAGATCAGGGGATAGACGTCGGACTTGCCGTGAGGGTGAATCTGTTGGCACTCTTTTGTTGTCAGCCAGCGCTCTGGGGTGGAGTTTGTCACTGTCACGTTTGGTGCATGTTCTGGTACGAGTGGATGTCCTGGTTCTATTCATGGCATGAGTGGAGGTGTCTGAATATTATACATGGTGGCTATAAACGCCTGCATGCGTTAGTATGGGGAATGCTGGACGGTGGCAACTGCTGCCAGAGGGGAGGTTAGGGTTTTTTTTTTTTTTTTTTTTGCCTGCAGGAAGAAGGCTTTGGGATCTGCAATTCCATCATGTGTGATCCTGATATGTCATGGTCGGTTACGACCACTTAGTGTGTAGGCATCATGCAAGCCAAGTCACTGGCTTAATGTGTAAAGTATTTTATTTGTACTGGTTTATGTTCTGCAAGTATGAACCTCTGCAAAGTGTGCAAGAACCCCACCTCACTGCAAACAATTCTGGTGATACCAGAATGCCATCACACACACCAGCTGTGGAGGAGCTAGCCATCCCTGCTAGCACATATGGAACTACTGGTCTGCCACTACAGATACCTATGGCTACACCTGAATATGGGGATGAGTTTGTCATTTCTCCCAATACACACAACTACAACAGTCAGACGGACACCACACAGGTAACCTCCCTGGAAATTGGAGATGAGTCAGATGCACAGGACCTACCTGCAATGAATGATGAAACAGAGAACACTAATGTAACCATGGTACCTGTTAAGGTGATAGGTGTTAAAGGAAGCACTAACCCAGAAGTGCTATCCTCCGGAGAGGCATTGGATTCGCCTGACCTTCCTCATATTATAACAAATTTCCAGAAAAAAATTGAGCATCTTGAACAGATCCTGACAAGTTTAATAAATATATGTAATCAGGATGATGCTCTTGAGCATGGTGTTGATGTCAAAAGTGCAGCAATCTCCGTTCAGCTTCCAGCAATTTGTGAGAAAGAAGCCCATAACTCTTGCCTTCAAAACTTGCCTCATAACTGGCTGCCAAAATGCCGAAAAATGCTTAAAAATAAAGGTTCTGAAGATAAAGACGTACAAACTATGCTATTTGCTCTTAAGTGTCTGCACACTGCAGTCAAAGCATAATAGTTTTACCATCTTATGAGCAAGAGATTGTAATAACTCACTACAATGGATACATTACAAATCTTTTCATGGAACATTGCTTCCATCAGGAAGCGGTTGCCTGACTTACATCATATTAGTGCAACCAAGAATATTGATGTCATCTGTTTGCAGGAATGTAGATTGAAAGATGGAGCACCTCCACCAAACTTGCCTGGATATGCAGCTTATAACCTAAGGTCAACCAACTGTTGTGTGATGTATGTCAGAAAGAACTTGCCACATTCACTCCTTTCCTTGCAGAGTCGAGTTAACATGCAGTATCATGGTGTCAAAGTATATGCAGGCAATTTTTCCATTAACATTTTTAATCTCTATGCCCCAGCGAACCAGCTTCGACCTGATGCTTTACCAGATCGCATCAATAGTGAACCTACCATCATTCTTGGAGATTTTAATGCCAGACATAAGAATATTGGTGGGTCTATTACAAACACCAATGGAACTAAACTAGTGAGATTGCTGAATGAGCATGATAATGTTCGAATTGTGGGCACTACTGAGCCTACTCACATATATGGTGGCATACTAGATCTGTGTCTTGGATTTAATACATCATATAAGATGCATGACTCTGTCATAGTTGATGATCTTCTATCTGATCATTTCCCAAGACTAACAACTGTCAATCTTGATCACATCTCCAGCAATCAAGGAGCTAAATACAGAAGGAGGAAACTTATTCTCAAACCAGAACACAGAGACAACTTTATTAACCACTTGGATCAATGGTATAAGAATTACGAGCCCACTGGCACACAAAAATTTAATGATGATTTAATTACCACTATTGAGAGTGTTCTCACAGATCAAGTGGGCAGGAATAGAAAACAAAGACCCTCCACTATAAATAACAATAAAAACCAATGTAAATACTATAATGATCCACAGCTGCGCAGTCTAACACATGCAGCTAGGAGGATTGGTAAAGCATACCGTGAATGTAGAACCCCAGACCTGCTCAGAACGTTCCAAGCTGCACTAACAAATGCAAGGAATAGAAAGGAAGAACTTAGGCAACAGGAATGGGAACAGTTTGTTAGTGGATTAAATAGGTCCACCCCTTTGAGTTTGGCTTGGAAAGGTATAAATAAAATAACCAGGAAAAAGACTGGCAATGTTGCTCATCCCTTTCCTCTTGAAAAAGCAAATGACCTCATAAATGACTGGTCCAAAACATCCAGGCATGAAAGCCTTCCATCTCATATTAGAAAAAATTTAGAGAGTACTTCTGAAGAAATGTTGAAACTGATTAATTTTATGAGCCAAAATATTGATGAGAGTGATTGCCTCTTTACCGAGTATGAATTAGATAATGCATTAACCAAAGGTCGATCAACTGCTCCTGGAGAGGATGGTATAACCTATGATATTCTCAGAACTCTAAGGCACGTGCCTGATAACCCTTTGTTGGCACTGTATAATCTCAGTTACATTGAGGGCGTTCTTCCTACTTCCTGGACCAATAGTCTCATTGTGCCTATCCCTAAGCCCCAACAGCCTGATACATTTAGGCCGATCTCCTTAACTAGTTGTCTTTGCAAAACTTTTGAAAGAATGATGCTTAACAGATTGTACTACAGAATCAGATATCAACTTTCCCCCTACCTCTATGGGTTCATGAAAGGTAAAAGTGTGCAGAACTGTATTTCCACCTTTCTCACTGCGCACACCTCTACTAGTTTTACCACTTTTCTTGATCTAAAATCTGCATTTGATATTGCAAACAGAACCGTTATACTACATGAACTAGCCAAAATGAATATTGGTGGTAGCTTACTCTGCTGGATAATAGGATACCTGTCAAATAGAGAATCCTCTGTCCTTTACCAAGGCTTCAGAAGTGATTCTAAAGAAATGTCTTTAGGTACACCGCAGGGAGGAGTTCTTAGTCCCATGCTATTTAATATTCTGATTAATGCTCTCCTAAATGCTCTACCTGCCTCACCTAAACATATAGCTATAAGCTATGCTGATGATATCATGATCCATACAACAGGGCATAAGAAGATGAATACCATTCTTAATGAAGTTCAAGCAATTTGTAATCGACTAGGCCTCATAATATCTTCCTCTAAAACAAAGATATTAACAAGCAAACGACATCCCCCACCCATCTATTTGCAGGGTGAAATCATTAGCTACGTTAAAACTTACAGATATCTTGGTGTAGATGTACCCTTTAACAAATCCACTATACCACAACTAAACAAGAAATGTAAAGCTAGGCTAAATGCTCTCAAAGCTGTTGCTGGCTACAATCCCAACTATGGTGCTAATGTGAGAATCGTGAGAATGATGTACATAGCCTATGTTAGGTCCTTAATTGATTATGCTGCTCCCATGTTGATATTAGCTAGAGAAAGTTCCCTCCGACCCTTGGAGTTAATGCAAAATGAAGCTCTCAGGACTATTCTTGGCTGTCCCAGATCTACACAAGTTCTTAACATGAGGAAGGAGCTTGGTATTTCTAGTATCAGTGATAGGATTGTTGAAATTAACACTGTACTCGGTATTAGAATGTTGAGAAACGAACCAGACACTGTCACAGTGAATCTTACCAAGTGTCTAGAGGTAAATACACACAGATCTAAATGGATTGTGAAAACGTGCAATTGCATTAAGTTTTATAACCTGCATGAACTGTATCACTGTAGGCAACAAGAGCATTTCACCCCTCCATGGAAGATGTGTTCATTTAATATCACATACCTACAAGTCCCTCCCAAGAAGCTCATTGCTAGTAATCCCTTCCTTAAATCTCTTGTTAGAGCAACTGCTCAAGAAGAAATTTTTCGCCTAGCTGGTAGTAATAAGTTATCACAAGTTATATACACTGATGGATCTAAACAGGAGTCTTCTGGCAGGGCTGCATCTGCTCTTGTTGCCACCTCCCTAGTTAAGAACGATAATAAATTTGTTGAGTTAGGCATAAGAATTAACAACTGGGCGTCTACACTGCAAACTGAATTGTTTGCAATCCTAATGGCGCTAAAGCTAACCTTGACTCTATCATCATTACTGATTCTGTCATCATTGAAGGCTCTTGGCTCATATAATGACTCCAACAACATGCTCATTGGGGAAGCCAGGTATAGATACTCAAAAATTAGGGACAAAGGAATTAATGTACAATTGCTATGGATCCCATCACACATTGGATTACTCCTTCATGATAAAGTTGATATGTTAGCCAAGAAGAGTATCCAGAAGGAGAACGTAGAATATAACTTTGGTATAACTGTGTCTAGCATTAGGAATAATATTAGGAGAGAAGTAAATAATGAAGATGATTGTTATAGGAATGCAGTTAGAAGCCTGAGTAGATCTATAACCCACTATGATAACATGAACGTAGATAAGTATGTTTATGGAGCAACTTGCAATGTGAACAGACTGACTGATGTTGTAGTGGCCAGGCTTAGGCTTGGTTACAAGTACTTCTGGCAGTTTGGGAGACACACAGATGATGATCAAACTAAATGTAAATTATGTGATCAGGCATATGGTCACTCTCTTGAACACTATGTGCTTAATTGTCCACTTATTGAGGAATACAGAGACAGACAGTATAATAACCTATGTGACATGTCAAGATATCTTATTAATGAAAATAAGATACCAGATATACTAAGCAAATTTCCTAAATTTGCTTGTAACAGATAAGTGAACTATAGATATGTAGATATAAATCCATATGTATTCCTGTTAACCCTTTGGGGCCTAGTTCCTAGGCCTTTTGTGTATCCACATGCTCTCGCGCTACCGTCCACAGGATGGATATGGGGTGCACAATAAACTAGCCACTTCGGTGGCAAAATCTAAAAAATCTCTGCAAGTATGTCTTGCACTGTAGGCATGCAACCAGTGGGGTTTTGGGGATGGGGCTCGAGCCATCTGGCGGGGCCATAGGTGAGGGACTTTGTAATATATTTTTGTACATATAATCATTGATGGCACGTGGTATGGCCGTCCATACAGATAGTGGGGGATGGATCTAGCATTGTGGCGGCAGGTGACAGCCTTTTGTTCTTAAGTAGAACGTTGTTTGTACCAGATTTTTATTGAGTGGTACACACCAAGGGTATCTTTTAGGGTAGGGGGGGGGTAATGTTTTGTTATTTTCGCTCTGCTCTTCTGTAATCAGTGGCGAGAATAGGTAGTGGATAGGTTGCAATAAATCTCATGTTGTTGAAATTATATAAATATTTATCATAGGTACTGAATTATTTTTAAATAAAAATAAAAAAAAATTGATGTTGTAGTGGTTGGTGGACCATTGCTGATCATCCGTCACTGTTCATATAAGCCACAGATCACATGGTGTCGTTACTTTTATTCATGGATAATGTTGAGGTAAATGTAGATTATAATGCTGTTGTGGCTGTGTGATGGTTAGTTGCTTGAAAGATTTAAAGCCTATCAACTGTATCTGGTTAAAACACGTTTAGCTTATTTTTACTGAGGGAGCTTTACCTCTCGTTATATATACCACTTGTGTGGCAGTGTAGAAGGTGTGAAGCATATTGAGTGAAGGTGGTGCTTGGTGGTGCTTGGCGGTGCTGGGCAGCGTGGTAACACAGCAATTTAGATGTGTTGATCAAATATGAATGTAATGCACTTGTTTGGTGTAGATGGGTATGTACATCGAGCGGTGAATATATCTACATAACCGTCGAGAGCTTACTTTGTTCCTTAGTTTAAGGATTAAAGCCTCCCTGGCTGTTGGTGTACAGTTCACATGCTGTCTTAATGATGTTAGCTTAGTCGATACGTTTAAGTAACAAAGAAGATCACGTTGTGTCTGCGGAGGTTAAGCTTAAGCTCTTGGGATCCGCATTGGCTTATCAGTTGTTATGATGTCCCCATATTGTTGAGTTGTTGAAGTTATGTTAACATATGTCTGGTGTTGGGTACAAGCGGGTGTACTAATGTGGCGATGTCTACTTTTCTTATGGTGTGATGCATGGATTATAATATTGTCTGTAGCTTTGATGTACTGCGTCACTGAGATGTGGTTGTGGTATGCTAATAGAGGTGATGCAACGTCGATATACTATTCTGACTTACATGTAATTTTGTTATTGAAACAGTAATTTAGTATGGTAGTATTACCTTGTGGTTGTGACATGTTAGTCTTAATGTTGTGCAGTTGTGATGCGGTAACGCTGCCGGCGTGTGATTTACGGTCCTGAATCATGTTTTATGCTTATTAATTGTCTTTAGTGTTTTGTAGGAGGAAAGTTGGTGTCGTGATAAATGTCAGTAGCTCGGCTCAACTTGCATGTTCTTGGGACGTTAAAGTAGAATGTAGAGGTGGTAAAATAGACAAGAAAAAGAAAGCTTAAAATATATCGTATTTTAAGAATTTTGCCTCGTAGGAAGCGGCAAATTTATTTACCACCACCACTTGTCCTCTAAGTGAACATATTCTCATAAAGAGAGTACGTTACTGCTCGAATACAAGACATGCACTTAGTAATATCAACTCCATCCATGGCTGTTTCATCGTTCCACCATCTTATAAATTACTGTTATCTGATTTCGGCGAGTCTTGCAGTTAACCCTGAAACTGAGTCGATTATTTTCTTTACAACCTCAGTGATTGGAATATCGAACAGTCCTGAAGTGTTACATTTGTTGCTGATGTCTCCTAACAAATTTTGAGTTTCTAACTACAGTAAGCGCCGATCCAGTAACATCACTTTCTAGAACCAGTGATCCATCAGTTAATGTCTAAACTAGGCCTCTATCAGACTGTGGCGACGATGGCTAGTCATTCACTGCTCATAGCAATCGTACATAGACATGTCTCTCATATTTAGTTTTATCACCTTTAAAATCTCGCATTTCCTTCCTCGTATTACAGAGTTTGTTGCTCAATTTATAATATTTTAGGTCAGTAGTATTTGCATTTTTCCAACTTTTTCTAATCTCATTTACTGAGTTCGATATAATCGGCCTTTTTTTTTTTTAAGAATATTGCCCATATTATATATTTCTTAACAATTTAATGGAAAAATTACATTTAACTCATATTCCGTCACAGACGGTAGGTTCAACTTAGCTTAAGAGGCACGTAAGTTCCTCCATCTTCTAATAACATGTTCATTTTATCCCTATAATCTACCTTGTCCATAATTACTATTGAATTTATTTTGTCTGTTTCGTAAGGTGAAGTCCAGGATCTTTTCTTAATTCATGGTATAACTTAACAGATCTTTGAGGACAATTGTGTTGCAGAGGTCTGAGCTGGGGGGGGGGGGGATTCTTAAAATGTGGACGTCTAAAGGATAATTTCCTCTAAGTTGATGTGTCTAGTAGTTTAGCTTGTACATCGCCACACACAAACACAAGCTCCTTCAACTATTACAAATCGATATAAACACATTTTGTATAACAAATCACTTAAGTTTCCAAAAATGTAATTTATAACGCTTGTTTATCTAAGTTTAGACACTTTTGTCGTCTAACTTGTATAGAACAACGAGCGTATAGTTTCCAACGACACAGACGCACGTAAGCCGCTCGTTTATGTAATTTCGTTATTGGCTGCTTATTAAACGTAAATATAGATCGTGCTGAAATTAACGTACTGTAACCCATTGGAAAACGAATTTGGTATTTGAAAGGCAGGTTGTACAAAATGATGTGCTAAAACTTTTTTTTTAGGAACGTCTTATTGAAACTGAAGTGGAAAATCAAGTTATGAAATATAGAAGTGCCTTTCTGTGATAATAATGGAGTCATCGTACACACCAAGCGAGTTTATTGAGAAAATTGCCAAGGTCTTGTAGCATGCATGACCGGTTTGGCTAGTCTGGTCTCGTAGAAATATGATCTGTGTTATTACTGCAGTGATGGTGCTCTTGCCTGAAGACCTTCCATGTGAAATACTGAATGTGAGAATAAGACATATACACATTCAAGACATTTACTGAATGTGGTGTCTCACTAATGTGTGTAATTATTGCAGTGTTGGTGTTCAGACTTGGAAACCGTCCTTATGCAACACTGGTATCTTCTGTGTGTTATTGAGTTGTTGATTGATTTTCTTGTTACTGCCGTCATTCTTAAAATTGCTTTAGTTTCTCTTGCCAGTTCAATAAAGAACAAAAATATATTGCAGGAAATATGGAATTAATATATTATTTACATAATCCAGAATTATGATCCATTGTAACACTCGGATTACCTGTATGTAGTGAAATTTTATATTATTTATGAACGACTGAATTTATAATTTAGCATTACGACTGCTACTGATAACGCTACGACTACTACGACCTGCTGCTGCTACTACTACTACTACTACTACTACTACTACTACTACTACTACTACTACTACTGTCGCTAGTAGCATGGAATTAGCAAAAGTAAGGTGGAACTAACACAGGCAGCGTCGTAGCGTTAACACAAGCAGCATGACACTGTCACAAGCAGTGTGGCAATAACATAAGCTGTTTGGTACTAACACAGGCAGTTTAGTGCTAACAGGCAGCGTAGCAATAACACAGCATCGTGGCGCTAACAATGACAGTTTGGTACTAACACAGGCAGCTTGGCATTAACAATGGCAGCTTGGTACTAACACAGGCAGCCTGGCACTAACAGTGGCAGTTTGGTATTAACACAGGCAGCGTGGCATTAACAATGGCAGCTTGGTACTAACACAGGCAGCATGGTACTAACAATGGCAGTTTGGTACTAACACAGGCAGCGTGGCATTAACAATGGCAGTTTGCTGCTAACACAGGCAGCGTGGCACTAACAATGGCAGTTTGGTATTAACACAGGCAGTGTGGCACTAACAATGGCAGTTTGGTACTAACACAGGCAGTGTGGCACTAACAATGACAGTGCAAAACTTCCTGTGTTAGTATCAAACTAACAATGGCAGTTTGGTACTAACACAGGCATTGTGGCACTAACAATGGCAGTTTAGTACTAACACAGGCAGTGTTGCACTAACAATGGCAGTTTAGTACTAACACAGGCAGCGTGGCACTAACAATGGCAGTTTGGTACTAACACAGGCAGCGTGGCACTAACAATTGCAGTTTGGTACTAACACAGGTAGCATGGCACTAACAATGGCATTTTGGTACTAACACAGGCAGTGTGGCATGTTGTCTGGGGTATAATTATTCCAGGTGGCATCAGATTAAGCACTCAGCAAAGGATCGGTCAGTATGTACTGTTAAAATAATAGTTATTATTTTATTGATTTCATAGGACTGAGAAATTACCTGGGTGGGCTGAACTGGAATGACCTGACTATGGGTCAGGTAGGTGGTGATGGTTGCCGATATGACGTTTTCTAGAGCATAGTTCTAGCTGCTCAGACAACTTATGTTCCAAATAGGGAAATCAGATCAAACGAAAATGATTCTAAATGTATAAACAATACATTAACACATTTCATTGGTCAAAAGAGAGGCATATATAGGCAAATCAGAAGAGGAGAGGGGCAGTTAAGAAATCAGTATATTCAGTTAAAGAGAGAAATAAAAAAGGGAATAAGAAAAGCAAAAAGAGATTATGAGGTTAAAGTTGTAAGAGAATTGAAGACTAACCCAAAGGGATTCTTTCAGGTATACAGAAGTAAGATTAGGGACAAGATAAGCCCACCCAATAGTTACTCGAGTCAGCTCACAGACAGTGATGAGATAATGTGTAGATTTTCAACACTTCCTCTCAGTTTTTATATGGAAGATACTAGCGATATTCCAGAAATAAAATTTTTTGTAGAACCGGGCAATAAACTTTGCACGATTAGGGTCACAAGTGACATGGTCCTTAGACAATAGATAAATTAAAACGTAACAAATCTCCAGGCTCTGATGAACTGTATGCAAGGGTGTTAAAGGAATGTAAAGAGGAACTTAGCATACCTTTGGCTAATCTTTTCAACATATCACTACAAACTGGCATAGTGTCTGATAAGTGGAAAATGGCAAATGTGATACCTAATTTCAAAGCTGGTGACAAGTCCTTAGCTTCGATCTATAGACCAATAAGCCTAACCTCCATAGTAGGAAAATTTGCGGAATCAGTAATTGACGAGGCAATTCGTCGATGCCACCAAAATACGCCGACGAATTCATTCTGATGAGGACATTAGAGCACTCGAGGAAGATTTAAATAGACTGATGCAGTGGCCGGAGAAGTGGAAGATGCAGTTTAATATAGACAAATGGAAAGTTTATTTGGATTTTAGTAAAGCCTTCGATGGAGTACCTCACAAGAGGTATAGGTAATAGGTATGGTATAGGAGGTAAAGTTCTAGCATAAAGGCATGGCTTACCAACAGAAAGCAGAGTTTCAGTTAATGGGGTCAAATCTGAATGGGGATTAGTCACTAGTGGCTTTCCACAAGGATCAGTTTTAGGCCCTCTCTTGTTCATAATTTACATTAATGACCTTGATGAAGGAATTGCAAGTGACATGAGCAAATTTGCTGATGATACAAAAATAGGCTGTATGATTCATTCTGAGGAGAATACCAATGAACACCAGGAGGGTTTGGACAAATTAATGTCTTGGTCTGAAAAATGGTATACGAGGTTCATAGATGAATGGTTCAGAGAACCGACATGTTGATAAATTAGACACATATGCAACTCTTGGGTATCTTTATTGAGGAAACGTTTCGCCACACAGTGGCTTCATCAGTCCATACGTAGGAGAAACTTGAAGAACAGGAGGAGAATGAGGTAATCAGTCCCTCAACCTTGAGTCGATGTGTTCAGTCCATCAATCTTGATGGACTGAACACATCGACTCAAGGTTGAGGGACTGATTACCTCATTCTCCTCCTGTTCTTCAAGTTTCTCCTACGTATGGACTGATGAAGCCACTGTGTGGCGAAACGTTTCCTCAATAAAGATACCCAAGAGTTGCATATGTGTCTAATTTATCAACATACGAGGTTCAGTGTGAACAAGTATAAAGTACTAGTCCTTGGTAATGAAAATAACCCTCGAAGTTATAAACTAGGTGAATGTATATATGTTGGTAGAATTACCAACAATATGTAAAGTAAAAGGACACAAGTGCAACTAATGTGACATTTTATTGTGGCAACGTTTCGCTCTCCAGGAGCATTGTCAAGCCGTTAAAAACAATACATGGACCCAGAGGATATATATATATATAGGCTTAGAGTGAGGAGTAATACTAGTGGTAGTAGTAGTGACATAAGTTGTAGTAGTAGTAGTAATACAATATGGTAGAACAATTAACTTGCACACAAGTAAAACGATATAAAAGCTATTACTTGGGTAGCATAAAAATAATAGGTTAGACAAATATTTCTATTGGAGGTTGAATTAGAAAAGGCCTGTTTCGCTGTTTATCCTCTGTAATGTGCTTGTGTAACATTAGCAGGAGAGACTATGTGATGGCAGGGTTTACTGTTTTCAGGAGGATTCTTGCAAATCTTAGCATGGGTGCATGAGTCCTATCATAACTATACCTAAAGCTATGTGTGGATTCTGTCTGTACCACTTTGCTGTTTTGGTCGTTCCACTTCTTGACCACTCTAAGGCTAATTAAGTATTTCCAAATATGTATTCCTATGTCCATCTGAACATTTACTTACCGGCTGCGTCCTCGTGTGCCTAAGAACCGCCCCTCCAATCGACTCTGTCCACCTTGTCAACGTTTCTCATTATTTTGTGCATCGTAATCATGTTACCTCAGGTCCTTCTGTCCTCTAGTACCATTAGGGTTAGTTCCTCTGGTGTCATATCATAGTTCTTACCCCTCAGCTGTGGGACTAGCTTCGTTGTAAACCTTTGCACTTTTTTTCCTACTGCATACTGGTTACATACTGGCTCTGCATACTTCAAGATGGGCCTGATATATACCGTGTAAAAGGTCATGAATGCCTCCTTGCTGATGTTCTTGAAAGCTACCCTTAAATCTGCCAGTTTTCTGCAGCGGTTATTCGGTTCATTTTGTCCTCCTGGTAAACTCCCCTTCTTCTTGTAGGAAAAAAACTTTGGGAGAACAAGCCATTATTGGGACAGCGTTTTGCTCTGTGTTGATCTTTATCAAGTCACCACAGATCAAAATATTATCCTGGTAAAAGCTTGTTCTTCAGAGTGTACGTTCTTCACTGTTGCCGGCAGCACATTTATATGCAAATTGACTTCTTCTGTTTATTTGTCCACCACTGTTAAGTACTCAGGCATCATCACCATGATAGTGGCTCCCATGAGAACATAGTAATTATATCTTACCATGTCTTGATTCATTCAGGGTCAGTACAGTGTCTAGACTGTGACTAGTTCGGGGTCAGTACGGTGTCTAGCTGAACAGTTGTGTTGATCAAGGGAAGAGAAAGCAGAGAAGAAAGCGAAGAAGCAAGAGATGGAGGCGTAGGAGGACGAGGAAGAGGGGGAGAGTTTCGGAGGACTGAGTTCAAGGTCGCTAATGAATATAAAATTTATTCAGTGGCTAATGCTTTAAAAATATGAATATCGCGCAATGAGCAATACACAGTGTAAATAATGGACGTACAAGAAATTACTTAGGAAATATAATACGGATATGTTACAAGGTAATAACTATAGGATTGATATGTTACAAGGTATTAGCTACAGGACTGATATGTTACAAGGTAATAACTATAGGATTGATATGTTACAAGGTATTAGCTACAGGACTGATATGTTACAAGGTAATAACTACAGGACTGATATGTTACAAGGTAATAACTACAGGACTTATATGTTACAAGGTAATAACTACAGGACTGATATGTTACAGTAACAACAGGACTGATATGTTACAGTAACAACAGGACTGATATGTTACAGTAACAACAGGACTGATATGTTACAGTAACAATAGGACTGATATGTTACAGTAACAACAGGACTGATATGTTACAGTAACAACAGGACTGATATGTTACAGTAACAACAGGACTGATATGTTACAGTAACAACAGGACTGATATGTTACAGTAACAACAGGACTGATATGTTACAGTAACAACAGGACTGATATGTTACAGTAACAACAGGACAGACAAGTCACTAAGTAATAACTAGAGGAGAAAAATGTCACAAAATAACTGGCAGGATGGTAGTGATGCAACAAGCGTGGTACATTGCCTCAATTGCAGAGACAACAAAAAAGAAAGCACAGACGAGAAAAAAGCGCTTGATGGGTACTAACTGAACCACCGGGACAAAAGTGGTAAGGCGGGCGTGAGTGAGTGTGGGCGCGAGGTGTTGGTGGCTGAAAGGTATGGGTGAGTGTGGGTAGTTTGTGGTGTATAAGGGTGGGTGTGGCTGGAGTGGGCGTGGGTGGTTAAAACGGGAGAGTAGGTGTGGGCACGATTTAAAGAGGGCTAGTTTACTGGGCGTGGCTAATTGAATTTCGCCGCCGAAGTGGCTACTTTATTGTGTACTTATGGAGCACTTGCTGTGTATTTCACCTTTGGGATGATATTGGCTGGTTTATTGTGCGCTTACGGAACACTTGTATATTCCTTCCAATGGACGGTAGAGGCATGCTTGCTGTTCATTCTATTTCTCTGTGGATGATAATGACTAGATTATTGTGTGCACTGTATCCATCCTGTGGACAATAGTGGCTCGTTAATTATATATCCATATTCATCGTTTAGAAGGTAGTGGATAGTTTATCCTGTATCCCATAGGCATCCTGTGGATGGCAATGGCTAGTTTATTGTGCGCCACATGGATATCCTGTGGATGATAGTAGCTAGTTTGTGTACCACATATCCATATTATGGTGCGTAACGTATAGATATCAGAACTCTACATTAAAAATGATATAATTTATCCAATATACGTGATCAGTTCCAAGACAGTTTTCCTTATTCGTTTACAACGTCTTCATATTTTTTTATTAATAAGATACATTTTTCAGTAAGTTCACAGTCAGCTGTGACTGACTACATGTTTTACATTTAACTTTTGTTCGTAGGTATATATGACAGTGATAAATGCGCTTGTTACAAAAGTGAGTTTGGCTTATAGAGCTGCTTGACCCTTGTGGGTTTAATCGCTTAGTTTTGATTATAGTAATTATAGAGCTGCTCAGGTTTCCTATTGCATTCCTGTGACACACACACACACACATATATATAATATATATATATATATATATATATATATATATATATATATATATATATATATATATATATATATATATATATTGGGAAAGATTCCTTCCCACTTCCCCATAGAGATGAGAGGAAATAAATAAGAACAAGAACTATTAAGAACACAGAAGAAAACTCAGATGGGTGTGTATACATATCCGTGTACATGCATGTGTAGTGTGACCAAAGTGTAAATTGAAAAGATACCAGCAATAATTACAGGTTTCCGTTTCACACTTATTTGGCAGGACAGTAGTACCTCACTGGGTGGTTGCTGTCTACCAGTCTAATAATAATAATAATAATTATTATTATTATTTCTGCAAAAGCATGTACGACTTATACAGACCTAACAGACATCATTGATATACTATATAGAAAGCCCATTGTTATGCAGAGCATTTCGGGCAAATTAGGCTAATTTTGATTAAGTGCGCTAGCACTCGACCTATGTCCCACTTTGTGTGTGATTCTTTATCTTTTAACTCCACGCCTCTTGCCAAGACCCTCGCATTTACTTCTCTTACAACCCCATCTATAAATATATTAAACAACCACGGTGACATCACACATCCTTGTCTAAGGCCTACTTTTACTGGGAAAAAATTTCCTTCTTTCCTCCCAGGATGAGGCCCACACCAGTCGTCTAACACCCAGGTACCTATTTACTGCTAGGCGAACAGGGACAGCAGGTGTCTTATGGAAACACATGCCCTAATGTGTCCACCTTAAGTGCGCTAGCACTCGAGCTATGTGTATATGTGTGTGTACGTGCGTGCATATATATATATATATATATATATATATATATATATATATATATATATATATATATATATATATATATATATATATATTATTTACCAGCACTGCCACTTGAAACATTTATTCACAATTAGTTTCGGAGTTAACATAATCATCAAGGACTGTACAAAATCATAAAAATTATAAGAACCAGATCTAAACATTCTCTAAGCATCAGATTAATGTAAATAAAATGAAAAATAAAGACTAAACCTAGAAACAAAGTTAATCTACTGACCGTTCATTATTAAACAGGGAAGGATCGTCTAATGATGTAGACTCCACTGTGGCAGCTCACTGGTTTTGGATCACCTGAATAATATAATGACTGATTTGTATTGTATTGTCTGTGGGTTGACAGTGTTGGCGATTGGCACTAAATGGGGCTTTACCTGATAACTCATTTTATAGAACAGGAATCACATTAACCATCATTCAGTCAATGGCTGCCTTGCCAGAAGTTAGCAGGCATCACGCTTCGTATGACATAGAAATACTTTATATCAGCGAGTCATGCTCGTTATCGTAAGTTAACTACAGTATCATTAAGATGGTAAAGTATTTGATTTTTAGTGTACAAGTATAAATATTGTTTGTTATGGCCCCTCAAGGAAGGTTCCTTGATGTTGGTGAGGGGCTCTTGATTTAGGGAATTGGATCTGTGCTCCAGTTCCCCGAATTAAGCCTGAATGCCTTCCACATCCCCCCCCCCGGGCGCTGTATAATCCTCCGGGTTTAGCGCTTCCCCCTTGATTATAATAATAATAATAATGTTTGTTATGGCTAACTTAATGTTTTTTTATGGTTGTTGGCGGAGAAAATTGGCAACAAGCTCGGGGTAGCCCTGCTATTGAACGCGTTTTTAGATATACGTGTGTATAATTATTATATTTACTTGGGGAACGTAAAATAAAATGACTACATCTTTCTGGAGGGATGAAGTGCACTTGGTGTTCATAATGATATAGCTGAAGTAGGTGATGGGTGCGCATGACTGGGGAAGCATGAGTGAGCGGACCAGTGCGAGTGGTGGTTGACAGCTGGCGCCATCTGTTGCATGGGTAACAAGCAGTGACGTACGGCTAGGGGTGTGAAGGTGGGTCGAAGGAGGGGCAGGAAAATTGGGTGTGGGTAGGAGTTGATGGAGCATGTGGGTGTGGGTGGAAGGGGTTGATGATTGGTGAGCATTATAACACATAGACGAGCATACAAATATGTGAATTAAGAGGTCATAATGTAGCAGCTGAAACAGCACATGAGAGTTAGGATGGATCAGTTTTCATCAGGACTGATGGACAGACTTGCACAATGTGTTATTACCTGACAGCTTAACCAACATAGAGCTATTTTAGCTCTATAGTCCAGGAGCATGTATTGTTTGCATGTCAGCACTCATCTCCCTGGCATTATTCTAACACTTGGAAAGCTTGAAGCATCTCTGGAAACATTTCTATTATATTGTTGTTGCTATGATAAGTTGGCAGCATATTATCGCTACATTAAGCTGACAGCATGTTATCTCCCCACAACTTGGATGTTTCCAAAGCTGTTGTGATGGTGACAAGCCAACCAGTATCTCACATACTCTAGGACATTCGTGATTGATAGAGCAGTAGGCCATATCTCCTGGCAACTGGAGACTTCCTGTGATGAAATCGAAATAGAGAAAATATCTCCTGGCAAAGAAATAATTCTAATGATGAGACAAGGAGAGTATCTCTTAGCAGCTAGGTGATCTATAGGAGTCTCTCCTAGCAGCTATGTGATCTATAGGAGTCTCTCCTAGCAGCTAGGTGATCTATAGGAGTCTCTCCTAGTAGCTAGGTGATCTATAGGAGTCTCTCCTAGTAGCTAGGTGATCTATAGGAGTCTCTCCCAGCAGCTAGGTGATATATAGGAGTCTCTCCTAGCAGCTAGGTGATCTATAGGAGTCTCTCCTAACAGCTAGGTGAACCATGAGAGTCTCCTAGCAGCTAGATCAACCAGGAGTCTCTCCCCTAGCAGCTAAGTTAACCAGGAGTGTCTCTCGTAACAGCTAGGTAAGGCAGGGAAGATATTTTATGTTAAGCCCTGCCTTCAGTAGCCATTCGTAATTCACGCCCATAGGCCACAGAGTGGTCAGGTAGTGGAATGACCTGAAAAACAGTGCTAGAGGCCGTACCTATACATAGCTTTAAGACTAAACTTTATATGACTCATGAACCTAGGAAAGAGTTAAGAAGGAGGGCCAGGAGCTGAAACTCGTCCTCTGCAACCACAAATAGGTGAATACGTGCGGTGGCATCCTGCGGTTGTCTAGCTGACCCTGAGATAACGCTACCAGTAGTTGTTCTGACTCCCACTCCTGAGGAGTGTACCTCAGGAGGAGTGGAGTAGCATACACCGTCTCCGTGTATGCTGCTCCACTCCTCCGAGTGGAGCAGACACCGAGACGGTGTATGCATACACCGTCTCAGTGTATGCTCTGCCATAAGCTGCCACACACACTAACTTCATTTATTAATCTCACTTTATTAGATAGGTCTACCAATCATAGCAGCTAGGCGAGGAGGTAGATCATCTAGCACCTAGGTGAGGTGGAGTTTTCTAAAAGCTAGGTGAGGTATGAAGATTATCTTTCAGCAGATAGTTGGTGTATGATGAGTATCTTCTAGCAGCCAAGACAAAAAGAGTATCTCCTAGAAACTTGCACAGAAAGAGTATCGTGTAGCAGTTAGTGGAGGCAGCTAGGTGCGATATGAAGAAAGACACATATGCAATGTGTCTTTATGTATTTGTTGCTACTAGTTACCTAGTGTGACTTACAATGACATGAGTATCACCTAGCAGCTAGCCAGGAATGCGTGGTGTAAACCATAGTCAGTGACTGTCTTCTTTTGCAAAATTGCCTGAAGAATACTAGGGTGTAGAGAGGCTCAGGAAAAACCTCCCTTCATTTCTCCTGTGTATGAGTTTGTAATTCCCTTGTCATAGTAACTCCAGCTCTTCTGAAGTTACCATGACTTCCATAGCTACTGAATCCATAGGACTTGCAAATTTTATTGCCTCATATATGCAACCCATCCTGTGTAATGAAACATGACAGGGAAACATAGCTAGCTTTTGTACTCTGCCGCTGTCATAAGAATATTAGAATAAAGAAAGACTGCAGCGGACCAGTTCACCAACCAGTCATACTCGTGTGCTTGTTCAGCCTGTTTAAAAAGCTACTCGGTGCTCACTTCAGTGACGCTACTTGGCTGTTTGTTCCACTCGTCTAAACACGACAGATGCATGCAAGTTTGTTAAATAAAAGCATATTTTTCAAACGCTATACTCATCTTCATTGTTTTTGTACTGTATATTACTTCATACCTTCTGCTTCATTCTATCATTAGACACAACATAAATTATATAAAAGGTACCAGCAGGGGAGACCAACTCAAAGAGACTTACTACAAGGAAAGTTCCGATAGCATGACGGAGGCGGTGATGATTGGCTGGCCACAGTGTAAACAAGATAGTGTCTGGCACGTCTGGGAAAGTCACCCTTCGTGTACTTGTGCAGAAACTACCAAGTTCCTCTCCCTACAGCCTCACACGGTTGCCAGGGACAAATGTGATAAGGAAAGTGTCTCGCTGTTTTCGTTTTCCTCTCGAGTTTGTTGACACTTTTAAAGAAAGTTGTCACAAGATGCCTCTCTGGAAGCTGTTTTAACATGGGCTTTTCTTAGTTCGGTTCACTTCTGATAATTAAGTCTTTCTTATATAGAGCACAGTTTTAGCGTTTTAATGCATTACAGTTGACCTTGTCTTTAAAGTCTCTAGAACGTACAGAATGACAGGTAAATATTGGATTTTTTTTTACATTTGGCATGCATGTATATTTGCTAAAGATTTCTTAATATTTCTTATTTCTTTAATATTGCCCTTCCAGTTTTCGAAACCTGATCCGAGACCAGTTTGCGGGAACGATGGTCCTCTGGAACCATTTACAAATAATACATATCTTACATTGACTTTTTTTTTAAGGTAATATCCTTCTCACCCTAGATATCTCTTATTCTTCTCATGAACGTCAGATGTCGCTGTACTAAGTAATTCGTCCCAGCTGGAAAAAAGACTCAGAATGTTAAACTATGATATTTGATTGAAACGTTTTGATTCCTGATTTTGGTCACCCCAACTGTGGAATAATCAAAGTTCCAGGACGTATCCAACGTTTTTGTGTTTTTTTCTAGCTACTTTTTTAATACTTTTTTTTTTTAAATAACCCTGCTAGTGTTAAAATATATGCAGACAACTTCTCGATTAAGATTTTCAGTATGACCTTGGATTTTCATTAATTTGTGACCAAAAACTCTGCCTTAAAACCATCAGGCCACTTAATCGTACTGTCTCTTTCCGCTTACACACAACTTTTTTATCATTGGTCTGTCATATCCTAGTCCTCCTGATGCTTGCCATCTCTTTTATGGCCTAACAAAATACTTTAGTATTGATGCCCCTGCTAATCATTATCGAACTCATTTTTTACCTGATCACATTAATTGTGAACCTACTAAATGCCAGACTTAAATCTTCTTGAAACTTAATTGCAAACTTTTATGGAATTAAATTAGCTACATTCTTAAATGAACATGGCGGCAAATTAGATCTCTGCCCAGGACGGACTTAATCTGTCATAAAAATTGCATGACTTTATAACTATTGATTATTTTTTATCTGATTTGTTTCCAAGAATCGCAACCGTTATCTTGATCATATTTCCGGCTTGCAAGGCACTAAATACGAAAAGATTTTTTTCACAACCCAGGACATCGATATAACTTTATTATAAATCACATGCGTCAGTGGTGTAAGAGTTATAAGCTCTCGGGTATACTGAAATTGGTATAAAATACAGACAGGTTGATAAGTAAGACACATGTGCAATAGTTGCGTACCTTTATTGTTGAAACGTTTCGCCTTCACAGTAGGCTTCCTCTCTCATATACAGAGGGAGCAGGTGCTGAGGGACTGACCACCTCAAATACTATTTCTCCAAGGTTAATGGACTGGTTTTAAGAACATAAGAAGGAACACTGCTTCAGGCCTACTGGCCCATGCGAGGCAGGTCCAAGTCTCCTACCGGCTTAAGCCAGTGCCCGAACCTAGTCAGGTCAGGTCACATTCACTTAAGGAAGGAACACGGCAACTGACATAGTAGCACAAGCTAATCAGGTCCAACTCACACCCACCCATGTATTTATCTAACCTATTTTTAAAACTACACAACGTTTTAGCCTCTATAACTGTACTCGGGAGTTTGTTCCACTCATCCACAACTCTATTACCAAACCAGTGCTTTCCTATATCCTTCCTGAATCTGAATTTTTCCAACTTAAAACCATTGCTACGAGTCCTGTCTAGGCTAGATATTTTCAGCACCTTATTTACATCCCCTTTATTTTGTTCCTGTCTTCCATTTATACACCTCAGTCATATCCCCCCTAACTCTACGGCTTTCTAGAGTGCAGATTCAGGGCCCTCAGTCAATCCTCATAGCAAAGATTTCTGATACATGGGATCAACTTTGTCATCCTCCTTTATATGTTTTCCAGAGCATTTATATCCATTCTATAATATGGTGACCAAAACTGTGCCGCATAATCTAAATGAGGCCTAACTAAGGATATATAGAGTTGAAGAACAACCTGAGGACTCCTATTATTTATGCTTCTTGATATGAAGCCAAGGATTCTGTTAGCTTTATTGCGAACACTTATGCACTCTTGTCTTGATTTCAGATTACTGTTAACCAGGACTCCTAAATCTTTTTCGCAATCCGTAATATTAAGATCTACATTATTTAGTTTATATGTGGCATGGTTATTTTCCTATCGAACATTTAGAACTTTGCAATTGTCTATATTAAACTGCATCTGCCACTTCTCCGACCACTGCATCAGTCTATTCAAATCTTCCTGGAGTGCTCTAATGTCCTCGTCAGAATGAATTCGACGGCCTATTTTGGTGTCATCGGCAAACTTGCTTATGTCGCTGCCTGTATATTTCACTGAAGACGCCTACTGTGTAGGTGAAACATTTCAACATTAAAGATACCCAACTGTTGCACATTTGTACTACATATCAACACTGGTATACAAAGAACTGATGGAGATAATGCTAAGAGAGTCATGCTAAGAGAGGTCTTCAGCATTATTCTTGGCCGTCCTAAGCTACCAAGCTCCTTGATATTAGGAAGGATTTTGGTATTCTTTATATCAGTAATGGGATAATTGAACTTAAAACTGTATTTGGTATTAAAATGTTAATAAATTATTCAAATATTGTCACTATAAATCTAGATAAATGTCTAGTAAAAGTACATACACGAATTCTAACTGATTGTGAAAGCATCAAGTTATATTAAATCCCATAACCTATATAAACTGTATTATTATAGATGTCATATAGGGATGTATAATGGAACGAACAGATATAAGTGGGGAATAAGGGAGTAAAGGGAGGGAGTACGCAGGAGAGGTGAGTCAAGTGACAAGAGCGGAGGTAATGTGAGATCACAGGTGACTACATCACCTCTCATTACCACCACACTACTCACCCTCTCAGTACTTGAAATAAAATAATGAATAAAAGAATAAATAAAGGGGTCAGTGAATATTACTATTCCACTCAAACACAGTTTATTATTAAGTCCTTGTACAATAATATATTTGGGAACAGGAGAACACTATTGGGTTTAGATAAATGGGGATGGTACATATAAGCAGTGAGACAGGGAATACAATCAACTTAAGAAACAGAATATAACTTACAATATAGTTCAGAGGACTGTTCACCACATACTAGCCGCAGGTCCCAAGACCTACACAGTACGAGTACTACTCCAGCCAGTACTCTGCCCAGAGTCTCCAACAGGATCTCCTCCAGAGACTCCAGCAGTCCTCTCCCAAAAGCCTGCACACAGGCAGAAGCTCTGCCAGAATCTCTAACCCAGAGCTCTTCACACAGGCCAGAGCTCTGTCCGAATCTTCCTCTCTAGCTGTTTCCTTGAGCTTATATGATCCTTAAAGCACCCCTCCCCCATGAGGCATACACGTGTTTTAGGACTTGACGTTAGTCAAGAACAAAAGACCTGAGACCTAAGCCGCGAGGCGTGGCTGACACCTATTTGCCAAGGCAAGGTGTGTGACAATTGGTTAATTAGGTCTCCCTCAGAGACCTCACAAGCACAGTGACCTACATCACATAGACAACAAGAGCATTACACCCCTCTCTGGAAGCTGTGTTCATTTGATATACATATCTTAAAACCCTTCCCAAGAAAATTATCACCAGTAATTAATCAATTGGAAGGGCAACTTCTTAAGAAATTTCTCGTTTAACTCTTGGTAAGAAGATTCCACAACTTACGTACGCTGAGGTATCTAAACGAATCCACTGGCTTCTACATTACAAACTAAATTTTTTGACATTCTGGTGGCACTAAAATCTGTGTCAGTGTCTTCACAAAATGCACTTCACACACATACTGACTCTAAAATATGCTTAGTGGAGAAGCCAGATATAGATATTTAAAAAAAATAATGAGAAACGAATTAATGTACAGTACTTATGGTTTCTATCTCATATGGATAAAACTAATAAGTTAGCTTTAGTTAATAACTGAATTAGCTTATAAATTAGACGAAGAATGAACCTCTTAGGAAGAAGTTTAATATAATCTTTTGATAATCTTGGTCTTTCTTTGTCAAGCATTAGAAATAGTATTAGAAAAAAATAAAGAATTTGAATGTCATAGGAATGCAGTTAGAAATCTGACTCGATATATAATTCACTATGAGGGCATGAACTTAGATTTACGGGGCAATTTGTAATATAAACAACTTGATGCTGTAGTAGCTAGGCTAAGTTTTGGTTACAAGTACTTCTCGCAGCTTGGCATATTCACAATGATCAAGCTAAAGGCTCAATATTTTGCTGGAACGCTTTGTGCTTGATTTTTCGCTTATTGAGAACTGTAAAGACTGAAATTTTAATAACCTACGTGATATTATCACTAATACAATATCTTGACATTAGAACCAGAAATATTAAGCAAATATCCCAAATTTGCTTGTAGCAGATGAAGTGTAAATTTTAAATGTATATACGCAGATGTATGTAAATTAACCCGTTAGGCTTAGTCTTTTGTGTATTCCATAAGCTCTAGCGCTACCGTCCTCAACATGGATATGGGGTGAACAATAAACTAGCCACTTCAGTGGCAAAATCTAAAATCTAAATATAGTTGATGGTGTATTGTATAACTGATATGTGACAGTTGACGAGGATGTCATGTGCTGCATGTAGCACTGCTTCTGGGTATATCCCGATGATTCGCGCTTACGACGTTGTTCATGTTACTCAATTGGGGTTGTCACACTTCCTGTCATAATTGGCTGTTGGTGTGTTGTCTGTCTCATTAAGGTTGAGATTGTCACAGATTGTGTGGAATAGGTCATCCTGAAAGATAGGTAGTCTATTTTTCCTAGTTGAAGCTAAAAAGGTTCTTACAGCTGTTAAGGAATGTCCATACCATAGCTGAAGATAGAAGTCTCCGTCCAGTAGACAGTGTCCATCCTCTAGTTGAACCTGTAAGGCTTCGTACAGTAAATAAGGAGTGCCCCTCCCACCTTCTCCCAACTGAAACTAAAAAGATTCGTCTAACAGTGTCCCACTATCTGAAGCTAGAAGACTTCATGCAACAGATTAGTAGTGTCCGTGGCCCTTGTCTTCCCCCTCCCCTGGTCCAGCTGGAGCTACAAGGTTTCGGGTTGCCTCACCAAATTCTTAATCCATGACTGTACCTTGGCCTCTGACCTGCTGCTGACGTCACCTTCAGTATACTAAATTTTTTTTTTCATTCACAGTTTCATCTTGTATTTTTACGCTTCATTCTTCCATGACTTTATATTTGCCTCAGCGAGTAAAATATTCCACCATCTTCAGTGGCGATGGTGTCTCGGAGCTCACATTCTTGCTCTTTGTTACTTCCACTGTTACATTTTTCCACTCTTAAGTTTAATATTCTAGTCTTTATCCTCTTTTAAATTTTCGGTTTCCTTGGGTCTGTTTACAATTGCGATGCCGGCACTCGCTCGGCACAGGATAGATGTGAGGAATGGTGTTGTATCCCAGGATAGATGTGAGGAATGGTGTTGTATCCCAGGATAGATGTGAGGAATGGTGTTGTATCCCAGGATAGATGTGAGGAATGGTGTTGTATCCCAGGATAGATGTGAGGAATGGTGTTGTATCCCAGGGTAGATGTGAGGAATGGCGTTGTATCCAAGGATAGATGTGAGGAATGGCGTTGTATCCAAGGATAGATGTGAGGAATGGTGTTGTATCCCAGGATAGATGTGAGGAATGGTGGTGTATCCCAGGATGGATGTGAGGAATGGTGTTGTATCCCAGGATAGATGTGAGGAATGGTGTTGTATCTCAGGATAGATGTGAGGAATGGTGTTGTATCCCAGGATATGTGAGAGGAATGATGTTCCACCCCGGGATAGGTGTTATATCTCAGGATAGGTGGGAAGAACGATGATGTATCCCAGGACAGGTGGGAGAGACTGGAATTATTGTATTTCAAGACAAGTTGGTATGAGTGAGATTATTATGCTTCAGGACATATAGGTGGGAGCAGGATTATCGCATTAGGGGATAGGTGGGTGGGTGTGGGTTTATTGTACTTTACGACAAGTGGGTGAGAGTGAGATTATCATACCTCAGGACATGTGGGCGGGAGTGGAATTCTCGTATCCCTGACAAGTCAGCCTAGCCGTAAACAATAGGCTGATGTGAGTGCATTTGCATAGTGTTCATGGTAGGCAGAGCATTAAATTACCGTGCCGTGAGAGGCTGTCCCATAGCTCTTTTATGCTGTCTGTTGCACGAGACCTGATAACGCATTGATCTCTCAGCACACTTGATTGTGCGTTCTCTCTTAGTTGATGTATGTGTGACATTAATCTTACTGGTATTTTAAATATTTAACACAGCGTACAGTGCACAATAGTTTTGCGTAATAAAATCGTAAGTATTGTGAATTCCAGTACATCCTTGTTGTCCAGCCTTATTATACATATCTCATCATCGGTACGTTGTCACCCATACGTGTATACCTTTTTATTCAAGTTTATTCTCTATAAGTGTTACAATGTGGGGTTTACAGGTTTTGGGTATTGTGTGGTTTACATGTTATAAAATACTAATTACAGAGGGGGCCACTGGGACACCTAGCATTGCTAGGCATTTCGGGCAGACTTAGATTAATTCTTAACATTAAATCCTTACAAATTATGGTGTTAAGGCTAAGTGACTACATCATAATTTGTGAGTTTAGCATGTGAATGCTTTTGTTTTGGCACAATACAAAGTGTCTATATTGGAGTATCATAGGCAAACTTATGACTAGTTAGGATTTATTTTAAGATTAAGATTAGTATTTCTGGGTTTATAGTCAGTGGGTGAGTGAGTGTAATTGTGAACCACCAGGTGGTTATCATGTAGTTAGTTGTCGGGGTGTATCAGGGAGATAAGATATTTTCTAACTGTAGTTTTGAAAGTGATGAATGTGTCTGCAGTTCTAGAGTTTTCAGGTAGGGTGTTCCAGATTTTAGGTCCTTTGAAATACATTGAATTTTTGTAAAGGTTTAGTCGAACACGGGGAATGTCATAGAGATGTTTGTGTCTGGTGTTATGACTGTGGATCCTGTCACAACTATCAAGAAAGCGTTTTAGGTCAAGGTTAATATTGGAATTTAAGGTCCTGTAGATATAGATTGCACAGTAGTAAGTGTGGATGTTCTGAACGGGGAGTGAGTTTAGATCTATGAAGAGTGGGGGGGGGGTGTTGCCAGGGATGGGATTTAGTGATTATTCTTATTGCAGCTTTTTGTTGGGTTATTATTGGCTTTAGGTGTGTTGCTGCAGTTGAACCCCAAGCACAGATAGCATAGGTGAGGTATGGATATATAATTGAATGGTATAGTGTGAGAAGGGCAGTTTGCGGCACGTAGTATCGTATCTTGGAGAGGATCCCCACCGTTTTGGATACTTTTTTGTTATGTTTTGGATATGGGTGCTGAAATTTAGGTTGTTGTCGAGGTATAGGCCAAGGAATTTGCCCTCATTATGTCTGGCAATTAGAGTGTTGTCGATCTTAATGTTAAGTTGCGCAACACCTGCTCTGCTACCAAACATAATATAGTAGGTTTTGCCAGTGTTAAGTGTAAGTTTATTGGCTATCATCCAAGTCGATATTTTGAGCAGCTCCTCGTTAACAATGGTGTTGAGGGTGGCAAGATTAGGGTGGGAGATGACTTAAGTCGTCGTCAGCAAAGAGAATGGGTTTCAGGTGTTGGGATGTTTGGAAGATCATTGAGGAAGAGCAGGGGTCCAAGGACACTTCCCTGCTGAACTCCAGTATCAAGTGGCCATATTGATGAGGCTGTGTCTTTAATGGTGACATACTGATACCTATTAGAAAGGTAGGATTTAAAATATGCAAGCGCATGACCTCTTATACCATAGTGGTCAAGCTTGTGGAGTAAGATGCCGTGATCTACTGTGTCAAACGCTTTTCTTAGGTCAATAAAAATTCCTAGCGGATATTCCTTATTTTCCATTGCTGTGTAAAGCAGGTCTAGCATTTTTATAATTGCATCATTAGTGCTTTTATTTTTACTGAATCCAAATTGGCAGGGGGTGAGTATGTTTTGTGACGTTATAAATGAATATAGTCTCCTGTGCACGAGAAACTCGTGCACAGGATTTTGGATAGCAATGGTAAGTTTAATATTGGCCTCTAGTTGTTTACGTCTGTAGGGTCACCACCTTTATGTATTGGTGTAACCCTTGCTGTCTTGAGTAGTGTTGGGAAAGTGCTAGTTTCTAGTGACTTATTAAAAAGTAATGTAATAGCATGCGAAAGGACATGGGCCGCTCGCTTGTACAATAATGGTGGGACGTGAGACAGATTCCCCGAGTTATTTTTAAGTGACTTTCTGATCGCGGTGACTTCCGTGGGCTTAGTTGATACAAGATAGAAGGAATTTGGGAAATTCCCATCTAGGTAGTCCCCGGCACGGGCATTGGTACGTGGGATTTTTACTGGCGAGATTAGATCCTATGTTTGAGAAGAAGTCGTTTATCTTGTTAGCTGTGTCAGTGGAATGCAGTGGTGTTTCATGAGATTTAGTTAGAACAATATTCTTGTTTTTTTTCAGTTTGTGGGTCCCCAGAATCTGGGAAAGTGTTTTCCAGGTCTTTTTTTTATCTCATCTTGTGTTAGTGAATCTGCTGGAGTAGTACAGTTGTTTGGATTTCTTTATTAATTTGGTGAGAACTGTTGAATATTGTTTAAGAATATCTTTGTGTATTAAGCCCTGTCTATATTACTTTTCATATTGGTGTTTCTTATCAGTGGATTTCAGAATGCTGCTGGTTAGCCATGGGCAACCAAGCCGTTTATTCGTGATCTGTTTAGTTTTTATAGGACAATGTTTGTTGTATAGTCTAAGTATTTTGTTAAGAAAAATGTCTGTCCAATCGTCAATACCATTGGCATTGGAGAATTCTGTAGGCCAGTCAACAGTCTCTAGGTCTGCTGTGAAATTCCTTATTGAGGCCTCGTCATGGAGTCTAAATGAAACTTTGTTGTATTCGAGTGGTGGCTTACTAATGTTTGTTAAGAGGAAGGTTGGGTAGTGGTCAGTCTGTGATTATCCCTGATTTAAAGGGGGCTAGTATATTGGTCCATATGTGGTCTATTATGGTTGCACTTGTCTCAGTCAGCCTGGTTGGTTTAGTTATTGTTGGTATGAGAAGTGTGTTGTTCATATTGTTGATGAAATCAGTTAGTCTGATCATCTGGTAGGCCAAGGTTGATATTGAAGTCCAGCTAAGAGAAGGTGGTGCTTGTTCATTTGTCTGTTTGTTATTAGTGACTTTAGATTCTCACTGAAGTTTGGGATGTTTGTGTGGGGTATCCGGTATATGGCACCGATTGTTATAGGCGTCTTGAGGTTTTTTACAGTAAAATTAGCAAAAATGTATTCCCCATATTCATCACCAAAGCAATTAGTGCTAATACAAGATAGTTGGTTAGAGTAATAGATTGCAGTACCACCCCCAACTTAGTATGGTCTGCAGTTGTGGATTGCTGTGTATCTTGGTAGTGGGCAAATATCAATTGTGTCCTGCTTAAGCTAGGTCTCAGTAAGAATAATGCAGGAGAAGGGTGTCTTTAGTGACTCAAGGAGTGCCAGGAGGTCATCATAGTGTTTGCTTAAGGACCTGATGTTGTAGTTAAGAACTGATAGACTTTGAGCAGTGTTCAGAATAGTGCTGGCACGTGATGCTGTGTAATAAAGGCAGTTACTTTCCAATAAGTTTTGATTGTGTGTTAGATTATGGAGGTTTAGATCAGGGCCAACGTGATAATTCATCTTTTAGGTTTAAATAGTGGTTGTTTATATCCTGTATTATGTGGTGAGTTCTAATACTGATTTCTGTAGTGGTGGGAGGTTTGGATAAGTATACCGCTAAAGCACTTTGGTCATATAGAGTATAGTCACTAATAAACATAATAAAATTCATATTGTGTATGTGTTGTGCTTGAATGAGCTAAAGTACAACTAAGTATAAACTAATACTATGAAAAAAAACAAATTACAAGTGGCACCAGACTCACTCTTGTAATTGCACTAAGGTCTAATATAATGAATTTAGTGTTGTCTATGAATTGAGCTAGAATGAGCTAAGGTACAACTAGGTATAGTTAGTTTAGGTGTTGTCTATGTACTGAGCTAGAATGAGCTAAAGTACAACTAGGTATAAACTTATAATATAAAAATACAAATTAAAATGGTACTTGCAATTGCACTAGGGTCTGATATAGGTTGTTAACAAGATCAAGAGTATAACTAGATTTAAATTGACAAAATAAAATTCACAAATTAAAGTGCCAAAAGAATAATAAGTAAAAAATAACAATGGCAATGACTTGGTTATAATATGATAGTAAGATGGTAGACAGGTAGACAGGTACACAGGTACACAGGTACACAGGATAATATAAAGGTTGGAGTTGAATATACAAACTTGAAAATTTGGCAACAAAATGTTATGAAAAGTATAAAATAATGATTAATGTACAAAAGTAAAATTGTCTGGTAGTAAATATGGTATTTAATAAAATTTTAGTAAGTAATAATGATTACAAAAAAACATTAATTAGCAAAAATAAAGTGAAAAAGTAATGTTTATTTCAAGTATTAAATTTTAAGAACAGTTATTTGGATTCAATATTGCACTGGTAGTTATACTAGAGGTTATTTGGCAGTACAAGGTATTTGAGAGTACTCTAAGATAGTAAATTTGGTATTAAAACAGGTTATGGTAATTAGACAAGTAATGGTAATTAAATGATGTCAAAAATGTTAAGAGTAAATTGTACTGATAGTAAAAATGGTAATTAATTATTAATTTTAGTAAGTAATATCAATTAATAGCATTTAAAAAAATATGAGGTAGTAATATGGACAGAGAAAGTATCAATTCAGCTAATATTTAAGCAAACAATAGTAAATAAGAAAATTACATAAGGTGACTTATGCTTACTAGTAAAATCACATAATGAGATAGTTGATTATTTAATTACTAAGAGATTGTACTATGAAATTTGAACAATAATGGAGCAAAACATACACTACACTACGTAGGCTTTTAGGTTGGACATTGTTTAGTTATTCTCTGTAAGATTAGTATCCCTGAGAAATCGTGATAGATCATAGATTGTGTACAGTTGACCTACATTTGTTTTCCTAACAAGAATTTTCCCATCCCGTGTGAAGCATTGGTGTATTGTGTCATTATTCTCCCGCTTAAGTTTTCTGACTCTATACAGGAGGTTCTGACGTTTTTTGGTAAGACACTCGTTTATGTATACCTCTTTCTTTACTTTAATAGATGCAATTGTTAAGTCTTTTTTCCTGTCATATGAGTGGAATCTAAGCATAACACTTTTTCTACCATGTATGTCTATGCTATGATTTATGTCTTTTTTTAATGTCGTTTGGTTATGAGAATGAAACCAATAGTTGTGGGGACCATAGTTGTTTCAGAGTTGTTAGAGAGTTAACTTTTCTAGTATCACACAATAATCACATTTTTTTTTCAAAGGCTTTTGCATAGTCTGTGTGTTAAGGTAGCGTTTTGCTTGTCTTATAGTACAGGTGCAGCAGCAGTCGTGAGAGGCAGGCGTGCCCAGCTCTAAATCCATGCTGTTCCGTGTTGTGTGACTGCTGCAGTTCTCTATGTTTAGCAGTCATACTTTTCAGCACACTTACGAAGATTATAATAGTGTGTGACATCTGTGCTATCGGTCTATAATATATAACAAGTTCTTTACCTGTTGAGTACGAGTATATCAGATGTTTTGAACGTTTGTGCTGACGCTTGTGTCTAGACTCTTTCCAAAGGATCTTTAGGGCATTTAAATATTTTAAGAGAGAGTTCAAAGAGTCTGGGCCTGGGACAGAGTGCATGGGCATGCTGTCATTGGGTTTTTGTTCAAAGTGGGGTTATGGTTATGTCAGAAATGCTGACGGAATTGTAATGAATTTTTGCATTTGACGTCGTGAGTTTCTGACTCACCATACTGAACATCGAACTTTATTGACTAATCAACACACACACCGGCCCTCTTTTCATATTTTACTCATCTTTGTAAACCTCAACGATCATTACTGCTTGATGTGATGTTGGATTTAGTAGCAGATATATTCATCATACTGGAAAGTTGATCAGGCTCTGATCCACCAGGAGGCCAGGTCATGAACCGGGCCGCGGGGGCGTTGATCCCCGGAATACCCTCCAGGTAAACTCCAGGTAGCATTCCATAGGTTCCCCGAGGAAATAGAAATACCTGAAAGATGGATTTCTTCCGTGAGGTGGAAGAACTAGGAACTAACATAATACAACTGTTTATATAGTGAACATGCCATTGTAGTGTAAAGCAAATTTCTGAAAGTGTGTAAATTTAATACAATTCTAATATAATAATGAAATTTTCGAATTATCCGTTCTGATCCCACTTTGATTTCTGAAAACACTTGGTTGCATTCAGCACGCAGGTGAAGTACCTTTAATTGTCTGCTTTGAGTACAACTTGCTTTTGATATTACTATTCAAAGCAACAGCTCGTGGCGTGTAGTTTCTGCAGTATAATGGGAGCACGGAGAGCATTGCTGGCGCAACACCTGACTGCTGAGAGCTTTGTACAACACCTTGATTTCTTCTGAAGTAACTGTAGCAAAGGGGTCTTACTCTTGTTTATTGCATTGCCAGTTGTCAATGGGTTTACACAATGCTTTCATAATGTTTACCTCGAATAAGACGTAATGCATTGGCTAGCATTAGCCTTAGTGTTTGAACAGTTTTCAAGAGCGTGATTTATCACGCACTAGAGAGCGTCCGAGTTGATTGCACACGTGCTTATCAACAGGTTCACGCGGCTGGATGTTCTTTATGGCTGACAGGTGTGTCAGCTGACTTTAGTCACGTGATTGCAAAAGCTCAATACAGGCTAGGCAACTACGCTACTTTACTAGGTTGTGCTGAATATATAATAGAGGGCTTGGAGACCAAGATCATCATTGGGTCATCCTATCGTGTCTGCAGTCAGGTATCCCCAACTTCAGTGTCCACCATACTGAGAGTCATGTTAAACATGCCCATTCCATTTATTAACCATCATGTCATATAGTTATAAAGTATAAAGTGTTGGACAAACATGCCACAAAGTCGCTTCTTGGTTACTGATCACACAAGGCATCTAACAGAACAAAAATTTGTGAAATATGAGCAGAACCTGGCCGTTTTAGATACGCACACCGCACCTCATGTTTATACTTTAAAACTGGCAGAGAAGTTTCTAAAATGTGGTGACATATATGTCTACCTACTGGAAAACACTTTATCACAAGCTAGGGAGAATATTCAGTTCTTACAAATGCACGGAGAACAACTTTAACATTTCCGAGCTAGTTGAGTGAAAGATGTAGTATGGCATGTACAAGCCAAAATAGTATGTCACTGATAGGGTGACACCTTCTTGTATGTATTTATTGTTGGATGCATATTATTTTGAATATAATTTTGTATATATATTGATGAAATAAGCAAATTACCTTTATTGTTAATGTTAATTTATATATGAAGATACGAATTCTAGGTTCAAAGTATAAATTAGTATTTAACGTCATACACTTTTCATATACGTAAACTTATATAAGGTAAACTTAGGTTAATAATTCTCTGAACCTGAGTGAGACCCCTCATACTTACATAGGTGGGGATCCAGTATGGCCATTCTTTGAACCTGAGTGACAACCCTCCCCCCCAACACACACACATCTGTGGATAGGATCCAAGATGATGTCATTCGAGAAGCTCACTGTACAAGCATGGCTGGCCTTCAGGAGGTATGCCCACACGTAGGAGCAACACTGTTTACTGTGGAAGTTGCTGGGAGAAAGCAGTTTGTGATGTCCTAAACTGACAAGGCATGTTCAAAGAAACCAGTCATGATCACTGAGGAAGGTGGCACATACTGAGGCAGCAAACGTCAACTGTAGCAAAAAACAGGGAAACCAGCTCCCAGCGCCCCGCCACTGATCCCCGCTAGTCACGTTACTAGACAGTTTTTCCACAAGAATTCGATAATGTTTCTTTCTGACCCTTTCTGTTGAATAACCCAAAGCACAACAGGTATCAATAACCTCAAAATGCTTCACCTAAGCCAGGGGTTCTCAAACTAGGGTACGCGTACCCCAGGAGTTCATGAAGGGATTTTCAGAGGGTACACGAGTTAAAACTTGCTGTGTTATTGGCATCCTTGATTTACTTATTTATTTTATAAATAAACAAAGTTCTCAAATATTGATACAACCTTGTTTAATGAAAGAAGTATTTCAGTGCTATTCGTACAAAAAAGTCTTACTGAAAACATACCAATAGTTGACGAGTCAATTACGCGTCAGCACCATAATGACGCTGCTCTGCCTGATTCAGCCAGTGAGCTGAATATGTTTTTCGTGATGACAAAACAATCTCGGGTTTTCTACAAAATGTCTCTGACAGGGATTAGCAAATGAAATAAGTCTACCCTGATGACGTGTTTTCTCGTCAAAAACACACCAAATATATCACTATGAGGCCAGTTCACAACGTCCATTAATGTCCCTGATAAGGTTAGGGCATTTATCATGAAACTGATTATTTTAACACGCTGGCCGTCTCTCGCCGAGGTAGGGTGACCCGAAAAAGGAACACTTTCACCATCATTCACCTCAGAGACGCCCCTCGAAACTACAGATATCCCCACCCGTCCTTCAGAGTGCAGGTACTGTACTTTCCCCTCTTTGCCTCCATGGAAAAAATATTATTTGTCCCCACAGATGCCTCAGTGATCCACCCACCTTTTTCCCTTCATCAGTTCTATGGTTCACATCGTCTTTCATATACCCATCCGTCGACAAGCCCACTTCCAAATATCTGAACACATTCACTCCCTCCAATCTGATATCTTGTCTTCCACTACCTAACTCGTTTGTTACCCTCATCACTTTGCTCTTTCATATGTTCACTTTTAATTTCCTTTCTTTACATACCCCCCCAAATTAGCTCACCAACCTTTGCACCTTCTCTTCAGTTTATCCCGAAAGGACAGTGGCATCAGCAAAAAAAAAAAATTGTGACCGTTCCCAATTTGTATCAGATTCCGTATATTTTAATCTCATACCTCTCCCGGGACTCTAGCATTTACTTCTTTTTCAACCCCATCTATAAATATGTTAAGCAACCATGGTGACATCACGCATCCCTGTCTAAGGACTGCTTTTAATAGAAAATAATCTCTCTCTCTCTCTCCTATATACCATAACCTGAGCCTCACTATCATAAAAATTCTTAACAGCATCCAATAACTTACTACCTATTCCATATACTTGTAACATCTGTCCCATCGCTTTCCTATACACCCTGTCATATGCCTTTTCTAAATCCATGAGAGCAACGAAAGCTTCTTTACCTTTATCTAAATATTGTTCGCTTATATGATTCAATGTGAACACTTGGTTTACACGAGTATAAAATACCGACACGACGGAGAAATTAAATGTGGTATAATGTTTTCCTTTATTGACTACGTTTCGCCCACACGGTGGGCTTTATCAAGTCACAAACAGATATACGTGGATAAAGAGTACATGAGTAGTGCAAGGAAGGTATAAAATACCGACAAGATGAAAGTTAAGACACATGTACATCTGGTTATCTTTATTGTAGACGTTTTATCATCCAGTGGCTTTATCAATACAGATTCTAGGACATAATTAGAAGACAGTAGAACTATATACATGTGTAGGATGGAGAGTCAGGTGAAAAATGCTGGGTAGGTGGTTTTGAGACGGACTTGCACGGAACGGGCGAGTGTGTATGTTATGTAGGATAACAGTGAAGAAGTTTCCCGACAAGGGGTTCAGCTATGTTGTAAAAGCTGTTATCCTGGTTGAAATTGTGATGATTCAAAGATCCTGCGGTAGTGAGTGTCTTCTTCCCTGGCGATGAGTCTTGCGTCTCTGTAGTTGATAAATGGTTGTGGAAGCTTCGATGTAGAACGCAGGCATTCCTTTAATCGTCCGTTCTACATGTGTATTGGTGTTATGAAATACGTGATTGGAGGTCTTTGGATGTCTCGCCCACATATAATTGGTTGCAATCGTTGCAAGGGATTATGTATACCCCTGCAGAGGATTGAGCCTTGTTGGGTCTTTTACTGGTGATGTCTTTGATGGTGGTGGATGAGGAGGTAGATACTTGGAATGAGGTATTGCAATGTTGGAAACGTGTTTGGCAACGGAGTTGGTAGGGAAGATTATGTATCTCCTCTCTGGCAGTATCTTGTCTGGGCGAGTTGAAGATGTTATTTACACGGTGTCTGCAGTCTCTAATGAAGTGACGAGGATAGTGATGTTTAGATAATACTTGTTCAATGAGAGAGCATTCTTCATTAAGGAACTCATTGCTACAGATTCGGAGGGCACGAAGGAAAAAGCCTATAATTACACCACGCGTTTAGTTTTGGTGTCGTGGTGAGAAAAGAAGTGGAGAAGATCGTGTTGGTTGGTAGGTTTTCGATAGATATTAAAACGAAGTTGTTAGATAAGACACATATACAACAGTTAGGTATCTTTATTAAGTAATAAAGATACCTAACTGTTGCATATGTGTCTTACCTAACAACCTGTCGGTATTTTATACCATTTTATTAAAACGAAGTTCTTGGTCAGCTTTGCAGAGAAGAACATCAAGGAAAGGAAGAGTGTTATCGTCCTCTTCTGCTTTGTAAAAACCTTTCATGTGCTGTTTTTCCCTCCCTTACCACTACGTTTACTTCATCATTTCACCCACCAATCACTCCTCTTCCCTCCCGCATGTACCCTCCTATATCCACAAACTTATGCTTCACATTCTAATACTCCATTCTTAAATCTACTCCATGCCTCTTTAATCTTCTCATTACCTATATACTCTCACTAGTCCGTCTTTCTCCCAACAGTTGCTTATATCTTACCCTAAATATCACCTCTATTAGTATATATACTTTTACCTCTCTTACTCAAGAAATTGGAATGAAGGAACAGTATGTCAGGGCAGGAAAATTTCCCGTGTTTGAAAATTTAATCAAAGCTCCTGAGGTCGGGGAAACTGACTATACTGAGTAATCTTACTCAGAATCACTGTCTTTTTTTTTTTTTTTTTGCGTAACAAAATTAGGTTTTATTTTCCATACTTAAAGGAGGATGACATGAAATGCATGTATAACCCATTCACTCTAGATGTACGTTCATTTCCTGAAAGGGTACAAGAGGAATTTGCAGATTTTGTGAATGAATCAAATGTTTGGGATACTCATGAAAGTCTACCACTAATTAAATTCTGATCACAGATGAACCAGTCATACTCCCTAGTTGCCAATGTGGCCATGACACAACCTTTAACATTTCCCACAACGTCCCAATGTGAGCAGTGATTCTCTGTTTTGTGCATCATTAAAACCAAATTTCGTGCTAGGCTCTCTATGGAAGTGACTTGTGTTAAAAACAACAGCCCGAGTTCAATCCCTGACTTTAAATAAGCTGACACATTTTTAATGTCCTGGGAGCTACAATGTAAATAATTAAAGTCCTAAATTAATTATTTGCAGTCGATGCCTAACTTAATCTTTCATTTGAAAATGTGCAAGCTTGCTTTCTCAATATGAAATCTATTGTTATGGTGCACATTAACAATTTTATCTGTTAGTACACAAAACTTTTATTTCACAAGTTTATATGTTTCCTGTAGGCACATTACTGTTACACAACAAAGTTATATGCTCAAAAACTGTAGAAGTAAAGTATATGTATGTCTTTATCTCAAACATTATTTGTCGAAAGTTATTTTACATCTTAACAAGGGGGTACACTGTTGATAATACAAAATCTCAAGGGGTATACACTCGCCAGAAGTTTGGAAACTATTGACCTAACCACTCCTTTGTTGCGACTCATGAGAGGTAAACATAGTATCAACGGTACAAGTCTGACAGGCAATATGGTGGACGCCTCTCCCTGTGACGCCATGTTTAAAAAAAAAACCACTTTACAGTACTAGGCGACTAGTGTAGTTTCATTGACCGTCCAATATTGGGTTAGAAGACAGTGAAACATATAAGTGAACAGTATTTAGATAAGGCTAAAGAGGTCTTTGTGGCATTTATGGATTTGGAAAAGGCGTATGACAGGGTGGATAGGGGGGCAATGTGGCAGATGTTGCAAGTGTATGGTGTAGGAGGTAGGTTACTGAAAGCAGTGAAGAGTTTTTACGAGGATAGTGAGGCTCAAGTTAGAGTATGTAGGAAAGAGGGAAATTATTTCCCAGTAAAAGTAGGCCTTAGACAAGGATGTGTGATGTCACCGTGGTTGTTTAATATATTTATAGATGGGGTTGTAAGAGAAGTAAATGCGAGGGTCTTGGCAAGAGGCGTGGAGTTAAAAGATAAAGAATCACACACAAAGTGGGAGTTGTCACAGCTGCTCTTTGCTGATGACACTGTGCTCTTGGGAGATTCTGAAGAGAAGTTGCAGAGATTGGTGGATGAATTTGGTAGGGTGTGCAAAAGAAGAAAATTAAAGGTGAATACAGGAAAGAGTAAGGTTATGAGGATAACAAAAAGATTAGGTGATGAAAGATTGGATATCAGATTGGAGGGAGAGAGTATGGAGGAGGTGAATGTATTCAGATATTTGGGAGTGGACGTGTCAGCGGATGGGTCTATGAAAGATGAGGTGAATCATAGAATTGATGAGGGGAAAAGAGTGAGTGGTGCACTTAGGAGTCTGTGGAGACAAAGAACTTTGTCCTTGGAGGCAAAGAGGGGAATGTATGAGAGTATAGTTTTACCAACACTCTTATATGGGTGTGAAGCATGGGTGATGAATGTTGCAGCGAGGAGAAGGCTGGAGGCAGTGGAGATGTCATGTCTGAGGGCAATGTGTGGTGTGAATATAATGCAGAGAATTCATAGTTTGGAAGTTAGGAGGAGGTGCGGGATTACCAAAACTGTTGTCCAGAGGGCTGAGGAAGGGTTGTTGAGGTGGTTCGGACATGTAGAGAGAATGGAGCGAAACAGAATGACTTCAAGAGTGTATCAGTCTGTAGTGGAAGGAAGGCGGGGTAGGGGTCGGCCTAGGAAAGGTTGGAGAGAGGGGGTAAAGGAGGTTTTGTGTGCGAGGGGCTTGGACTTCCAGCAGGCATGCGTGAGCGTGTTTGATAGGAGTGAATGGAGACAAATGGTTTTTAATACTTGACGTGCTATTGGAGTGTGAGCATAGTAACATTTATGAAGGGGTTCAGGTAAACCGGCAGGCCGGACTTGAGTCCTGGAGATGGGAAGTACAGTGCCTGCACTCTGAAGGAAGGGTGTTAATGTTGCAGTTTAAAAAACTGTAGTGTAAAGCACCCTTCTGGCAAGACAGTGATGGAGTGAATGATGGTGAAAGTTTTTCTTTTTCGGGCCACCCTGCCTTGGTGGGAATCGGCCAGTGTGATAATAAAATAAAAATAAAGACACATCCCAATATTGGGTTAGAAGACATCTCATTAGGTGCTGTATAATGTTAGATCAGGATACCTCCCTCGGTCTTATATTGCATTAGAAGACCAGGATACCTCCCAGGGTATTATACAATGCTAGACTAGGATACTTACCTAGGTACAATGCAGTGTTAGACTTGGATACCTGCCTGGGTATTCAGGTCTAGCACACCAGGGTTCCGTCCTGGGCACAGTGAATTGCTAGACCAGGACACTTGAGTACTATACAGCGATACAAAACCAGGATAACTACCTATTTCGTATACAGGGTTGGAAGGTTTGGATGCGCTCATGGGTATTAAACGGTGCTCGACGAGGATACACCTTGGGTCCTATACAAGGCAAGACCCAGCCACCTCCCTTGGTCCTATACAAGGCAAGACCCAGCCACCTCCCTTGGTCCTATACAAGGCTAGACCCAGCCACCTCCCTGGGTACTATACAAGACTAGAACCAGCCACCTTCCTGGGTACTATACAAGACTAGACCCTGCCACCTCCCTGGGTACTATACAAGACTAGACCCTGCCACCTCCCTGGGTACTATACAAGACTAGACCCTGCCACCTCCCAGGGTACTATACAAGGCTAGACCCAGCCACCTCCCTGAGTACTGTACAAGACTAGACCCAGCCACCTCCCTTGGGCCTGTACTAGACTTGACCCAGCCACCTCCCTGGGTACTATACAAGGCTAGACCCAGCCACCTCCCGGGTATTATGCAAGGCTAGACCCAGCCACCTTCCTGAGTACTATACAAGGCTAGACCCAGCCACCTCATTGGGTACTATACAAGACTAAACCCAGCCACCTCCCTGGGTACTATACAAGGCTAGACCCAGCCACCTCCCGGGTACTATGCAAGGCTAGACCCAGCCACCTTCCTGAGTACTATGCAAGGCTAGACCCAGCCACCTCCCTGGGTACTATACAAGGCTAGACCCAGCCACCTCCCTGGGTACTATACAAGGCTAGACCCAGCCACCTCCCTGGGTACTATACAAGGCTAGACCCAGCCACCTCCCTGGGTACTATACAAGACTAGACCCAGCCACCTCCCTGGGTACTGTACAAGGCTAGACCCATCCACCTCCATGGGTACTATACAAGGCTAGACTCAGCCACCTCCCTGGGTACTATACAAGGCTAGACCCAGCCACCTCCCTGGGTACTATACAAGCTAACCCAGCCACCTCCCTGGGTACTAAACAAGGCTAGACCCAGCCACCTCCCTGGGTCCTATACAAGGGTAGACCAGCCACCTCCCTGGGTCCTATACAAGGGTAGACCAGCCACCTCCCTGGGTCCTATACAAGGGTAGACCAGCCACCTCCCTGGGTCCTATACAAGGGTAGACCAGCCACCTCCCTGGGTCCTATACAAGGGTAGACCAGCCACCTTCCTGGGTCCTATACAAGGCTAGACCACTATACCTCCTGCGGTGGTAGTGCTATTGCGATCAATCACTGTTTATTTTTTTGTTGCCATTCGTGGGTCAATAAAGTTCAGGTTAGTTATGTTCTGGCGCCGCTAGTCCTGGACCCACCTGCCTGACCATGTTTTTGTTGGGGTGTCACTACTTCCGCACCAGTGACCCTACCAGTAGGACCAGTTACTGACCTCTCCTACCACTACTCTCCTACCACTACTCTCCTACCACTACTCTCCTACCAGTACTCTTCTGCCACTACTCTCCTTGCCTCTACTTTCCTGCCACTGCTCTTCTTCCACTATTCTGCCACTACTCTTTTTACCACTATTCTACTTTCCTGCCTCTACTCTTCTACTACTCTCCTGCCTCTACTCTTTTACCAGTGCTCTTCTGCCACTATTGTACCATTACTTTTCCATCATTATTCTGCCACTACAGCCATACACAACTGTAGGCCAGATCAACAAGAGGGTGGCACAGCTATATACTACTCAGACCAACTAGAATGTATCACTAATACTTGCACAAGGGATGAACATGGGAAATATATCTCATAAATGTTTCTCATTATTGTATCTCATAAATGTCTAACCTGTGATCCAATCAAACTTTATTTTTTAATTAATTACATTACCTAACAGAATACTCCATTCTACTGAATGTTCAGCAACACAGTAAATGACCATATGACCTGTCTTTGTAATACTCATATGTGCTAAATTGTTATCTGTTTACAATAATGTTTTTACCACTGAATATATCATTGCTTAGTTAATCTTAAGTTAATTTTAAGCCTGCCCATAATGCTTTGGCATGTTGCACTGTAATAACTGTATTCCTTTGTACTTCACTGTATCATGTTCAAATTAATAAATAAATAGAACTATTCTGCTACTGTTCTACCACTACTTTTCGAACACTGTTCTGATACTAGTTTTCTATCACTATTTTATCACTTCTCTTCTACCACTACTCTGCCACTATTCTGCCCCTTCTCTTCTGTCATTATTCTACCTTCTGCTACTCTTCCACTATTCTACCACTTTTCTGCCACTATTCTGCCGGTTCTCTTCTGCCACTTTTCTACCACTATTTTTACTCTTCTGCCACTACTCGGCCCTTCTGTGGTAAGTAGTCTGCTGCTACTATTCTGTCACTGTTCTACCACTACTCTTTTGTCACTATTCTATCACTACTATTCTACACTATTCTGCCACCATTCAGCCATTATTCTACCATTCTTCGGCCACTGCTTTTCTGCTACTACTACTATACCACCGTTGCTGTAATACTACTATTGTACCGCTGTTGTTGCCATCTGTAACTGTCACTGTACTTGTAACCCCAGTATTTACCAAGCTGCTTCACTGCTGCTACTTCTTCCATAGCCAGCACCCTAAGCACAGCTATTACCCGTCTTCTCCAACACCGGCACTTACCACCACTACCCCTAATTTTACTATTACCTTCTTCCTCTCTCCCCCTCCCGCCATGGGAGTAAATGTTAGTGTGCTTACACCTTGCACGCTAAGTCTCAACAAGACCTGTTAGTAGAACCACACCCTGAACACATCTGTTCGATGATGGTGACAAACAGGTGAACCGTTTCCTGTTTTTCTTGTTAAGTGAAACGCCGCTCCCCGCAATCCCTACCAAAAAAATCATGTTGTCAATCACTATGTTAATTTGGAGCTCGTCTAGCCTCCGCCTCACCTTACACTACCCCGGCAGCCCACCCACCCTCCTGGTATATTGACAATTGCCGATCCATAGAACAGAGAGAAAAGGAAAAAAAAAGAAAAAAATAAGGAGTACAAGGTGAGGCATGTTTGGGTGGTGTTGATGACTGCTGTTTAGTTTTATGGTCATGTATTCTGTGGTGGTAACCCTGTGTAGTGAGACCATAGATCCGTCCTAGGTGGGGAGAGCAACTATACAAGTGAGATAGACCACTCCGCTGGAAACTTGAGAAAGAAGAACTGTTTACTTATTGATTTGCCTCAGGTTGAAAGCCTATAGGCTCCACGTACTTCATTAAGGCTGCAGTTCATCTGTACTCCACATTCAAGAATGCTTTATTAAAGTAAACTTTGAGTATAAACTGCATCACACACACACACACACACACACACACACACACACACATCGTGTGTGCATATTGTGTGATTTACCTGCTTATGATTTCGAGGATTATCATTCTCGCGACTGTCTCGACAGTAGTACTGCGTTCCATGTTTTGTGAGAGCGTGCATAAACTATTATTTTGTTTGTGATTTACAAGAGGAGAGGTGATGTACCTGTGAGTGATTTTCAGGGCTTATCTCCCTTACTAGTCCGGCCTTTGACCAAGATCCCTTGTTGCTGTTGATGCCCTGTGATCAAAGTTATAGAACCCATTCCATGGCTTTTAAAAGCCTCTGCTGCTTAGCTTCAAAAGTTCAAACAGGTGCTTCCTACTTCAGTGACGGCGGAGAGTGAAGCTGAGGTGTGTAGGTGTACTGTACATAAGAATATAAGAAAAGAGGAACACTGGAGCAGGTTTACTGGCCCATGCGAGGCAGATCCAAGTCTCCTACCGGCTTAAGCCAGTGCCCCAACCTATCAGGTCAGGTCACATTCACTTAAGGCAGGAGCACGGCATCCGACCCAATAGCACAAGCGCACCCACCCATGTATTTATCTAACCTATTTTTAAAACTACATAACGTTTTAGCCTCTATAACTGTACTCGGGAGTTTGTTCCACTCATCCACAACTTTTATTACCAAACCAGTGTTTTCCTATATCCTTCCTGAATCTGAATTTTTCCAGCTTAAAGCCATTGCTACGAGTCCTGTCTAGGTTAGATATTTTCAACACTATTTACATCCCCTTTTTTTATTCCTGTCCTCCATTTATACACTTCAATCATATCCCCCCTAATTCTACGCCTTCTAGAGAGTGCAGATTCAGGGTCCTCAGTCTGTCCTCATTGGGAAGATTTCTGATACATGGGATCAACTTTGTCATCCTCCTTTGTACATTTTCAAGTACATTTATATCCATTCTGTAATACGGTGACCAAAACTGTGCAGCACAATCTAGATGAGGCCTAACCCAGGATATATAGAGTTGAAGAACAACCTGAGGACTCCTAATATTTATGCTTCTTGATATGAAGCCAAGGATTCTGTTCGCTTCACTTATGTTCGTTTCACTTATGCACTGTTGTCTAGGTTTTAGATTACTGCTAACCAGAGCTCCCAAGTCCTTTTCGCAATCAGTAATATTACGATCTAAATTTAGTTTATATGTGGCATGGATATTTTCCTGTCCAATGTTTAGAACTTTGCATTTGTCTATATTAAACTGCATCTGCCACTTCTCCGACAACTGCATCAGTCTTTTTCAAATCTTCCTGGAGTGCTTTAATGTCCTTGTTAGAATGAATTCGACGGTCTATTTTGGTGTCATCGGCAAACTTGCTTATGTCGCTATTTATTCCCTCATCTATGTCGTTTATGTTGATTGTGAACAACAAGGGGCCCAACACTGACCCCTGTGGAACACCGCTCGTGACGCTTCCCCACTCTGATCCCTCCCCATTTATGCAAACTCTCTGCTGCCTATTTGTCAATCATGCGTCTATCCAGAAAAAAAATTCTCCTATTCCGTGTGCCTCAATTTTCCTCAATAGTCTCTGATGTGGGACTCTATCAAAAGCCTTACTGAAGGGAAAACGTTCGTGAAACAATTGGCAAATGCATGAGTTTTCCGCTCAAATTTATATAGACCATAACCAAAATATATTTTTATACAGTAACTTTACAAAGCCTGTTGTGATCGTCTTCAAATTTTCAATACTCGTGTGTCTTAAAAGGTTTTTATTTTTAGTAGAATGTATAGGCGCCGTTGTGCTTTTAATCTCGAAAGGGTATAGTATTTATTGCAGTGAATAATTGGAGGATATCTCTTCACTGGGGAGGGGAAGGTGAGGGGTTCTTAATCCAAAGAATATCTTTCCCTTTCTTGCATCGAATCCGCTTCCCATTCCCCATGCCCTATTATATGACATCTTACAGTTTTAGCACTTCCCCCTTATAAAATAATTATCAATAACAATTACTATTATTTCTACAAGTACATCATACAACTTATACAGGCCTAGCTGATACCAGTGACGGCATTATGCAGGTTAGCGCCCCGGCATAATGCCGTGACGAAAATCAAAGGCCTACCATAGAGGGTTTTTTTTCGTCAGTGCATTATGCCAGGTAGCAGCTGTTAGCTTGACGTCACGGCCTGCTGCCACACTCCACAGTGACTCCTCAGTGCTCACGTGGCTGTCGTGGTGAGAGGAAGTGTTGCATTTTTGTCTCTCATCCGCCCCATCTTTTGTCAGGTGTTCCCTTTGGTTTTGAGGTTATACATGTTTGATTATGGGTAAAAGGAAGTCTTTAACACCTGAAACTATAGCTCAAATCATAGGGCTTCACAAAGCTGGGCACCAGACGAAAGAAATAGTGGAGAATGTTGGTGTGTGTGAGGGTTCAGTGAGGAACTGGGTGCAGCATTTCAAGGCTGGTGGCAGTGTCGAGTTACTTTCTGCCAAACTTCGGCCTGGTCACTCGAAGAAGAGATCTGTTTGTACCTTAACTGCGTTAAAGAGGCAGTTAGAGAGTACACCTAAGATAACTGCTAGAGAACTGAAAGAAAAGAACCCACATCTTCTCTCAGAGGTGTCTGTAAGAACTGTTAACAGACATGTGTCAGAACTGGGCTACAGTAGTCACCGCCAGGTTAAGAAACCAATCCTCTCCAAGCCACAGGAGAAACGTAGGCTGGAATATGCAAAGAAATATCTTCATTGGAATCCTCAACAATGGTGTGAACTGGTATGGGTTGTTTGCATTCGTGTCATTACGATTTCGTGATTCATGTTGACGGCTTTGAGGGGGCTTGAGCTTGTGTTCGTTACGGCCACGCTAGCTGGAGATTCGTCTGTAAAATCTTGCATTTGTGGTCACAGTGGTGCCTATGCTAACCTTCCTATGGTGTATAAATATACCTAGTTGGATGAATCTTATTGTGGCTAGCTGGCCCAGTGGCTAACTCGACGGTCTGGAGTTTTGAGACTCTGATCGCGGGCTCTAACTCCGCCCGTGGTGTGGTTTGTTTGTAATCATGTCATTACGATTTCGCGAGTCAGTCTGGTCTGAAGTACTTTGGAGTGATGAAGCAACCTTCACCGTCACCTGTAACTGTGGGGGACATGTGTTCCGGCCCAGGTAGTGACCTGCTGGATCCACGCTACACCTGTGTGACCACTGAACACCCAGACTTGCTCATGGTTTGGGGGTGTTTCAGTGCTCAGAGTGTTGGTGAAATCATTGTGCTTCTCAAAAACCAGTATAATTACCTGGAGTTATTGTGTGACAATTCACCTGAGGCATTTGACAAGTGTGGGGCTACGGTTTCTGTGTAGGACGGTGCACCGTGTCATACCGCCAAATCTGTAGTTCAGTGGCTTAAGAACTGTGAAGTGAGGTTCTTTAATGTCTGGCCAGACAAACTGGTCAATTAGCAAGAACTCATTTAAAATTAGGTCCTTTCTGAAATTTTCTCTTATACGTTTAAAGATATATTTTTTTCATTAATGTTAATGTAAAAATTTTTAATTTTGCACCAAAAGAATATTAGAAAACTTACCTAACCTTATTATAACAAAAGCAATTTATTTTAGCCTAACCCCACTAAATATATTTTAAATACGTTTACAATAATTTAGTGCTAAACAAACACAATCAAATATATATTTTTCGTTAGGTTCAGAATGATTTTGGCGAAATTATTGCATACACAAATTTTCACTTGTCCTATATGGCAAGATGAGCGTTGCTATTTAAGCCAAGATCGCAAGTTCTGCCTATTCGGCACGATACACACACACACACACATATACAGTGGTCCCTCGATTATCGACGGTAATCCGTTCCTGGAAGCCGGTCGATTATCGAAATGGTCGATTTACGAATCAATTTTCCCCATAAGAAATAATGTAAATTCAATTAATCCGTTCCTGACACCCAGAAGTATTAAAACAAAAAAATTTTTTACATGAAATATTCATGTAGTACATAAACAATACAATGGGAAATGATGAATGAAACATTAACAGCATAACACTTACCTTTATTGGAGATTCTTCTTAGTGTATGGGAGACTGGAGGAGGAGGAGAGAGTGGATTGTTTATAGTTTGGAAGGGGAATCCCCTTCCAGCAACACCTCAGGTACCATTTGCTTTTCTGGGGTTGCTTCTTTTCTCTGTTTCTTAATGCCACTAGGACCAGCTTGAGAGTCACTGGAGTCCTGTCTCGCAAATTAACTGTGCAGAGAGCTCTGTTTCTGGCGTCTCTTTAAAACTTCCCTAAAATGGGCCAAGACTCTGTCACTGTACAAGTTGCCGATATGGCTTGCAACATCCTTCTCTGGGTGATGTTTCTCCATAAATCTTTCCATCTTACCCCACATAGTAAAAATCTCCTTAATTTCTGAAGAAGGCACCTTCTTCCATCTCTCTTCCTCCTCCTCTGCAGCAAGATTCTGAGCTGTGATCTGTTGCTCTTCCTGCTGAAGCTCTTGCAGCTCCTCAGTGGTTAGCTCTTCGTTGTGGTCCTCCACCAACTCTTCCACATCCTCCAAACTCACATCCAACCCCATGGAACTCCCCAGTGCCACAATAGAGTTCAAAACTGACATAGGCTCATCAGGGTCAGCCCCAAACCCTTCCAAATCCCTCTTGTCGACACAACTGGCCACAATTTTCTCCAAGCAGAGTTCAAAGTCCTGGTAGACACTCCCTCCCAAGCCTTACCTATAAGGCTTACACAATGGAAAATACTGAAATGTTCTTTCCAAAAATCTCGTAGGGTCAAGTGAGTGTCTGAGGTCACATTGAAGCACCTTTCAAACATTGCTTTGGTGTACAGTTTTTTAAAGTTTGCAATGACCTGCTGGTCCATGGGTTGGAGGAGAGGAGTGGTATTCGGGGGCAAGAACTTTACTGAGATGAACCCAAACTCCTTCAGAATTAGGTCATCCAAGTTTGGTGGATGAGCAGGTGCATTGTCCATTACTAGCAGGCACTTGAGATCCAATTTCTTCTCCAGGAGGTAATTCTTCACACTAGGGCCAAACACTTCGTTGAACCACTCTACAAAAATTTCCCTCGTGACCCATGCCTTATTATTAGATTTCCAAAACACACACAATTTACTCTTCATAACATTATTTTTCTTAAATGCTCTGGGATTTTCAGAATGGTACACTAGTAACGGCTTCACTTTGAAATCCCCACTAGCATTAGCACAGAACATTAGCGTCAGCCTGTCTTTCATAGGCTTGTGTCCTGGCATTGACTTTTCCTCTTGTGTAATGAAGGTCCTCTTTGGTATTTTCTTCCAAAAGAGGCCTGTTTCGTCACAATTGAACACTTGTTCAGGTTTCAGTCCTTCAGCCTCTATGTACTCCTGGAATTCATGCACATATTTTTCAGCCGCCTTGTGGTCCGAACTGGCAGCCTCACCATGCCTTACCACACTGTGTATGCCAGTACGCTTCTTAAATCTCTCAAACCAGCCTTTGCTGGCCTTAAAATCACTCACTTCACCACTATTTGCAGGCAATTTATTTACCAAATCTTCATGCAACTGCCTAGCCTTTTCACAAATAATCGAGGTCATAAGACTGTCTCCTGCTAATTGTTTCTCATTTATCCACACCAATAATAACTTCTCAACCTCTTCCAGTACTGGTGATCTCATTTTTGTCAGCATATTTACCCCCTTTGCAACAACAGCATCCTTGATTTCCTTTCTCATGGCTATGATGGAAGATATGGTTGAATGATTTTTGTTATACATCCTCGCCAGTTCGCCCACACGTACGCCATTATCATATTGTTCAATGATGTTTTTCTTAAATTCAATGGTATTTCTCACCTTCTTTACCAAAGGTTTGGCACTAGGAGCTTTCTTTGGAGCCATGGTAGCTTATTTAGCACTTAAATAACTTGCAAGCACTAAAATAAATGAAATATTATGAAATATTTCACTGGAGCACGTGAGAGGACCGCCGCTAACTGGTAAACAATGGCACACTGGCTGGGAAGGAAGGCTGAGGCGGGTCGAGGCCCGCTTACCTCGTGCATACACGTCTGGGACGACGGGTCGAGACGGGTCGATAAACGAATTTCGGTCAATTTCCGAGTCAATATTTTGTCGAAAAAACCGGTTGATTTCCGAAATGGTCGACTTTCAGGCCGGTCGATTATTGAGGGACCACTGTCTATATATATATATATATATATATATATATATATATATATATATATATATATATATTATAATCTTTCATGGTATGTGTTTGTATTTTGGTACGTGTGTGGGGGAGGGGCGGCATAATGCCGTGACTATGGTAGACTCCTTTATTACTAAAGGGAGACATCAATAGTTCATCCAGGGCCAGACAGCCATAGTTTATCTATGCTACCAGACTCTTTGGGCAGATACTGGTCTAACCCAAGATGGTAGGGAGACAAACCCTAATTCCTTGGAGTGGAACCATGACACTTATAACAATCCAGAATATTTGTGTATGCATCCGTATCAGTTTATGCACAACAGCCTCAATTATAAACGAATCGAGCTTGAATAATCCTCAGCTACCATTATATAATGAATGTTTATCATGTTTTATAATTGCCAGTTCTAAAATATTTCTTTCCAGCCATGAAGTACATGACATAAAGTATGGTAGTAAGTTTTGATATCACAGCTTTGTTCACCCAAGTGCCTGTTCCTGATTTGTTATCTAGAAGAATAATTAGATGTGTTTCTCATGCCATTCGATAAGAATATTATTACTAAGTTGATTAAGTTGTGAGTAGTTGATTTCAAGTTTGAGTTGGAAGGGAAATATTACGCTCAAAGGCAGGTAATGGCTATGGGAAATCCATTGTCTTCCCTATTATGCAATCTATATAAGGAGTTCTTTGAGACTAAGTTGTTGAAAGATATCATACCCCGTGAAGATAAGTGGTTCAGATAAGTGGATGACATCTTGTGTCTATGGCCGAATTATTTGGACCTGAACACATTTTAACCAGACTAACTCTCTTGTTCCCTCTATTAAATTCTCCGTGGAGACAGATGTTCTGATTCACATGGTGGATAGAATGTTTAAGTTTACAGTATATAGGAAGGCCACGAACGTTTGTTCACATATCCACTACTACTCCAATCGTGGAACAAGAATAAAAAGAAGTGTCTCTCCCTGCTCCATGAGCTTTATCGTCCTGTCTCCACTACCTCACTCTCCAGAGTGAGGTAGTGGAGACTATGTGACTGAAGAAATACTTCATAACATCCCTGTGACTCATCTGAGTATTTAACTTCCAGTTGTTACCCCTTGTTGCTGTGTCCCGTTTCTGAAACATCCTGTCAGATATTCTCTGATCCATTGCAGTGCCTTTTCTGTTATACTTGCCTGCTCCTCATGCTTTGCACTAACCTCTTGTGTGGAACTGTATCAAAAGCCTTCTTACAGTCCAAGAAAATGCAGTATAGCTACCGCTCTCTCTCTCTCTCTCTCTCTCTCTCTCTCTCTCTCTCTCTCTCTCTCTCTCTCTCTCTCTCTCTCTCTCTCTCTCTCTCTCTCTCTCTCTCTCTCTTTCTCTCTTGTTTTCCGCCATCTTGTAAAGTTCCAGTAGGGTTGTGACACCGGATTTCCTTCCCCTGAAACTGTGCTGGTTGTCGTGTATCGGCTCATTACTTTCTAGGTGCTACACCACTCTTCTCCTAATAATCTTCTCCATGACTTTACATACAAAACCTGTCAGTGACACATGGTCTGTAGTTTAATGCTGTCTGTCTCCTTCCTTAAAAGTTGGGACTACATTTGCTGTCTTCCTCAAATCAGGTATTTGGCCAGTTTGGATAGATGTGCTGAAGATTGTTGTTAGTCGCACACACAGTGCCTCTGCTCCCTTTCTCAGGACCCAGGAAGAGATATTGTCCGGTCCCACCGCCTCTGAGGTATCTAGCTCACTTCGCAGCCTCTTCACCTTCCCCTCAGTTGTGTGTAGTGTGTCCAGCACTTGTTGGTGTACCCCACCATTCCGACTTTCTGGATTTCTTTCTGTCTACACTGAAAATACTTCGTTAAATCTCATGTCTCATGTTGAGCTCCATCCCTAAACATCTTACTGCTTGGTGATTTCAACCTAAGGCATACAAAATGGAAGAATGTAGCAAATAATGTTATAGCTGAAACAATCCCCGGAGGTAGCGCAGATGAAAGGTCACACACACATGAGCTACTAAGCCTCTGCGAAAAACACACCTTAAGCCAGCAGATAGTGGAGCCAACAAGACTAGAAAACACACTTGACCTTATCTTCACAAATAATGAGGACCTGATAAGAGACATAAGAATATAAAAAACAACTAATTCCGATCACAACCTAATCGAAGTCCAGACGTACATGCATAGGGGTACTGATCAGCAGGATGCATGTACCTGTGAAGGTGTCTTCACAAAATACAACTTCAACAACAAGAACATCAACTGGGACCAGGTAAACCATGTCCTAAACGAAACAGGTTGGGAAGATGTCTTAAATGACATGGATCCAAACCAGTGCCTTGAAAGGATCAACTTCCTGGTAGCCGAAGCATGTTCTAGGCATATTCCCCTAAGAAAGAAGAAGAGCAGGAGTAAACTGGAGAGAAAAAGACACTCCCTCTACAGAAGACGACGAAGAGTCACTGAGCTCCTCTGGAGTGCTAGAATATCTGATACACGAAAGGAGGCGCTGACCAGGGAAGTGGAAACTATCGAACTTAAGCTAAATGACTCTTACAGGAACCAGGAGAGGCAGGAGGAGCTTAAAGCTATTAGTGAAATTGAAAGAAATTCAAAATATTTCTTTTCATATGCCAAAAACAAGGCAAATACCACATCTAGTATCGGGCCCTTACTCAGACAGGATGGGACTTACACACATGACAACAAGGAAATGAGTGAAATATTGAAATCCCAGTACGACTCTGTGTTTAGTGAACCACTAATCGGTCTGAGGATCGACGACCCAAATGATTTCTTCATGAATGAGCCTCAAAACTCCATAAATGTATGCCAGATTTCCGACATCACCCTAACTCTGATAGATTTCGAAAAAGCCATTGACAACATGCCTATACACTCAGCCCCGGGCCCAGACTCGTGGAACTCTGTTTTCATTAAGAACTGCAAGAAACCCCTCTCGCGTGCCCTAAGTACACTATGGAGGAGGAGCTGGGACATGGGTGAAATTCCACAGTCACTTAAAACAACGGATATAGCCCCACTCCATAAAGGTGGCAGCAAAGCATTAGCTAAGAACTGTAGACCAATAGCTCTGACGTCCCACATCATAAAAATCTTTGAAAGAGTGCTAAGAAGCAGGATTGCAAATCACCTGGATTCCCAAAATCTGCACAATCCAGGGCAACATGGGTTCAGGGCAGGTCGCTCCTGCCTCTCACAACTACTGGATCACTGGAAGCACTGGAAGAAAATCAGAATGCAGATGTATTATACACAGACTTTGCAAAAGCATTTGACAAATGCGATCATGGTGTAATAGCCCATAAAATACGTGCTAAAGGAATAACTGGGAAAGTGGGGAGATGGATCTTCAACTTCCTAACAAATCGAACACAAAGAGTAGTGGTCAACAGAGTTAAATCGGAGGCTGCCATAGTGAAGAGCTCTGTTCCACAAGGCACAGTACTCGCCCCCATCTTATTCCTTATCCTCATATCAGACATAAACAGAGATATACACCACAGCACCGTATCATCCTTTGCGGATGATACTAGGATCTGCATGAGGCTGTCATCTGCTGAGGACGCGGTTAACCTCCAAGAAGATATAAACAAAGTTTTCCAGTGGGCAACGGTAAACAATATGATGTTCAATGAGGACAAATTCCAACTACTCCGTTATGGAAAACTGGAGGAGATAATAACTAGAACAGAGTATACTACTGACTCCGGCCATACAATAGAGCGGAAAAATAATGTAAGGGACCTGGGAGTAGTAATGTCTGAGGATCTCACTTTCAAGGATCACAACAGTGCCACGATCGCACGTGCAAAGAAAATGATAGGATGGATAATGAGAACTTTCAAAACGAGAGATGCCAAGCCCATGATGATCCTTTTCAATTCACTTGTTCTCTCTAGGCTAGAATACTGCTGTACATTAACATCTCCATTCAAATCAGGTGAAATCGCAGATCTAGAGAGTGCTTGACAGAACTTATATAAGTTCTGTCAAGCACCTTAACTACTGGGAACGCTTGGAAGCACTTGACTTGTACTCGTTGGAACGCAGGAGGGAGAGATATATCATAATCTACACTTGGAAAATCTTGGAAGGAATGGTCCCAAATCTGCACACAGAAATCACTCCTTACGAAAGTAAAAGACTGGGCAGGCGATGCAAAATGCCCCCAATAAAAAGTAGGGGCGCCATTGGTACACTAAGGGAAAACACCATAAGTGTCCAGGGCCCAAAACTGTTTAACAGCCTCCCATTAAGCATTAGGGGAATTGCCAATAAACCCCTGGCTGCCTTCAAGAGAGAGCTGGACAGATACCTAAAGTCAGTGCCGGATCAGCCGGGCTGTGGCTCGTACGTTGGACTGCGTGCGGCCAGCAGTAACAGCCTAGTTGATCAGGCCCTGATCCATCGGGAGGCCTGGTCATGGACCGGGCCGCGGGGGCGTTGATCCCCGGAATAACCTCCAGGTAACCTTCACATACTTCTCGGTCGTTTCTTGTGTGTGTGTGTGTGTGTGTGTGTGTGTGTGTGTGTGTGTGTGTGTGTGTGTGTGTGTGTGTGTGTGTGTGTGTGTGCGTGCACGTTACACGGACGTACGTATGTATAACGTGCTATGGCTACACTAATGTGCTGGGCAGTAATGAATTATTTTAAGTGTGGGTATAAATCTCAGAGAACGGGAATTACTGGATTATCGCACAGAGAGAGAGGGGGAGAAGGGAGAGGAAGAGGGAGGGAAGGGGGAAGCAAACATGCTCAAAAATACTAGATTATCTCAAATTAGTAATAATAATGCTAATCTTTGTTTCTACATGTACATGTGACATACTACTATATAGAAAGCCCCTTGTTATGCAGAGCATTTTGGGCAAATTAGGTCAATTTTTGTCCCTAGGATGCGATCCACAACAGTCGACTAACACCCAGGTACCTATTTTACTGATAGGTGAACAGGAACAACAGTGTCTTAAGAAAACCCGTCCTAATGTTTCCACCGTAACGGGGATCGAACTACGGACCTCAATGTGTGAGCTGAGCGCGCTAGCAGTCGAGCTCCTGACTGATGTTGCTATACCTGGTAATGGCTCTGCGGTTTGGTCTTAAGCCAAGCATAATAATTCGGAAAGAGAATTAAAAAAAAATATGAAAAATAAACATAATTGTGTACTGAATGTAAGTAGAAGTTTGTAAGATTAACGTGCTTTCTTGCATGTTCTTCGTACAGGAAAAAATGATCAGCAATCCTGCTAGAATGCAAAATATTTAATATGTTTTCGTTTGACACTCGTACGAGAGGAAGGTAGCACCTTTCTGGATGGTTTCTCTTTACCAACCCCTCAAGGAAGGTTCCTTGATGTTGGTGAGGGGCTCTTGATTTAGGGAATTGGATCTGTGCTCCAGTTCTCCGAATTAAGCCTGAATGCCTTCCACATCCCCCCCCCAGGTGCTGTATAATCCTCCGGGTTTAGCGCTTCCCCCTTGATTATAATAATAATCTCTTTACCAGCTGCGTGTTGTAAGTTCTGCCAGGGACGCTGGCTTCCAATTAATGTCAAAATAACTACGTTGTCTTCGTATGCTTAACGCAGCTGTTTGCAAATTCTTTAGAATGTTTATATTAATTATGCCGTGTATGTTTTACCGTTACTGTTGCTGAGATTATTATTGCTGCCAGCGGTAGACATTTGTGTTGTTCCAGTTAGTGACTGTGTCACGCTAAAACTGTTACTGTTCCTGGCACCATGCATTACTGTTGATGTTACTGTTAGTGACTGTGTCACGCTGAGACTGTTACTGTTCCTGGCACCATGCATTACTGTTGATGTTACTGTTAGTGACTGTGTCATGCTGAGACTGTTACTGTTCCTGGCACCATGCATTACTGTTGATGTTACTGTTAGTGACTGTGTCACGCTGAGACTGTTACTGTTCCTGGCACCATGCATTACTGTTGATGTTACTGTTAGTGACTGTGTCATGTTGAAACTGTTACTGTTGCTAGTAAGAAGCAATACTGTTACTGTTGCTAGTAAGAAGCAATACTGTTGACGTTGCTGTCAGGGCCCGTGTGCGTTGTTGTCAGGGCCCATGTGCGTTGTTGTCAGGGCCCATGTGCGTTGCTGATGTTACTGAGATCTTTTTGCTGTTCCTGCTTCTTACAATGTTCCTGCAGTCGTTTGAAGTATACAATATTTTTTGTTCCTTGTCCGTGTTCATGCTGGTGTTGCTTGTCCGTGTTCATGCTTGTGTTGCTTGTCCGTGTTCATGCTGGTGTTGTTTGTCCGTGTTCATGCTGGTGTTGCTTGTCCGTGTTCATGCTGGTGTTGCTTGTCCGTGTTCATGCTGGTGTTGTTTGTCCGTGTTCATGCTGGTGTTGCTTGTCCGTGTTCGTGTTGGTGTTGCTTGTCCCTGTTCGTGCTGGTGTTGCTTGTCCCTGTTCGTGCTGGTGTTGCTTGTCCGTGTTCATGCTGGTGTTGCTTGTCCGTGTTCCGGCTGGTGTTGCTTATCCGTGTTTCTGCTGGTGTTGCTTGTCCGTGTTCATGCTGGTGTTGCTTGTCCGTGTTCATGCTGGTGTTGATTGTCCGTGTTTATGCTGATGTTGCTTGTCCGTGTTTATGCTGATGTTGTTTGTCCGTGTTCATGCTGGTGTTGTTTGTCCGTGTTCATGCTGGTGTTGTTTGTCCGTGTTCATGCTGATGTTGTTTGTCCTTGTTTATGCTGGTGTTTGTCCGTGCTCGTGCTTGTGTTGCTTGTCCCTGTTCGTGCTGGTGTTGCTTGTCCCTGTTCGTGCTGGTGTTGCTTGTCCCTGTTCGTGCTGGTGTTGCTGGTCCCTGTTCGTGCTTGTGTTGCTTGTCCCTGTTCGTGCTGGTGTTGCTGGTCCCTGTTCGTGCTTGTGTTGCTTGTCCCTGTTCGTGCTGGTGTTGCTTGTCCCTGTTCGTGCTGGTGTTGCTTGTCCCTGTTCGTGCTGGTGTTGCTGGTCCCTGTTCGTGCTTGTGTTGCTTGTCCCTGTTCGTGCTGGTGTTGCTTGTCCCTGTTCGTGCTGGTGTTGCTTATCCCTGTTCGTGCTGGTGTTGCTGGTCCCTGTTCGTGCTGGTGTTGCTTGTCTCTTCGTGCTTGTGTTGCTTGTCCCTGTTCGTGCTGATGTTGCTTGTCCCTGTTCGTGCTGGTGTTGCTTGTCCCTGTTCGTGCTGGTGTTGCTTGTCCCTGTTCGTACTGGTGTTGCTTATCCCTGTTCGTGCTGGTGTTGCTGGTCCCTGTTCGTGCTGGTGTTGCTTGTCTCTTCGTGCTTGTGTTGCTTGTCCCTGTTCGTGCTGGTGTTGCTTGTCTCTTCGTGCTTGTGTTGCTTGTCCCTGTTCGTGCTGGTGTTGCTTGTCTCTTCGTGCTTGTGTTGCTTGTCCCTGTTCGTGCTGGTGTTGCTTGTCTCTTCGTGCTTGTGTTGCTTGTCCCTGTTCGTGCTGGTGTTGCTTGTCCCTGTTCGTGCTGGTGTTGCTTGTCTCTTCGTGCTTGTGTTGCTTGTCCCTGTTCGTGCTGGTGTTGCTGGTCCCTGTTCGTGCTGGTGTTGCTTGTCTCTTCGTGCTTGTGTTGCTGGTCCCTGTTCGTGCTTGTGTTGCTTGTCCCTGTTCGTGCTGGTGTTGCTTGTCCCTGTTCGTGCTGGTGTTGCTTGTCCCTGTTCGTACTGGTGTTGCTTTTCTATTTTCATGCTCGCGATCCTTTGAAATGCGTTTTTTGTACATTTTCTTGCAGTAAACTATTGTTTTGTTAGCGCCACCGGTAAGCCAGGTGTGTGACAGGTGTGTGACTCAACTCTCTCCATCACTCCCAACACCTTCACTAGCACCTTCTCCAACACCCCCTTTTTTTTTCTTTCCAGCACCCTCCAACTCTTTCTCCAGCTCTTTCACCAACACACTTTCCATCTCCAACACTGGATCACACTCTTCTTAACACTTTCCTTAATATCAGTAATTTCCTGTTTGCTAATGAGCCTATGACTTCTAGGTTAAGGGGCCTATAACTTCCTAGATTAATGAGACTAAAGTTTCGTGGAGAAATGAGAATATCACTGTTTTGATTACTGAGCCTGTAACTACTTGTATTACTGAGCCTGTAACTACTTGTATTACTGAGCCTGTAACTACTTGTATTACTGAGCCTGTAACTACTTGTATTACTGAGCTTGTATTACTGAGCCTTAACTACTTGTATTACTGAGACTGTAACTAATTGTATTACTGAGCCTGTAACTACTTGTATTACTGAGCTACTTGTGAGCCTGTAACTACTTGTATTACTGAGCCTGTAACTACTTGTATTACTGAGCCTGTAACTACTTGTATTACTGAGCCTGTAACTACTTGTATTACTGAGCCTGTAACTACTTGTATTACTGAGCCTGTAACTACTTGTATTACTACTGAGCCTGTAACTACTTGTATTACTGAGCCTTTAACTACTTGTATTACTGAGCCTGTAACTACTTGTATTACTGAGCCTGTAACTACTTGTATTACTGAGCCTGTAACTACTTGTATTACTGAGCCTGTAACTACTTGTATTATTACTGAGCCTGTAACTACTTGTATTACTGAGCCTGTAACTACTTGTATTACTGAGCCTGTAACTACTTGTATTACTGAGCCTGTAACTACTTGTATTACTGAGCCTGTAACTACTTGTATTACTGAGCCTGTAACTACTTGTATTACTGAGCCTGTAACTACTTGTATTACTGAGCCTGTAACTACTTGTATTACTGAGCCTGTAACTACTTGTATTACTGAGCCTGTAACTACTTGTATTACTGAGCCTGTAACTACTTGTATTACTGAGCCTGTAACTACTTGTATTACTGAGCCTGTAACTACTTGTATTACTGAGCCTGTAACTACTTGTATTACTGAGCCTGTAACTACTTGTATTACTGAGCCTGTAACTACTTGTATTACTGAGCCTGTAACTACTTGTATTACTGAGCCTGTAACTACTTGTATTACTGAGCCTGTAACTACTTGTATTACTGAGCCTGTAACTACTTGTATTACTGAGCCTGTAACTACTTGTATTACTGAGCCTGTAACTACGTGGATAACTGAGCCTGTAACTACTTGTATTACTGAGCCTGTAACTACTTGTATTACTGAGCCTGTAACTACTTGTATTACTGAGCCTGTAACTACTTGTATTACTGAGCCTGTAACTACTTGTATTACTGAGCCTGTAACTACTTGTATTACTGAGCCTGTAACTACTTGTATTACTGAGCCTGTAACTACTTGTATTACTGAACCTGTAACCTGTAACTACGTGGATAACTGAGCCTATAACTACTAGGATAACTGAGACTGTAACTACTTAGATTATTGAGTTAATGACTTTTTAACGAAGGTGAAACTTCAAAAAATTATAAAAAAATAATGAGATCATGAAAAATATTACTGAGATTTCTAATCGTCAATCCGGAGGGATTATCACGAATTAACAGAACTGGGATTTATGAGGAGGAATCTATGAGGATAACAATAATAGGTTAGATTACCGTGTATTAAAAGAACTAGGATTAATAGAGAGGACACTGAAGATTAATCTAGATTTTGAGCTCTGTCTAATCCCTCCGGATATCTAATTACCAATCCGGAGGAATTATCACAAATTAAAAGAACTGGGATTTACGAGGATCTACAGATGAGATTAACGTGGATTAAAAGAACTGGGATTAACGATAAAGAAACTAAGGATTAATATAGAATTTGAGTTCAGTCTACATATAATCGTCTTAGGTTTGTCGTTAATCCCGATGATTTTATTGATGTACTTGTCAGACGTTTAACGAATATTCCTTCTTTAATTTAGGTTCTCTGTTAAGGACGAATAAGTCACAATACTGTAGCTGCAACAGAGGAGGGGAAATAGTGGGGATGGAGGACGGGGAGGGGAAATGGTGGGGATGGTGGACGGGGAGTGGAAATGGTGGGGATTGTGGACGGGGAGTGGAGGGCGTTGTGTGGGTGGGGGATAAGGGAGGTGGTGGTGTTGGTGGAAGGGGAGGGTGAGTGGTGTAGTGGTTGGCAGGGAGAGAAGGTGGTTGTGTTGGTGGACGGGGAGGGGAAATAGTGATGTTGGTGGGCAGGGAGGGAAGGTGGTTGTGTGGGTGGGGGAGAGGTTGTCGTTTAACCCATTCCAGTATTATGAGGAATGATATTAATATACTGTCTGTCTCTCTCTGTCTCTCTCTCTCTCTCTCTCTCTCTCTCTCTCTCTCTCTCTCTCTCTCTCTCTCTCTCTCTCTCTCTCTCTCTCTCTCTCTCTCTCTCTTTTTTTTTTTTTTTTTTTTTTTTTTTTTTTTTATATTTTTTTTTTTTACACATGGTTTGACAAGGATAAGGATCCCTAGCTTTATTGACAAGCTATTTACAGGTTAAGGAATCCTAACTTTATTGACAAGCTAAGAGCTGTTACCTACATCAGCTCATTTGAAAGCATTTTTATTGTTATGAGACATACAAGTAGGGAACAGGATGAAGTTGGAGCCATCTGTGGGCCAGCATTTTCATTTGATCAACTGACGTTATCTCGTTGACATCATTATGCTGAACGAATGCGTTCCATACTCGAGTCATCCTGGGTATGTATGATCTCAGATGGAGTGATGTTCTGGAGAAGGGTACAGCCAGAGTGAAGTTGCTGCTTTCTGCCCGTCTTGTGGCATAAAAGCTTGTTTCGCGCTGTCCTCGAAGTGGATCCAAGTGTGGTATTTTGACAATATTGGCCTTGTACATAACAGTAAGGCCACCCACATCCCTCCTATGTTGAAGGCTCTGCTGAAATGACAGATCCATCCAGGATGGGTCCAGGCGAGAGATGAGACGTCTTGCTCTGTTCTCTACTCTGTCAAGCAGTCGCAGATGAGAGGGGGGACAGGCAAACCAAGAAAGTGGAGCATACTCAAGGTGTGAGCGTACTTGTGCCTCGTACAGTATCTTGCAACCCCTACTGTCAAGCAGATGCGAGATACGGCGAAGTGCTGTAAGCTTCCTGGCTGCCTTGTTTGCAAGATTTACAACATGGTTCTTCATGGTTAGTTTGGAGTCAAATTTCACCCCAAGGATATCAACTTCTTCTCCAGGTGCCAACATCCTCCCATTCATCCTTACTACTGCACCAGCATTACCACCATCTCTCTCTCTCTCTCTCTCTCTCTCTCTCTCTCTCTCTCTCTCTCTCACACACACACACAGGGAGCAGGGAGAGAGAGGACCCAGTAGCAACCAGTGAAGAGGCGGGGCCAGGAGCTAGGATTCGACCCCTGCAACCACAAATAGGTGAGTACACACACACCTTACCTTACCTTACCTTAGTAAGGAATCGTTCAAGACACTGTACACTGTGTACTTCAGGCCCATACTGGAGTATGCAGCACCAGTTTGGAACCCACACTTGATCAAGCACGTCAAGAAATTAGAGAAAGTGCAAAGGTTTGCGACAAGGTTCGTTCCAGAGCTAAGGGGAATGTCCTACGAAGAAAGGTTAAGGGAAATCGGCCTGACGACACTGGAAGACAGGAGGATTAGTGGAAACATGATTACGACATACAAAATACTGCGTGGAATAGACAAAGTGGACAGAGACAGGATGTTCCAGAGATGGGACACAGAAACAAGGGGTCACAATTGGAAGCTAATGTTAGGAAGTATTTTTTCAGTCATAGAGTAGTCAGGAAGTGGAATAGTCTAGCAACTGATGTAGTGGATGCAGGAACCATACATAACTTTAAGACGAGGTATGATAAAGCTCATGGAGCAGGGAGAGAGAGGACCTAGTAGAGTTCAGTGAAAAGGCGGGGCCAGGAGCTGAGTCTCGACCCCTGCAACCACAATTAGGTGAGTACAATTAATTAGGTGAGTACACACACACACACACACCACCCTAAATAACTGCTAAAGCATACGGGCGCCTGGCAAACATGATAACAGCATTTCGACATCTAAGTAAGGAATCATTCACGACTGTGTACACCGTGTACGTCAGGACCATATTGGAGTTTGGAACACCAGTATGGAACCCACACCTGGTCAGACACGTCAAGAAATTAGAGAAAGTGAAAAGGTTTAAAACAAGACTAGTCTCGGAGCTAAAAGGTATGCCCCACAAGATGTTAAGGGAAATCAACCTGACGACACTGGAGGACAGCAGGGATAGGGAGGACATGATAACAAAATATAAAATACTGAGAGATATTGATAAGTTGGATAAGAACAGAATGTTTCAAAGATGGGACACAGCAATAAGGGGTCACAACTTGAAGTTGAAAACACAAATGAGTGACAAGAATGTTAGGAAGTATTTATTCAGAGTTGCCAGGAAGTTAAACAATCCTGAGAGTGATGTAGTGGAGGCAGGATCCATACATAGCTTTAAGAAGAGGTATGATAAAGCTCATGGAGCAGGGAAAGAGTAGGTCGAGTAGCGACCAGTGAAGAGGCGGGGCTAGGAGTTATGAATCGACCCCTGTAACCACAACTAGGTGAGTACAGTTGCCCCAAAGGGCAGGAAAGCAGAGAAGTTCATACCCAGTGGTAATAGAAACAAGGGGAAGACCTGAGTGAGCTCATGAGTTACCCATGGGTGTAGAAAACCAAAGCCAAGTGTGCTAGAACATGGAAAATGTATAGAAGGCAAAGGAGTTGAGATGAAGAGCTAGAAACGACTATACATTGATAAGAAGAGAGACCCAGCAGCAATTTGAGAAGGACATCATCGAAAGCTAAATCTGATCCAAAGTTGTTATATAGCCACATTAGAAGGAAACCAAGTCAAGAACCAGGTAATCAGGCTGAAGAAGGAAAGTGGGGAGCTCACACAAAAAAGCAAGTGTTGGACACAATACACACAACGGAGGAGGAGGTGAAGAAACTACCATGTGAGTTAGATACTTCGAAGGAGGTGGGTCCAGATAATCTCACCATGAGTCCGGAGGGAGCAGAGGCGCTGTGTGCCGCTAACAACAGCCCTCAACAAATCTATCGAACAGGGAAACTACTAGAGGTGTGGAAAGCAGCAAATGTAATTCATTTTTTAAAAAAGAGAGACAGACTGACAGCATTAAACTACAGACCAGTGTCACTGACATGTATAGTTTGTAAAATCACGGAGATTATCAGGAGAAGAGTGGTGGAGCACCTATAATTGAAAGCTCACACTCGATAGCCAACACAGTTTCAAGGAAGGAAAATCTGTATAACAAACTTAATGGAGTTCTACGATAAGGTAACAGACGTAAGACAAGAGAGAGAGAGGAATGGGCAGATGGCATTTTCCTGAACTGTAAGAAGGCTTTTGACAGTGCCGCACAAGAGACTGGTACAAAAGCTAAAGGAGCAGGCAGGAATAATATGAAAAGAGCTGCAGTGGATCAGAGAATATATGACAGGAAGGAAACAGCGAATGATATTATGTGACGAGGTGTCGGAATGGTTGCATGTTTCTAGTGGAGTTCCACATGGGTCAGTCCTAGGGCCGGTGCTGTTGTATAAGTGAATGATGACAGAAGGGATAGATTCAGAGGTGCCCCTGTTCCCAGACGACGTGAAACTGAGGAGAATACAAGCGGACTAAGATAAGGAAAGACTACAAAAGGATCTGGACAGGCTGCAAGCCTGGTTCACCAAATGGCTCCTGGAGCTTAACCCCCAAGTGCACAGTTATGAAGCATGGAGAAAGACAAAGAAGACTGCAGACGGAGTGCAGGCTCGGCGGTCAAAGGCTGTAAACCGCACTCAAGAAAAGGATTTTGGGGTATCATACCGAGCACATTACCTGAGGCGCACATCGTCCAAATAAATACTGCAGCATATGGGCATCTGGCAAACCTACATCTAAGTAAGGAGTCATTCGCAACACTGCACTGTGTACGTCAGACCCATATTGGAGCACACGGCACCAGTATGGAACCCACACCTGGTCAAACACATCAAGAAATTACAGGAAGTGCAAAAGTTTGCATGTCCTGTGAGGAGAGGTTAAGGGAACTCAGCCTGATGACCCTGGAGGACAGGAGGGATAAGGGAGATATGATAACGTACAAATTACTGAGATGAATTGTGAACGTGAATAGGGGCAGAATGTTTCAAAGACGGGATACAGGAACAAGAAGACACAACTGGAAGTTAAAATCTCAGATGAGTCACAGGAATGTTAAGAAGTATTTCTTCAGACTTAGGGTTATCAGGAAGTGAAATAATCTGGAGAGTGAAGTAATAGAGGCAGGGCCCATACATAGCTTTAAGAAGAGGTATGGTAAAGCTCTTGGAGCAGGGATAGAGTGGACCTAGTAGTGACTAGTGAAGAGGCGGGGCCAGGAGCTGTGAATCGACCTCTGCAACCACATATGTGTGAGTGTGCACTCTGGCACTGACCAGAGGTGACATGATTATAACGTAAAAACTATTCAGAGGAATTGACAGGGTGGAGAGGGAGAGTCTGTATGAGAGGCGGGTCTCGGGTACACGAGGTCACACTGCAAGATAAAAGCACACATGAGTCACAGGGATTTTAGGAAAAACTTATTTAACCTTGGAGTGGTCCGGAAGTGGAACGAGCTGGACAGTAAAGTGGTAGAGATAGAATCGTTATATTGCTTTAGAATAGGTATGATAGGGTTCACGCATCCAGGAGTGAAATCAGCAGCGGCCAACTGAGAGACGGGGCTAGGAGCTGGGACTCGACCCCCTTCAACCAACCACAATTACGTTGAGTACTCTCACTTTCTCTCTTAAGATATTGAATGGTTTCGACACACAAATATGAAGAATCAATTGAGGTGCTGAATCAGTCCATAACTGGAAACAAGAGAATGAAACCGCAGCTGTTAATTGCAACACGCACGTATGCAAGATTTTTTTGCAAACATAATTTTACCAGGATGCTGTAAATTAAAGGTTAATATATTAAGCACAAAGACAGTATCTTTCATTCAAGAACGAGCTGGACATTTTGCAGTGTAGGACTTTATTAGATACATTACCAGTTTAGTATTACCTGGAGACCTGGAGTTTACCTGGAGAGGGTTTCGGGGGTCAACGCCCCGCGGCCCGGTCTGAGACCAGGCCTTATGGTGGATCAGGGTCTGATCAACCAGGCTGTTACTGCTGGCCGCACGCAAGCTGACGTACGAACCACAGTATAGGTAGCTGTAGCCCACGTCTTCCATCCAGTTACATCTCTTCTGTAAATTTCCTGCCATTTTTTCTTCATTTTCATGCGGGAGCGAGTGGAAAATGGGAAGAGAGCCTTCTGCTTTACTATCCTTATCTCTCTCTACTAGATAATACGCAATTAGTCCTTAATTTAGGTATAGTCGATAGTTCTTAGCAGTTAGTCTCAATGTGGTCTTGCAAATCCTCTTCTGTCTGTCTGTCTGTCTGTCTCTCTCTCTCTCTCTCTCTCTCTCTCTCTCTCTCTTTCTCTCTCTCTCTCTCTCTCTCTCTCTCTCTCTCTCTCTCTCTCTCTCCTTTCTCTCTTCTCTGTACTCTCTCTCTCTCTTCTCTGTACTCTCTCTCTCTTCTCTGTACTCTTCTCTCCTGCCCTCTCCATCTTCTCTCATCTCTCTTTTTTCTTCTTTCTATTTTCTTCACGTTTCCAGGATACAACGTGACGCTGAAGTCAACCAGGGGCCAGAGCTCTCATTTGGTCAGTTGTTCTGATTTCTCTGATGTCTATAAGATGCAAGAACCTAGTCTGTAGTGGTCCCTTGCTAAATGATGGATCACTGGTAGTCATCACCTTCAGAGGAATGTGTATAGAATCAACCAACTCCTCTTAAATCTTTATAAGCATCTTTGTGAATTTTTTACATATGGCTTGTAGCAAGATTTCCGGTTATGGTAGGTTAGGTTTGTTTAGGTTAAGTTAGAAGGGGTTTTTTCTCTGTCAATAAAAGATAACCACTTACGTCATACCACAACGTAAAAAAATAAATATAAAATGAAGATAATGAAAGTTCTGCATCGCCAACATAAAACTAGCACTTACTGTGTTCGGTTTCACTGGTAAAGTCCATATGACTGTCTTTAAACCAGTGAACCATACCCCCGGCCGGGATTGAACCCGCGGTCATAGAGTCTCAAAACTCCAGCCCGTCGCGTTTTGAGACTCTATGACCGCGGGTTCAATCCCGGCCGGGGGTATGGTTTATTTGCAATCGTGTCATTACGATTTCTTGAGTCATTTAAACCAGTGAAATGATGCTTGTGATTAAGTGGACGGGCTGGTAGAATAGCATCGCTGATGATTTCCCGTGTTGTCTCATCACATGTGTTATCTTGACTGCATTATTACATGAAGTTCTTCTTGACTTTGGCGTTAATTTATGCATCAATTAACACGCACTTTTTATTTTAAATATATTTTTCGTTCAGAGTTTGATATCAACTTGTATAAAAAGTTGTTTGTTTTTTTAAAGGTTACGGTATTTATTCGGCATTTAATTTTAACATATGTCTCTGGAGTTTATATTTTTAACGTAAGTGTAATCATGTTCAGGATTTTCCTTCAGAGTTTACATATAACGTTTAAATTCAGACAGAGATTCACGGACCAAGTCGCTGCTGACGCTATCATTGCTAAGGCTTTTGACACTTCCTCCATTGTTTCTTACATTCCTTCTCTGCTGCATCCCTACAGATACCGTTGCTGTTGCCGCACCGCCACTGACATTACCACCACCACTGACATTACCACTACCACTGACATTACCACCACCACTGACATTACCACCACCACTGACATTACCACTACCACTGACATTACCACCACCACTGACATTACCACTACCACTGACATTACCACCACCACTGACATTACCACCGCCGCTAACGTTACCACTGCCCCTGACGTTTCCACCACTGCTGACACCTTCGCTATGTGACTTCAAGCATTTGGCTCGAACTCTAGAAGTGTAGCCACGAAGATAGCTGTAATATACTGAAGCTTTATGAGGTGCAGAAGTTAGCTCTACGTCACTGGTGGGCGAGACCCACTGGTGGGAGGTGATTATGCCAAAATTTGGTACAGAACTTAGCTGTGTACAATATACAATACCGAGACGATGAAGAATTGAACATATACGCGTCATATACGTTTCAATACAGAATAAAGACACAGTACCGTGGTTGGAAAAATACACAACCCACGCATAGGAGAATGAAACTTATGACTACGTTTCGGTCCGACTTGGACCATTAACTAGCACACTAGTTAATGGTCCAAGTCGGACCGAAACATCGTTATAAGTTTCATTCTCCTATGTGCGGGTTATTTGTGTATAATACAGAGATATGTGAAGAGAGTGGAAGATGAGGTACTGCGTCCCTCAGCCATGCAGAGCAACTGATTACTTCATCTTGTCGTTATTGTATACCATTATCGTAATGACACTTGTGCGACACAACAACAACATGGAGTCTTGATACAGCGGATTACAAGAGACTCTCAACCAACTGTGACGTGACATCAGCTGCTGCACCTCATCTCACTGCTTATAATTCAGATTCAGTTCATCATGAAACATAGACAGAAAAAAAGATAGACGCATAGAAAGACAAAACAGAAGATAGCAACACAGAGAGGATGACATGGACACAAAATCCATAAAGATAATAGAGACATGAAATAAGGAAGAGGAAGATAGAGTGCGACAGGTCAAGTGTAAGAGAATATCATTACATGATGAAGCACTGAACGTGCTAGCATAAAATCTATGTCTAATGACAACTCTTCATTGTATTTAGAGCTGGAAGCCTTATTATGTATTCAGCTTGGTGCTTAGTCATTAACAACCCAGTAATTTAATGATTTACTGGCTGCAGTCATCCCTCGTGTGCGTCCTAGTCATCCCGCAAACACTCTAATTGCTTAATTACTCATTCTTTGTAGCTTTATAATGGATTGTTACTGCTTGATTTATGGGAGCGTGATTATGGATGTGTCAGGCCTAGTAATGCTGGTGATAATCAGAGGTGCGAGGCCTGCCATGTTAGTGTTAACCAGAGGTGTAAAATTTGGGAGAGTGGTGTTAATCCAGTGTATTACTGCTAGGTATGAAATGTTAGTATTACTCCCAACTAGGTTAGAAATGTTAGTATTACTCCCAAATATGAAACTTGGAAATATTTTTAATTATAGCTGTGAGGCCTGCTAATATTAGTATTAATTGTAGCTGTAAGGCCTGGGAATATTAGTATTAATCCTAGGTGTGAGGCCTGTGAATATTAGTATTATTCCCAGGTGTGAGGCCTGGGAATATTAGTATTATTCCCAGTGTGAGGCCTGGGAATATTAGTTTTAATCCCAGCTGTGAGGCCTGGAAATATTAGTATTAATCACAGCTGTGAATCCTAGGAATATTAATATTAATCTCAGCTGTGAGGCCTAGGAATATTATTAATCCCAGCCGTGAGGCCTAGGAGTATTAACGTTAATCCCAGCTATGAGGCCTGGGGATATTGGTATTAATCCCAGCTGTTAGACATAGGAATATTAATATTAATCCCAGCTGTGAGGCCTGGGAATATTAATATTAGTATTAATCACAGCTGTGAGTCTTAGGAATATTAATATTAATCTCAGCTGTGAGGCCTAGGAATATTATTAATCCCAGCTGTGAGGCCTAGGAGTATTAACGTTAATCCCAGCTGTGAGGCCTGGGGATATTGGTATTAATCCCAGCTGTGAGACAGGAATATTAATGTTAATCCCAGCTGTGAGGCCTGGGAATATTAATATTAATCCTAGCTGTGAGGCTTGGAAATATTAGGTGTTAGAATACTTAAATTAACCTGGGGTGTGAGGCTGGCTAATATAACATTCTTCAGCGACACAAGGCTCGGGAATACTGGTGCTGTGCACCTCAGCCAAATCTCTGCTTGTTTCCCCGTCACCTGTGTTGTTGTACACCTCACTCTTGTGTTCATTATGGCCTTCATATTAGTGAACTCTACCTCTGTAGAGTAAATGCCAACAAGTCAAATTTGTTTCGAAATGTTGAGTCACCCTCTGCTCACATCTGTTTCTTCCTGGCAAACAACTTTACTCTGAAAACCATCTTTAAGTTCAATCATATTTTCTTGAAGACACTTTGTTACTTTGGGAATAAAGGCACTGCTAGCAAAGAATCCTTTTAATACAACGTTTCGCCCAAGGCTGGGGTTTATTGAGTACTTCATGAAACCCAACCTTGAGCGAAACGTTGAATTAAAAGGATTTTCTGCTACTAATGTCTTTATTCACACTTGTCGGCTTTTACCATTGCCTACCAACACTTGTTACCTTCCCTGGAAGCCCCGCATATTAGTGGTCAGTAAGAGTTCCTCCAGAACGTTAGAAAGTCCTCTCAGATTCAGAAGATAATTATGTTCTACTCAGTTACCTGGACTTTGTAGAGTCTAGTTCAACCGTGTCTTCGTTGCTTCCTTAACATCCGGGAAAATTATCATTCTATTTTCTCCGTGCTATTCAGAGGGAAATTTTGAAATCAATAATTGGCACGAAATTCTAATTTTGAATCATGAAACTTTCCCTATCACAGTTTGAAGATCGACACTTGCTCTTAGGAGCTTATGCGTTGTATATTCCTTTCATATGTGGCAATAAAATACTGTCGAAGATAAAAAATCACATGTGAGTAAAATAGAGAACTATTCTCTGTGCCTTTTCCTTTTCGCAGCCATTATATAAAACAAAATAACTCCTAAATGTAAAGTGAAAGTACAGAGCAAGGGGAAGGGAAGGGTAGGGGAGAGGTGCTGGCAGAGGAGAGTCAGTGTGTTGTGCTGGTAGGGAACTGAGAGGAAGTTGATTTCTTGGAAATTAGCCGAATAAATAAATGACGTCCGGTGATGTAATGACAGAATGCTGGTGTGTGGTGAGGTGGGTGACTCTAATTATAACTTGTATTCAAGCATTGGTGAGGAGCCCAATGTGCAAAAGAGACCATGAGCCTACTACAGCCTATTTCTCCTATAGTCTTTCAGCACAGCTTATATGTTTTCCCTATATCGTACCTACCCTTACCACAGCTTATTTAGCCTTTTTGTATCCTGTCTCTCTTTTTTTCACGACATATCTAATACTCCCGTCTCCTAGCCTTGCTACATCTTCTCCCTACCTCCTTCCAACCCCCTCCCACACTAATCCTCTTCCTGCACTAATCCTCCTCCCACACTAATCCTCTTCCTGCACTAATCCTCCTCCCACACTAATCCTTCCCAGTTGGTTCATGAGCAGCCGAGCACAGATCCTCGTCCTTGAGTGTCAGGTATTATTGCTCATTTCCAGTCGACTTCCCTCACGGTTTTTGTGCGCATTGTATTATTTACAATTTTTATGTCAAAATTTCGTTGTTGTTCCCCCCCCCTCCTCCTTCTCTGTGGGGCATTGATGGCAATATTACCTTACTGCTGTCCACTCCTCATATGGTAATTTTATTTGAGGCTGCCAAAGAAATAGTAGAAACACTAATAATAATAATAATAATAATAATAATAATAATAATAATAATAATAATATTATTATTATTATTATTATTATTATTATTATTATTATTATTATTATTATTATTATTATTATTATTATTATTTGTCAAAATGATTGACACTATGGATTTACTGGGTTTCTTTTGGTTTCCGTAAAAGAGCAAAAAAGATTTATGCATGTTAATGAAACTAATATCACCAAGATGGTGTTTTGTTTGTTAGGAAGCATCACAGTGTCTCATGAAAGACGTATACATGTAATGCTTGTACCACATATTTATGTTAATAAAAACGTTGGTTGATTGGTTAATTGGGCTTCAAGCTTATCAACACACGGGGGTCATGAAAGCTGAATATCACCTGTTTACTACCGCTCAAGAATGCTGTAATTCCAAATAAGGGCGTATTGGGATTAAACTGTATGCATTGAGATGTATATCCCTCCACTTGTATATGCACTGTTTCTCAGTGCATATACATAAGTCTAGACAGACGTACTCATCAGAATATATACGAATCTTTGTTATAAAAACTTATACCACGTATGTATGTTAATAACACTAATATCACGTAGGTAATTATTACGTATACCGCATTTATGTTAATAAAACTAATATGTATGTTAACACACATTCTTGTTAATAAAACTAGCGCACACTATACCAGAAGATGGACTGGATAATCTCAGGTGAATTCAGGTGCAGGAAGTGTTATGCTTGAGCCAATTTTATGAGATTTCTTTATCGCCTTTGTGTATATCGAGAACAGCTGAATGTTATGTATTCATGGAAAGCCTTAAACCCGTAGGGGTCTTACAGTCTTAGGTTTGGTCCAATGATGAGGGAGAACAACTCCAGTTACCTTGAGTCAACATCACTTAAGTGCCATTAAGACGCTCCCTTCAAGAAAAGAATAGTCTGAGGAATCTTTTCAAACTTAGTGTTGTCTTATACTGCTTAACTTTACTTGTAAATGACATTCTTATAGGCAGTTTTTTAAACAATATATATATATATATATATATATATATATATATATATATATATATATATATATATATATATATATATATATATATATATATATATATATATATATATATATGTATGTATGTATATGCAAAACAACCACTCTAAAAGAATAGAGAAATTCCAAGCGCTTTCGTGACTGCTCACATTATCAAGGAACATAGTTCCTTGATAATGTGAGCAGTCACGAAAGCGCTTGGAATTTCTCTATTCTTTCAGAGTGGTTGTTTTGCATATTCTGAAATCACCTGGTTACTGTGATCTTATTGCATATATATATATATATATATATATATATATATATATATATATATATATATATATATATATATATATATATATATATCTTGTCGTGCCGAATAGGCAGAACTTGCGATCTTGGCTTAAATAGCAACGCACATCTTGCCATATAAGACAAGCGAAAATTTGTGTATGCAATAATTTCGCCAAAATCATTCTGAACCTAACGAAAAAAATATATTTCACTGTGTTTGTTTATTATTAAATTATTGTAAAAAATCTAAAATATATTTAGTTGGGTTAGGCTAAAATAAATTGTTCTTGTTATAATAAGGTTAGGTAAGTTTTCTAAGATACTTTTGGTGCAAAATTAAAAATTGTTACATCAACATTAATGAAAAAAATATAT
>NC_091316.1:33536176-33541201 GCF_038502225.1 Cherax quadricarinatus | reverse complement strand
TTCCCTCCAAGGTAACAAACATCTGTGTGTTATGGTAGACCATTTCACCAGATATTGCGAGTTAGTTCCTATTGCAGACAAGACTGCCGAGACAGTAGCCAAAGCGTTTAAAGAACGCATTATCTGCAGGCATACCACCCCTAAGTCCCTAGTAACGGATAACGGAGGTGAATTCTGTAATGAAATTCTTGAAAATTTGTGTACCTTGTACAAGATCTCTAAATCCACCATTGTTCCTCATCATCCTGCCAGCAATGGGTTAGCGGAACGAACCAATAAGAAAGTACTTGATGTCTTGAGAGCCACTATCAATCCCAACAGTGAAACTTGGGATGAAGTTATACCTGATGTGCAGTGTGCTATAAATTCTGCTTACAATGTTTCTATAGGTGACACTCCACATTATGCATTGTATGGTGTAGATAAACGTTTGCCTTATGAGTTGTTATATTCTAATCCGAAACCAAATTACAACCCTGATGATTTCGTAGCAACTCGTACCAGCTTAGCTCAAAGTGTTTTTAGAAGAATCCGTGAAACACTTCATAAATCAACAGCTGAATTCACAAGAGTCGCAAACACTCGATCAAAGCCATCCAAAATCAAAGTAGGTTCGAGAGTTATGCTGATTAACTTTAACAAAACGTCAGCAATGCCAAAGCTTGATCAAAAGTTTGTTGGTCCTTATCGAGTAGTTGAACATATCACTGGTAATAAGTATACGGTTAGAGAGATTAGTACTGGTCAGTATAAAGAATCGCATTTGGATCATATGAAGTTAGTATGTGATGATAATGATGTTCCAACCCAGACTAATGTGACAGACTCTGACAATCCTCCTGATCCTGTACTCTCTTCCTCTGATACTCAGTCAGACGATCAACCTGAATGTCGTTATTCCCTACGTACACGACAGGTATTGAGAAATCCTCAAGTATCATTTGTAACTTCCAATTCAGATTTGCCTCAAATACAGCATGAGTTAGCCAATGCTACAGAGTTTGATCCTCCCAGAGATGACACCCATTCTGCATATGTCAATCACACCCTAGCAGAGTTGGGGTTAAATGTAAATAACCTGTATAGATGAATAATTACAGTATCAACTTATCAGTATTAAAGAATTTTTTTTTTGTGTTCGTGTTCTCTCCGCATTCTGAGAGTTAACAGTCTAGATTTGCGTGCACCGAATCTGCCTTTCTGTTAAACACTCTTCTTTGTATATATTCCTTCCTCAGAATCCGTAGATCACACGAATACAGATCGATCGATCAAAATTTTTGTTTTTATCACTTGTAATCTCAACGTTGAGTTCGTTGTTCATTTGTTGAGTTTTAAGTTGTACTATAGTATACCTTGTATTGCATTACAGTTTCAGTTACGTAAGCTTTCATCCCATTGTTCTAATTATGTATATATAATGTTTACTGTTGTGTACTTTGACATTGTATAGAATCAGCCCAAGCCGTACCTGCCATCTCTAGTTTGTATTAGTTGTATGTCGGGACGACATACGTTAGCGTCGCCGAGCTCTCAGTAGTAGTAACCAGTTACCAGTCTCAGTAGTAGTAACCAGTTACCAGTAACCGTCCGTTGACTCAATGATCAACCGTCTCTGCCTGAGTCACGGTCTTTCATGTTGTGCTGACCTCAGGAGTATTCAAAGCCCCCCTCACATAGGGTACTGCAACCGGCTAGTCAGTATTACGAGTGTAACCAAGGAGATAGGTACGGCTGGCAAGGGCTCCCTCCACATAACAGCAATTATACGTAAAACAGCCTACGTGAGTATTTCTTCCCTAATCCACGTATCGAACTCCCACATGATATATATATATATATATATATATATATATATATATATATATATATATATATATATATAATATATATATATGTCGTGCCGAATAGGCAGAACTTGCGATCTTGGCTTAAATAGCAACGTTCATCTTGCCATATAGGACAAGTGAAAATTTGTGTATGCAATAATTTCGCCAAAATCATTCTGAACCTAACGAAAAAAAATATATTTCACTGTGTTTGTTTAGTATTAAATTATTGTAAACAAATCTTAAATATATACAGTTGGGTTAGGCTAAAATAAATTGCTCTTGTTATAATAAGGTTAGGTAAGTTGTCTAAGATTCTTTTGGTGCAAAATTAAATTTTTTTACATTAACATTAATGAAAAAAATATATCTTTAAACGTATAAGAGAAAATTTTAGAAAGGACTTAATTTTAAATGAGTTCCTGCTAATTGACCAGTTTTACATATTCGGCACGACATATATATATATATATATATATATAATGTCGTGCCGAATAGGCACAATTTGCGATCTTGGCTTAAATAGCAATGTTCATCTTGCCATATAGGATAAGTGAAAATTTGTCTATGCGATAATTTCGCCAAAATCATTCTGAACCTAACGAAAAAAAACATATTTCACTGTGTTTAAATTGTTGTAAACAAATATAAAATATATTTAGTTGGGTTAGGCTAAAATAAATTGTTCTTGTTATAATAAGGTTAGGTAAGTTTTCTAAGATTCTTTGGGTGCAAAATTAAAAAATGTTACATTAACATTAATGAAAAAATATATCTTTAAACGTATAAAAGAAAATTTCAGAAAGGACTTAATTTTAAATGAGTTCTTGCTAATTGACCAGTTTTACATATTCGGCACGACATTATATAATATATATATATATATATATATATATATATATATATATATATATATATATATATATATATATATATATATATATATATATATATATATATGTCGTGCCAAATAAGCAGAACTTGCGATCTTGGCTTAAATAGCAACGCTCATCTTGCCATATAAGACAAGTGAAAATTTGTGTATGCAATAATATCGCTAAAATCATTCTGAACCTAACGAAAAAATATATATTTGATTGTGTTTGTTTAATATTAAATTATTATAAACAAATCTAAAATATATTTAGTTGGGTTAGGCTAAAATAAATTGTTCTTGTTATAATAAGATTAGGTAAGTTTTCTAAGTTCCTTTTGGTGCAAAATTATAAATTTTTACGTCAACATTAATGAAAAAATATATCTTTAAACGTATAAAAGAAAATTTCAGAAAGGACTTAATTTTAATGACTTACCATTTTACAATGAGACATATATATATATATATATATATATATATATATATATATATATATATATATATATATATATATATATATATATTTTTTATTATTTCTTGCTAACTGTCTTGCCTGACCAGCAACATTAACACCCCTCCTTTACTGTATATTCAGGCACGACATAAATATATCCAACAGCATCAAGTATTAAAAACCATTTGTCTCCATTCACTCCTATCAAACACGCTCACGCATGCCTGCTGGAAGTCCAATCGCACACAAAACCTCCTTTACCCCCTCCCTCCAACCCTTCCTAGGCCGACCCCTACCCCGCCTTCCTTCCACTACAGACTGATACACTCTTGAAGTCATTCTGTTTCGCTCCATTCTCTCTACATGTCCGAACCACCTCAACAACCCTTCCTCAGCCCTCTGGACAACAGTTTTGGTAATCCCGCACCTCCTCCTAACTTCCAAACTACGAATTCTCTGCATATATATGAGACATGTTCAGCAGAAGTTTGTGGTTACAGGAAAGTGGGTGCGGGAGGGAAGAGGAGCGATTGGTGGAATGATGATGTAAAGAGAGTAGTAAGGGAGAAAAAGTTAGCATATGAGAAGTTTTTACAAAGTAGAAGTGATGCAAGGAGGGAAGAGTATATGGAGAAAAAGAGAGAGGTTAAGAGAGTGGTGAAGCAATGTAAAAAGAGAGCAAATGAGAGAGTGGGTGAGATGTTATCAACAAATTTTGTTGAAAATAAGAAAAAGTTTTGGAGTGAGATTAACAAGTTAAGAAAGCCTAGAGAACAAATGGATTTGTCAGTTAAAAATAGGAAAGGAGAGTTATTAAATGGAGAGTTAGAGGTATTGGGAAGATGGAGGGAATATTTTGAGGAATTGTTAAATGTTGATGAAGATAGGGAAGCTGTGATTTCGTGTATAGGACAAGGAGGAATAACATCTTGTAGGAGTGAGGAAGAGCCAGTTGTGAGTGTGGGGGAAGTTCGTGAGGCAGTAGGTAAAATGAAAGGGGGTAAGGCAGCCGGGATTGATGGGATAAAGATAGAAATGTTAAAAGTAGGTGGGGATATAGTTTTGGAGTGGTTGGTGCAATTATTTAATAAATGTATGGAAGAGGGTAAGGTACCTAGGGATTGGCAGAGAGCATGCATAGTTCCTTTGTATAAAGGCAAAGGGGATAAAAGAGAGTGCAAAAATTATAGGGGGATAAGTCTGTTGAGTATACCTGGCAAAGTGTATGGTAGAGTTATTATTGAAAGAATTAAGAGTAAGACGGAGAATAGGATAGCAGATGAACAAGGAGGCTTTAGGAAAGGTACGGGGTGTGTGGACCAGGTGTTTACAGTGAAACATATAAGTGAACAGTATTTAGATAAGGCTAAAGAGGTCTTTGTGGCATTTATGGATTTGGAAAAGGCGTATGACAGGGTGGATAGGGGGGCAATGTGGCAGATGTTGCAGGTGTATGGTGTAGGAGGTAGGTTACTGAAAGCAGTGAAGAGTTTTTACGAGGATAGTGAGGCTCAAGTTAGAGTATGTAGGAAAGAGGGAAATTATTTCCCAGTAAAAGTAGGCCTTAGACAAGGATGTGTGATGTCACCGTGGTTGTTTAATATATTTATAGATGGGGTTGTAAGAGAAGTAAATGCGAGGGTCTTGGCAAGAGGCGTGGAGTTAAAAGATAAAGAATCACACATAAAGTGGGAGTTGTCACAGTTGCTCTTTGCTAATGACACTGTGCTCTTGGGAGATTCTGAAGAGAAGTTGCAGAGATTGGTGGATGAATTTGGTGGGGTGTGCAAAAGAAGAAAATTAAAAGTGAATACAGGAAAGAGTAAGGCTATGAGGATAACAAAAAGATTAGGTGATGAAAGATT
>NC_091316.1:33406176-33531176 GCF_038502225.1 Cherax quadricarinatus | reverse complement strand
AATATAATTGCATGTTTTCACAATCTATTTAGATCTGTGTATATTTACTTCTAGACATTTAGTAAGATTCATAATGACAGTGTCTGGTTCATTTCTTAAGATTCTAATAGCGAGTACAGTGTTAATCTCAATAATCCCATCACTGATACTAGAAATACCAAGCTCCTTCCTCATATTAAGAACCTTTGTAGATTTGGGACAGCCAAGAATAATTCTGAGAGCTTCATTTTGCATTAACTCCAAGAGTTGGAGAGAACTTTCTCTAGCTAATATCAACATGGGAGCAGCATAATCAATTAAAGACCTAACATAGGCTATGTTCATCATTCTCACGATTCTCACATTAGCACCATAGTTGGGGTTGTAGCCAGCAACAGCTTTGAGAGCATTTGGCCTATCTTTGCATTTCATATTTAGTTGTGGTATAGTGGATTTATTAAAGGATACATCTACACCAAGGTATCTGTAAGATTTAACGTAGTTAATGTTTTCACCCTGCAAATAGATGGGTGAGGGATGTCTTTTGTTAATATCTTTCAAGTAGAAATGGTAAAGAGGGTGTTTGGTCCCTAGTGTGTGTCTTGGGTGTCGGTGTAAACAAGGTTGGAGCATTGTGTGTATGTTGAGGTCAGGAGGGACACTGGTAGTAGTTATAGCCACAAGAGCAACTGGAACAGCAGCAGCAACCACAAGACTAGTATCAGCAGCCGCTCAAGCATGAGCACTAGCCACAGTCATAGGAAGCAGTATGAACAACAGCTTAAACAATAACCGTATGAAAATCAACAGGAATAGCTGCAACATCCACTGGAACGGCAGCTTCAAGAGAGCTGTTAGAAAAAGCAAAAGCAGCGAGAACGTTAACAGGGACAAACAATATAAGCAGCACTAATGGTATATATAGCAGTAACAAGACCATAAACAACAAACTAAAACAACAACCGCAGCAGCAGCAGCAGCAGCAGCAGTAGTGACACCACCACCACCAAGAGAAGCAGCGGCACAACAGCAGGAACAACAAATGCCGATGTGGAGGAAAGACAGCAAGGAGCCATAGCATCAGCTGAGAAAGAAATAGGAGAGGGAGATGTAAGAGGAAGAGAAGGAGAATAGGAATGATAATAGGAGGCTGTGGCGTGGGATGCAGCAGCAAGCTGGGGTGTGAAGGGAGGGAGGGAGGCTGGTGGTTGACGCATGAGGATCCGTGTAGCCTTGCCAGAGGCTACACCAGGAGAACATAATTACTTATCTTCCTTCAAAGCCGCTACTGGGCTTACCAGTGACGCCCATTGGTCAGGGATGGGTGTAGGGCGTGGAGGAGAGAGGGATAGGTCGTGGCGGAGGGCAGGTGTAGGGCGTGAGGGATGGTGGACGTAGGTCGTGATGAAAGGTGAGTGTAGGTTGTGAAGCAGGATAAGAGCTATGGAACCTGGAGGATATGGAAAAGGCAGGGGAGAAATTGAAGGGGGTCTGAGGAGCCTTGGGAAGCAAGTTTGAGACACGTTGATATATAGATGGGGGAACACGTGTGCTCAATAAAGAGATGGAGAACACATGTAAACAATAAAGGGATGAGGAACAAGTGTTTTTAGTAAAGAGATGGGGAACATGTGTGTTCAGTAAAGAGATGGGGAACATGTGTGTTCAGTAAAGAGATGAGGAACGTGTGTTCAATAAAGGGATGGGGAACATGTGTATTCAATAAAGGGATGGGGAGCATGTGTATTCAATAAAGAGATGGGGAACGTGTGTATTCAGTAAAGGGATGGAGAACATGTGTATTCAATAAAGGATGGGGAACATGTGTGTTCAATAAAGTGATGGGGAACATGTATGCTCAATAAAGGGATAGGGAACATGTGTGTTCAATAAAGGGATGGGGAACATGTGTGTTCAATAAAGGGATGGGGAACATGTGTGTTCAATAAAGGGATGGGGAACATGTGTGTTCAATAACGGGATGGGGAACATATGTGTTCAATAAAGGGATGGGGAACATATGTGTTCAATAAAGGGATGGGGAACATATGTGTTCAATAAAGGGATGGGAAACATGTGTGTTCAATAAAAGAATGGGGAACATGAAGCAGAGAACTGGTGTGGTATAATAAGCTTGTCAGGGCAATAGCAATCCATTGCCAAGGTGTTGTGCTAATTATTTAGTATGCTTCTTGAAGGCTGCATGTGCTTGAAAGGCTGTGATTACTCTGTGTGCTTATCTGTACAAGGATAAGCCAACCTACATGAAGATAAAACACCTGTCTGATGAAGAAGGTTTAGCATTAGGCTAATATACTTGTGTTATTCTTATATGATCCTTTTAATAATCTGTTATTATTATTATTATTATTATTATTATTATTATTATTATTATTATTATTAAAGTGAAGCGTCAAATCTGCATAGTTCATTCAAACACAAGGAGTGGTGGAGCCTCGTGCTACCTTGCTATATTCATCCATTTGTCGCTGTAGTGTCCGTGTAGAGTTGTTTGTGCCATTTATTACAGGAAAAGAATTATCTTGCATATTTCAAAAACAGTTGTTCCATATATTCTACTATTTATATAGAAGTTACTGAAGCATAAAACTGTCTTCTCTCTTATGAGTGATCGCCACTGTAAGAGAGATCATTGACATTCATGACGGAATGTAAGTCTGGTTTTATATAGACCGTGAAGCGAAGTAATTGCATCCCTGCACTGTCTTTCTCGAGGTTCAGCCTTTAGTCAATAGCGGCGCTGTGTCTTGATTAGATTTTGCTATTAAATCACTGGTTACTTATTCCTTTTGTATTATTCTAATATGTGAAGTCTATTCAATGTGTATATTACTTCACTGGTCACGTATATATTGTGCTTAGAAGACGTAAGGATGAGTCTTCAACACTCCTTGTGCTGAATGACAGTTTTGCGATTATTATTTGTATTTTTCCCTCCAAAATATCATTTTCACAGCTGCTTCAATATCCGGTTCAGTTTTTAATTGAATAGCGAATCTTTGTCAACTGCAGTTGAATCTAGACTTTTTATCAGACCCAGCCATCAGAGTAGTCGGTAATGGGGCGAAATTTTGGTAGGAAGTAGTTTGGCTGAACATTTGCCACGGGTGTGTCGTAGAATATTGGCTCGTGAACAATAGAAGCAATGAGACAGTTATGATAGCGTATTTCCAATGCAACCTGGGTTCAGCTCTTGTTTGTTGGTTGTTAGTTGTTGGTACGTTATTAAGGCAGTATTGTGTACTAACATCCCTGAAATGAGAAACAGAGCGAGCTTATTGTGTATATACACTGATAAATATATACCTTGGTGTATACACGAGCATGTGACAGTAAGATTAATTAATATTTAGCATGATATTTGCTCTCCATGAAGGAGTATCAGGGTGCATAACTGAACTGTTCTGTACAGTCCTCACTGTTACCTTTAGTTGTCCTCTTTAATACCCTTTTGTTTATTCTGGTACACAGTCCAGCGGTTACTCGTTATTTCATATTACACTCTCTTATGTTTATGGTTATAACCTACACAACCTTGTTTGGTCGAGTTTCTGCGTTTATTGCACAAGTTTCCCGCATTGCAAGACGATTGCCATGTTTTTTGACTGAGTTTCCGGCCGTTATTTGAAAAAAAAATATTCATCGTTATCTTGTAGTGAAAGTTTAATAATATCATCGAAGTCTTTCTACCGTATTTTTAGTCATCGCCATGAGGTTATCTTCTCAATTCTAAGATTTTTTTCTTAATTACTATTGCAGTGTCAGGTATTTCTCATGACGTTCACTCACGGCAGGTTACTCATCTCAAGAGTGTAGAGTAATCATCAAGGAAACTAGTTTAATCATGAGACTATTTGTCCTGAGTTAGACGAGTGAAAATATATAATTTTCCCCTTTCTCAGGCGTTTGCGCTTCTAATGAACTAGTTCCCTACAGGAGGTTAGGTATGGGTAAGCCTCCATACACCTGTTGCCTTTCTTAATCTAAACAGTAAATAGGTAACTAGGTGATGAATGAGAGACTTGTGCAACATTTGAGTATCTTTATTGTGGAAACTTTTCGCCAGCCAGTGGCTTCATCAATCTCGTACAGAGAAAAATGATGGAAGATGAGTTTGAGGTAATCAGTCCCTCAGCCATCAACATTTAGGTATCTTTCCACAGTAAAGATGCCCAAATGTTGCATAAATGTCTGGTTTTCTAAACCAGACATAAAACAGGTTACTGGGTGTTAGGGTCGCTGCCTATAAGGTGCTATATCATAAAGGCCACCAAGAGCTTAGAGCTTTCTACGAAGATATTTTGAAATGAGTTGAAAGTGAGGTAAGATAACAGCTCAGCCTGTTATCATCAGTGTTTCCCCTTTATCAGTACACTGCCATCTCACTGTTGCGCTGTGGTGAGGTTTGAGAGGCTTGTGCCCGCGGTTAGGGGTTCCTTCTCTGGACGGGCTGCCATTTTGCCTCACTATGAAACCAGCATATATTTCGGCATCAAAAGTAGGAATATGTTCCCTATCGTCTAAAGTTGCAGACACTTAGAGCAAATATGGCTATGGTTTGTGCAGTGTGAAAAATTGACCTTTAAAAGTTTTACTTGCTATGTTTTTATGATTTACCTAATTAGGGTTTACTTGGGGTCAATTTCGGGTGGTCATCGCCCCCATGGCTCGGTCCCAGACCAGGTCTCTCGGTGGATGGCCTAATCACCCAAGATTGTTAGTGCTAGCCGCACGCAGTCCATATATTTGTACCACAGCCCGGCTGATCAGGAACTGACCTGAGGAACTTCTCTGGATCCTTCTTGAAGACAGCCAAAGGTCTGTTGGTAATTTTCCTAATAAATGAAGTGTCATTCGCTGCCTGACCACGGTGGAGTGCGGTTGTGCTCTGCACCCCTCTGCTGTTTTCAGGCGAGCTACCTCAGTTCATCAACAACCATTGAGTAGTGAGGACGTGCGCTGCTCATTTTGGGATATCAAAATGGCGGAACAGGACGGAGAGTAAATACTATCTGCATTGAGCTGGTTCGTGGTACGTTAAGTGGAGATACGATGAACGTCCTTCTCCCTAGCATCATCAGGGATACATATGGTATTCCCAATGAGGAATTGTATGGCGTCGCTCTTAATGGTTTGACAAGAATCTTCGTGAAATTTCTACGAGCCGGCTTCTACACAAGAATTGTCGAGCATTACCAGGAACAACGCATGAGTGTGAATTCAGCGATGGATGTCGTGTTACATGACGTCTCTAAGTACTTCACTTGGGTGAAGGTACGAAATGTACCCTTCGAGGCCACGGCATATGGCCTACAGGAGTTTTTTAGCAGTTATGGGATAGTGCATTCTGCAACCATGGGGGTGTGGAGGGATGGTCTGTATGAAGGGATGCCGGAAGGTTCTTACACCCTTAAAATGTCTTTAACAAGGCCTATACCATCCTGTGTTACGATGACCGGTTATAGAACACAGGTTTATGTGTACTATGCTGGTCAGAGGAAAACATGTCGTCTGTGTAGCTCTTATGAGCACATGGCAGCCCAGTGTCCTAGGAGGCAGGCTCCTCGAGTTCTGGAAACTCCAATTGTGATTCAACAGCCGTGTGATTTGGTGCCTGGCTCTGGTGCCTCGGGAGGCCGGAGGACTGACCTCTGGAGCGAGGAGGTCGAACGGGAGGTGGCGGCGGCGGAGACGTGTGTCACTCTCCCAGGGGCGTCGGGGGAGTCGAAGGTGACATCTGAGGAGTCTTTAGTCCAGGAAGCTTCGACCCAGGATGGTTTATTGGCAGATGTGATCAAGGATTTTCTGGATGGGGAGGAGCCCTGTGCAGAAGGTGTCCTCAGTTTATGTGAAGCCGGAGCGCTGGAGGGACAACAAATCGTGGAGGAAGACTTGAGTAAGAAAGGGCTGGAGCATGTGGTGGTCGTGGAGGTACACCAGGAGGATTCGCCTGATGGTGATATGTGTGTAAGTGGAAGTTCTAGGAAAAGAACTGCGGCATCAGAGATAGACGAGGTCATTACCCCAGGGCAGAGGCCGGGGAAGAAGTCATGGGCAGCGGTGGTGGAGCCGATGCCACATAGTGGTAGAGGTGCGCCTGAGTTGCACAGTGGGAGAGGGAGGGGGGAGGTGACTGCACAGGAAAACTCGAGTGGCAAGGGAACACGTAATGTGAAAAGTGCAGTGAGTAAATCCCAGCGGCATAGGGGAAAGCCACCCCTTCTATAATTTTCAGATGTGTCACGCTTAATGTTAATGGACTTAAGACTGAGGTCAAGAAAGTTTGGTTGGAGTGGTTTTTAAGGCGGTTTGATGTCGACATATGCTTTTTGCAAGAGCATAATTACAGGGCTGGATGTGTGTTGCAGGTGAAAGGATATCGGATGTATGTTACCAGTGGTTTGCAATTGAAAGGTGGGGTAGCAGTGGCGGTAAAGGAGACCAGCCCCTTGTGTGTCATCGGATGGGAAGAGGGGGGTGGGAGGGTCGTGAGGGTGGATGGTGTCTGGGGTGAGAGTCGAGCTAGTTTCGTAGGAGTTTACATGCAACTAGTAACACCAGCGTAAAAGTAGATTTTGTCAGGGAGGTATTGCTGTATCACTTGAGAGGTTTGCCTGCTATAACAGTAATAGGAGGTGATTGGAATTGTGTGATTCGGAGTGGTGATGTCGAACCGAGAGGGGCGGGTTGTGTGTTGAGTGTTCTGAGGGATGTATTGCGAGATATTGGGGTTGTTGATGTGGTTGGGAGGGGGGGATACCTAGTGGAGCACACGTTCGTCTGTAGGGATATGAAGCGCGATTGGACAGAATCTATATTAAGCAGGGTATAGATGTTGTGAGGGTGCAAACCTTCGATGTGGGGTTTTCTGATCACAGGGCGGTAATAGCAGATTTGATGTGGGATGGAGTGGTGCGTATTTATTCTGGGTACTGGAAATTAAATGTAAGGCTTCTTAAGGAGGAGGGGGAGGGGACTTTTTTCAGTGATTGGTGGTTGCATTTTTGGGAGGCTAGGGACAGGGAGATAGATCTGTTAGATTGGTGGGAAATGCAGGCCAAACCTGAAATAGCGAATTTTTTTAAGGTTAGGGGATGAGAAGAGGCGAGGTGGCGTTTTGGGTTGCAAAATTATCTGGAGGGACAGTTGCAAGACTGTTATGTTGGGGGAGGTGGTAGGAGGGATGATATGGACAGTCTGCGGAGTAGAATAGCTGAATTACACAATGATAGGTTTGATGCAATTAGGGTTAGAGCGGGGTTAGAGGACGTATTGTGGGGTGATAAGCCGTCCGGGTTTGTTTTACGTAAATTTCGGGACCGACAGAGTGTAACCACCATTCTACAATTGGAGACAAGCCCTGGGGTGGGAGGGTATCCAGAGGGTCGGGTCCTATCCAATACGGAAAGTATGAGTCTCTATGCTGACAGTTGGTTTAGGGAGAAATGGAGTTGGAGGGAGGGGGGGTTCCTGGGAGGGTATTTTTGAAGGGGGGTTACATAGTGTTTTAAGTGAGCAGAATAGAGTGGGGTTGGAGGTTGGTATAAGTGAGGTTGAGGTGGAAGAGGCAGTTTTCGGGATGAGTACCGGGAAAACACCAGGGATAGACGGTATACCAAATGATTTTTATAGAGCACATTGGGGGTGTATTAGGCAGTGCTTTATTAGGGTATTGGATCATATGTTAACTAGTGGGAAGTTGGGCACATCGCAAAGTATGGGTGTCATAGTTTTGGTGCCAAAGCAGAGGGGGGAAGAGAGTTGAGTGCTTACCGAGCAATATCTCTGATGTGCGCAGATTACAAGGTTTTTGCGAAAATTTTGGGTAATAGACTGAAGAAGGTCATGGGGTCGGTGATACATGGGGGACAGTTTGGTATCCCGGGGAGGAGTATGCGGGCAGGTCATGGACGTATTCAGGATTTCCTTGAGGGTAGTAGTAAGGGAGGTATTCTCGGTCTGGATTGGGAGAAAGCTTATGATTATGTGGATAGGGAATTTTTGATTGAGAGTATGGTGAGAATCGGTTTTGGAGGGAGGGTGGTGGGATGGGTGAGGACATTGTATGCGGATGCATCGATGAGAGTACAGGTAAATGGTAGGTTGGGTAGTCTTGTAAGCATGGGGAGGGGTTTAAGGCAGGGGAGTCCACTCTCCCAAATACTCTTTGCATGTATGCAGAATCCTTTCTATGTTCTGGTTGATGGTGGGATGGGAAGGATGGGGGAGAGTGGAGGCTTTTGTGGGAATATTGTTGGTTATGTAGATGATACAACTGTTTTACTTAATGAGATAGAAGATTTAAGTAAAGTGGGAAGGGTAATTGAGACTTTTGGAAATGCTACTGGGATGAGAGTTAATAAGCAGAAATCACGATTGCTGGAGGTAGGCGCTTGGGTAGGCAGGACCTTGGGGGAGGAGTTTGGCTGGATAACTGTAGAAAGGCTAAAGATTTGTGGGATTTTGTATTTGGCAGATGCACAGGAGAGCAGGAGGGTTAATTCAGAAATGGTAATGGACAGAGCTTTGAGTAGGCTCAGGAGTCTAAGGGCCGGGGATGTAACCTTGCATCAAAGGGTTGTGGTGGTAAATACGCTGATTTATAGTAAGGTGTGGGGAGTGGCGGAAATTTATCCCTTACGAAGTCAGGATATTATGGAATTACAAAGAAGAGTCTTAAGGTATGTGTGGGGTTTTGGGAGGGCATGGTTGGGCAAAGATGTGGTAATGACTGCGGTAAGACAGGGAGGATTGGGATTGATGGCATTAGGATCTAGGGTGAAGGCGCTATATGTGAAGCAGAGGTATATTCGGGCAGCGGGGGAAAGGGGTCTTCGGGTGGGGGAGGTGATGGGGGATATCCGCAAATGGTGGGGAGGCAGGGACTTAGTGGAGTGTGAAGATATGTTGAGGTTTATGTTAAAGGTTCGCAATGTTAAAAAACTCAAGGTAAAACGGTTGGTGGGTGTGGGTCGTCGTCAGGAATCAATGCAGGGGATGGCAGTGTATCCCACATATGATTGGAGAGTGATATGGGTGGAATTTAGTAAACTAAAAATACAGGCAAGAGTGAGGGAATTAGTATATAGATTTCTCATGGGGACGTTAGCATCGAAAGAGGTGCTAAGACGAATGGGTTTTGTGAGAGAGGCGTCATGCGGTTTTTGTGGGGAAGTTGAAACTGCTTTCCATGTAGTATATTTTTGTTCAGATTTGGAGGTGGTAAGATTGTGGTTGAAGAGGGTTTTCCTTTTATTGGGGGGAGGGTCAGATATCACCCCTAAGGGCTTTAATGTTAGATATGGGAGGGGTGCCCAACGAGGTGGGGAGGGCTATCAGATACGTAATAGTTGATTACTTGTATGTTTCTTGGGGGATGAGGGAGGTGGAGGGAAACATTAGGATAAAAGCGTTAGCGACGTGTTTTTATAGGACAGCATGTAGGAACAAACAATTATATGGGGGACGGTTGGTAACTAGTTTTCCGGAGGGATATCGTGGATTTACTGTTGAACGTTTACTCCGCTTGGTGACGGGGTGAGAGACAAGGGGCTGGTCTCTTCAGTGGTGTGCCCTCTTGGAGTGCTTGGATGCCTGATGAGGAAGGTTGACTGGTTTGCAAGGTGTTTTGATGTGGGTAAAGTTTATTTGCAGGGAGCCGTCGGGGGCTCCGGGGTATGTAGACCTTATGATTTTTGTAAAACCACAGAGTTTAAAGTTGTATGTGATTAATTTTTCTTTTATTGTTATAAGAAACATTTTATATAGGGGATTTATATTCATATGTGTATGTGAGGATATGTTTATATATTCGAATCTGATGATAGCTTTATCCTTGTCATACGTCTTTTTTTTTATCGTATTGAAGGGGTACATTATGGACTATGCACGAGAATATATAGGTATTTTATGGGGTTTATATATACCCTTCATTTTGTATGGAAGGTTATATTATATATTGAGTGTTAATCGGTAACATTAACTTTGTGTGTGTGTAGGTGTGTTTGTGGGAACCAATGTCTTAGGTATAGTTCTATTAGTGGATGTAATATATTTTTAGTTTATTTGGTGACTAGTCATTTAGCGTTTTATATCTATGTATAATCCAGTTTGTTCTGTACGAACACATGTGCACATACGCGTATGTGTGTATGTGCATGCGTATATATATACATATATATATGATTGTAGGACTTCTTCCTACATGTTTTATAATGACTCTGACGTTTTGTATTAGTAGTCGGTATGTTTTTTTTCGTAAATAGGTTGGGTTTATTTCAGTAGAATTTTGTTATATCAATGTGTTAAAATGTATTTTGTTTTTTGTGTGTGTACTGACATTGTCTGCCACGGTTGTTGATTTGCTAATTGTCGGCTTGTGTTTTTTCTTATTATGGTTTATGTATATGTTGCTTTAAAAAAAAAAAGTATTATGTCTTCGTGTATAAAGTTTAATATACAATACTAATGAGTGTGCAACGAATTGGATTATATGAGAATGTCTTTGTATATAAAGTTTCATATATAATGTAAATAAGTGTGACATTCTTAGGATAATATTGCCTTTTGTGTTATAAGATACTGGCTGTATTTTATGGATAAAATAAACCCACCTGTATGTTCAGGTGTGGGCTGGTTTTAGTTACATGTATGTTGTGTGTGCTGGTTGGGCATTTTGGAGGGGAAATCACGCATTTACAGTTGAACGGTGTTTTTCTTAAGTATAAGTTTAGTGTTGGGATAAGGAATGTGGAGTTTTGTTTTTATTATTTAATGGATCACGTTTCTTTGTTTATGTAACCTAAGTATAGCATACATGTATGATGTGTATGGTGTTTTTTAAATAAAATAAAAAAAAAATAAATAAATAAATAAATGAAGTGTTGAAAAATTTTGGTCCTATTGGACTTAGCGAGTTATTTATGTCTTAGTGTACTCATGGCACTCCTACTTTTCAATTGGGGTATTTTGCACCGTCCGCTTGCTTTCGTAGAGAATGATTTCTGCTTGAATATTTGCTACCAGTCCCTCCAGATTTTGCGTAGTGTTAGTTACAATGCATTTCTCTCTCTGACTTTCCAAAGAATACTGTTTGAAGGACTTAAAGTATTTCCATAATTTAGGTGTTTAACTTAATTTATAAGGATAGTGAAGATTCTCTGTATATTTTCTCCCCATCACTATTCGATATTGCTGTTATATTTGCATTTTGCTTTCTAGGAGTATTTCTTCTTATGAACAAAATGGCAGGTAAATCTTACTAATTTCTGCCAATATTCGATATACACTTTACTTTTCAATGTTTCTTAATAACTATTAAGAAACTATAGTTTTTTCATCCTGTAATATTTCTTTTTCGAATTTAGAAGTCCTGGTGTGGAGACCAAGCTTCAGGGACAAGGATATCAGATGCACTTAATAGATATTACTGGTCAGGTGTATTGTGAGAGGTAAAGTGATGTAATATTGGGTTGAGTGAGTCTGATAGCCCATCCCCAGCGTGTTATCGACGTTCCTCACTTGTGAATACTAATAACTCCCACACTACTATTATCCTCTACCTTACACCTCACCTGCTACCTATTCCCCTTCCCTTCTTTGCATTTTTAAAATATTTTGCTTTAGAAGATAAAGGTGAATACTAAAGAAGACTGAAGGAACCTTTAAAACATTTCATTGCATACTTCGGGTCATTTTTTGTAGAACGAGATTATCACTAAACTACTATTGATAAACCTGGAATGTAATTTCGAAGTTGTAATTACCTACTTTAATTGGCTGATTCTTCAGCTTTAGTTCATACACCTGGCTATTAACCTCCTGTTGCTTGACTTATCGAGATTTATAAGAATCTTCTGTTTTAAAAACATTGACTAACACACCTAGTTAATACACGATGGTACTCATTCTAGGTAGAAGTTAGCTAGTTCTCAGCAGTTAGCCTCAGTGTGGACTTCTAAGTCTTCTGTTTAATGGTTAATAATTTTTGAAAAGTTGTATGCTTCTTAAATGAGATTAGCTAATTTTTATGTATTTTCATGTCTTAAATCCAAATATCACCTTGAAAAATGTTTATTGGCTATAGATTTAAAGATACGAGACATGTAATATCTGATTATTTTATTATAAAGTGCATTATGTGTCAGTATGCTTTAAACTAATCCGTGCCTACTCACTGCCTTTTTGCTTGACGCTTATAGTGGGCTGAAGAATCATGTCTTGCCAATATCCAGCAATAGTCTGCAAGCATTCTTGTGCCCCATTTGCCCTGGTACCATTTTTCCATGGTTGAAATATCTTGGTGAAACCTTTCACCATGTTCGTCACTAACTGCCCCACAGTTCGCTGGAAAAAAAAAAAGTCTAAATGTGAGTCCAATAAATGGATTTTAAGTGACATGGTACCTCCCATGTTCTTGTAAGCCTTGATGAGGTTTTCCACCAATTCTTCATAGTTAACTGCCTTCCCTTCTGTTTCCGAGAAATACCTTCGCCACTAACTTGAATGCTTCCCAAGCAGCTTTCTCCTCCCCATGAAGGTCTGATTCAAAGTCACCATCTTTAAGTAACTCCCGAATCTGAGGACCATTGAAGACTCCCTCTCTTATCTTAGCGTCGCTCAGTGAGGGGAATTTTGATGTTAAATACTTGAATCCCTGACCAGATTTATCCATAGCTTTTTTGTGTAGTGGTGGTAGCAAAATTTTGTTTTGTTCAATGAGAGGTGGATGTTCAATATTTTTCATCCCAGGCTCTAATGACTTATGAGGTGACCAGTCTCTCCTGATGTGTTGGGAACCTCTTGCACGGCTGTCCTATTACATAAGAACATAAGAATGAAGGAACACTGTAGCAGGCCTACTGGCCCATGCGGGGCAGGTCCAAATCTCCCACCCGCTTAAGTCAATGCCTTAACCTAGTCAGGTCAGTCACATTCACTTAAGGGAGGAGCACGGCATCTGGCCTAGTAGCACACGCTAGTCAGGTCCAACTCACACTCACAAACACCCACTCCAACCTATTTTTGAAACTACACAACGTCTTAGCTTCTATGATGGTACTCTGGAGTTTGTTCCAATTATCCACAACTCTATTACCAAACAAGTGCTTTCCTATATCCTTCCTGAATCTGAATTTTTCCAGTTTAAAGCCATTGCTGAGAGTCCTGTCTATGCTAGATATTTTCAGTATGCTATTTACTTCCCCTTTATTAATTCCTGTTTTCCATTTATACACCTCGATCATATCCCCCCTAATTCTACACCTTTCGAGAGAGTGCAGATTCAGGGCCCTCAGTCTTTCCTCATAGGGAAGATTTCTGATACATGGGATCAACTTTGTCATCCTCCTTTGTACGTTTTCCAGAGCATTTATATCCAGTCTGTAATACGGTGACCAAAACTGTGCAGCATAATCTAAATGAGGCCTAACCAAAGATATATAGAGTTGAAGAACAACCTGAGGACTTCTATTATTTATACTTTGTGAAGGCTTACTCAGCCCTGTAACAACTTCAGACAGTATTACCAAGGCTGGCTCCTCCTCAGGAAAATTAATGAATAGAAAAAGAAATAATAACAGACAAACAAACACTTTATTATATAGAAAATATAAAATATAAAACACTTAAATATGAAATATTAATCCTACATTAAAGAAAATGAAAAATTAAAAATATAAATGATAACTGAATTCAACGCTAATATATATAGGGGTGTCTGGTGTTGGTGACACTGTGTTGTTGAAATCGTAGCCGTTGCTGATGATGGGGAGGGGGGTCGCAGGTGTTGGTTACGACCCACTGGCTAGTTCTTCACAGTATAGCCTTGAGTATTATATCCCGATGACAGGAAAGCAGGTTCTTTACCGCTGCAATGATGAGGGGTTACGTCCTGCAATTTCATAGAGGTGCACAGGTAATTAAATCCAAAAAGGGGAAGTCTCAGGACGTTAGTCCATCTCCACCAGTTCTTCTCGTTGATTGACAGGTGACCCTCTCTGTCATCCAAGCTGAAAAGATAGACAGGTTGCCCACTGCTTAAATAATCACTCTCCGTGATAAGTACAATACCTAAAAGATGTGGTGATTATTACAACAGTCATCCTAGAGCAAGGCTGAAAAGACTAAGTTTATTATTGGTCAAAAGTGAAGCTTTCAACCCATAAATCCACTAGAATACAAGGCAGGCATGTACTTACAGTAGTGCTGGGAGCTGTGAGTCTAGTGATTACTGTTTGGACCAGAGCCCCACACGTCACCTTTCGGGGGGGGGGGGAAGGAGGAGGGGAAGGGATAGCGGGAGCTAGACTGACCCTACCTTAACAAGCAGCCGGCAGTCAAACTATCACTTTCGAGGTGGGGGAAAAAGGCGGAATAGCGGGAGCTTGACTTGCCCTACCTTAACAAGTAGCCGGCAGTGAAACTATTGTTACTATATACTCCCTCGCTACTCCTATCTATTGAACTTTTCCCTCACATACTTCTTGATATGAAGCCAAGGATTCTGTTATCTTTATTGCGAATACTTATGCACTGTTGTTTTGGTTTCAGATTACTGCTACCCAGAACTCCTAAATCCTTTTTGCAGTCCGTAATATTATGGTCTACATTATTTAGTTTATATGTGACATGGTTTTTTTTTCCAGTCCAACATTTAGAACTTTGCATTTGTCTATATTAAACTGCATCTGCCACTTCTCTGACCACTGCATCAGTCTATTAAAATCATCCTGGAGTGTTCTGATGTCCTCATTAGAATGAATTGGACGGCCAATTTTGGTGTCATCAGCAAATTTGCTTATGTTACTATTTATTCCCTCATCTATGTCGTTTATGTAAATTGTGAACAACAGGGGCCCAACACTGACCCCTGTGGAACACCGCTTGTGACGTGCCCCCATTCTGATTTCTCTCCATTTATGCAAAGTGTCTGCTACCAATTTGTCAACCATACCTCTACCCAGGAAAAAAAATCTCCTCCTATTCCTTGTGCCTTAAGTTTCCTCAATAGCCTCTGATATGGAACTCTATCGAAAGCCTTACTGAAGTCCATATACACTATCATATTCAATACCATGATCTTCCTCCTCAAATACCTTAATGAAGAAAGTTAGTAAATTCATAAGGAAGGAATGCCCCTTTGTAAAACCATCCTGAGATTCATTGATCAATTTATGCCTTTCAAGATGGCTACGAATTGTTTGGCAGTTATTGATTCCGTAAATTTACCAACTATGGAGGTAAGGCTTATTGGTTTATAGTTCGAAGCTAAGAACCTGTCACCTGCCTTGTAAATAGATATTACATTTGCCATTTTCCACTTGTCTGGCACTATGCCAGTTTGTAGTGATATATTGAAAAGATTAGCCAAAGGTTTGCTAAGTTCCTCTTTACATTCCCTTAACACCCTTGCAAACAGTTCATCAGGGCCTGGGGATTTGTTAGGTTTTAATTTCTCTATTTGTCTGAGGACCATGTCACTAGTTACCCTAATAGTGCATAGTTTATCGTCCTGTTCTACATAATTTATCATTTCTTGAATTTTGCTTGTATCGTCCTGAGTAAAAACTGAGAGGAAGTAGGTATTGAAAAGTTCACACATTTCCTTATCAATGTCAGTGATGTGACTTGAGTTATTCTTAAGTGGGCCTATCTTGTCCCAAATCTTACTTTTGTATACCTGAAGACTAACCCTTTTGGGTTAGTCTTCGAATCTCTTGCAACTTTAACCTCATACTCCCTTTTTGCTTTTCTTATTCTTTTTTTTTTATTTCTCTTTAATCGAATATATTGATTTCTTAACTGCCCATCCTCTCTTTTGATACGCCTATATATGCCTCTTTTTTGACCGATGAGATGTTTTAATCTATTGTTTATCCATTTGGCATCATTTTTGTTAGTTCTAATTTCCCTACTCGGAAGAAATGTTGTCTGGGCAGCTAGCACTATGCTCTGAAATACGTCTTATTGGCAACCAACCCTTCCTGCCTGACCCATAGTAAGGTAATCCCCATTTAGCCCACCCAGGTAATTTCTTAGTCCCATGAAGTTGGCCAAGTGGAAATCTGGGACAGAGACTTGATTGCAGTTATCATTAACCTCAAGATTATTATCTAGTGATTCTTTGTTTGCAAGAACCAAGTCAAGCAGGTTGTTTCCTCTAATTGGTTTAAACTGTTTTAAAAAGCAATCCTGAACTGTATCAAGAAAGTCACTAGACTCAAGATTTCCTGTCACACTGTTCCAATCAGTTTATCTAAAGTTAAAATCTCCCATTAACACAATATTTTCATGTCTATATGCCTTATGAATTTCGTCCCATAGCAGCCTACCACACTCCATGTCAAGGTTTAGAGGCCTATAAATCACACCCAAAATTAATTTTTCATAACCTTCGAGAAACTGTAGCCAAACAGATTTTATGTCCAATGTTTCTAATCTTGTATCTTGTCTAACATAATTTAAATTATCTTTGACATACATCGCCACTCCACCACCCTTCCTGTTGACCCCATCAGTGTTGAATAGTTTATAACGTATGCTGCATCCAGAAGGCATTTCTCTATCTGTCATGTTGAACCAGGTCTCTGTTATAGCAATATCTATATTATCTGCACTTACAAGTTATCTTAGCTCATCTAACTTATTTGCTAGACTCCTACTATTCGTATAGTAAACCTTAAGGGAGCTAGTCACTCGTTGCCCCCTACTATCTCTCTTTGTTTGTTGAGCACTTGTTTGCTATTACTAGCAACTTGATTTTGAATATTTTGTTTTAAACATATCCCTCGGGTATCCTGGTAATATATGCTGTTTTCAATCCTAATACTGCAGCCTGATTGTTTTCCACAAACACCCATACCTCTATAATCTATCAGATTAAATTCATAGACAAGTCATCAATGACCCACTCAATCGAATTGGCTAATGCAACCACTCCAGCCCCAGAGAGATGTACCCAATCACTTGCATACATATTATGCTTGCTATAAAATTTGTCCCGGTTATCAGTGAATGGGATTGCAAGTTCCCTGCAGTACCTGTCTAGCCAGCAATTCATACCAATTACCCTAGACATCCATTCATTGCCCACTCCCCTTCTAGGCAAGATGCTTCATATGATTGGAATCCCTCCCTTAGACCTGACTACTTCTATGGCTGACCTGTGCTTATCCAGCAGCTCCTGTCTCCCGCCCTTTCTGATGTCATTTCCACCAGCACTAAGACAGATAATGGGCTTGTTCCCATTACCTGACATAATATTATCCAACCTGCTATGTCACCAACACCAGCTCCTGGGAGGCACACCCTCTGTCTGACCTTCCTATCTCTGTTACGGAAAGCACGGTCTGTATATCTTACCTGAGAGTCTCCCACAATTAGAATATTACCTTGAATATTACCACTGAAGTACACTCGTCCTGGAGAACAGAGAATCGACTTCCTACCTTCACATTTTCTCTGTTAATCTTCCTCATCTTCCTTCTTCCTGAATTATCAACCACTTGCCACTTAACACAGCTGCAACTCTTTAGCTTACTGCTGGTATCTTTTTCCTCACTAGCTCCAACCATCTCACACTCACTCCCAAACCCATCTAGGCGAAGCTTCAGCCTCCTATTTTCCTCCTGAGGTAGAACCTACTTCTTCAGCACTTTACCCTGAGATTCCAAAACACTACAGCAGGCCATGGTGCTCAGTAACACCCCACACTCATTCCCAGACAGCTGCAAGCCCACAAAGCTGCCATTGATGTTCATATTTCATGCAATGCAACATATGTTTTATATTCTCAAAAGTTTCTTTAATATGTGGTTCATAGCCCACAGGAACAGATGGTTTACTATTGCCGTTATACAGCAAGACACTTTTCAGACTCGTTTTTGATGAATCTATGAACAGCCTCCAGTGACTGGGTTCGTAGTCGATGCCATAATATTGTTGCAGGCCACTAAATCACCTTCCATTACGAAGAAATCGTTGAACTGCTGCTGACAGCCACGAAATTTTGAAATCTTCAAATCAGCTGCTAGGAGATTCCACTGTTGAAGACGAGAGCCTAGCAGCTCTGCCTTAATTTTGGGTAGTTGCAGATCCCTGTCCAGGTCATGGAGTTTCCCTTTTGTTATGAGATGTGGCCTAGAGGAGTGTGCTTCATCAAAGTTTCGGTCAGTCTGTAATCCAGCACTGTCTTTCTTCTCTTCTTCCTCCTCACCACTTTTTTCATCTGACTCGAAGGATACCGAAGTTGGTGCATCAGGAACAGGTAGACCTTCTCCATGTGGAACTGGGCGAATAGCTAATGTAATGTTTGGATATTCAGTGGACCCTATTTTTTTCTTTGACAAGCACTTTTGTACTGGAGGTACCATGCAGAAATAACAATTGTTGGTATGGTCTGTTGGCTCCCGCCATGTCATTGGCACAGCAAAAGGCATTCCTGTCCTCTTCCTGTTCAACCATTGGCGAAGTTTAGTAGCACAATTGTTGCAGCATATGTGTGGAGCCCAGTTCTTATACTGGTCACCAATATTGCATCCAAAATATAGGTGATATGCCTTTCTAACCATAGTAGTTATAGAGCGCTTCTGTGATGCAAAGGTCACCTCATCACAAATGTTGCAGAAGTTGTCTGCACTATTCACACAAGTAGGAGGTATTTGAAAAAAGAAAAACAATTAGAAGATGAACAGAAAATTTATTCATTAATTTATCATTATAATACAGAGCATGACAGCTAAGCAGAAGTATTTATATCATTCAGTAGGGAAATAAAATTAATATAATATGCCTTACATGAATATCAATAGTGAATATTTATTATAAGTTAAAAAAAAGTGTTTGGCCAAGAATATCACCTACCTTTCACCTCAAAATATGAACTTGGACATCACAACCACCTTCTATGACTGCTGGAACAATAATGAAGGTCAGTGAGACTGTGAGTGTGGTAAGAAACACACTGCCGCAAGTCTGTTGGAACCTGTTGTAACACGTAGGTGTATATTGAAAAGTAGAGCTAACAAATAATTTTAAACATGATGTTCATTATCAGTGACTTAAAATTAGTTGGAAATTACCACTCTGGTCTCAGAAGCATTCTGGTTGTTGACCAGTGAAATTATCTGTCTTTGTCATGTGCTTCCATGTATTTGCTAATTTGTGTTTACTGTAGTCAATTCAGTAACTCCTGTCAAAACCTCTTTAACTATATTGACTGGCCATTGCCAATTCCTGTTTTTGAACTTTTTCGTATCTTTGCTTGAAACTATGTATTGAGTTTACCTTCACCAATTCCTCATCCATCTCATTTCAGTTTCCTTCCCTAACGGTACCGATCATCGAAGGATCCCGCGTAATAACTCCTGTCTGTCTTCTGGCTTTCAGTTTCTTCCTGTTCCACTGAATCACATACCTTTACTCCTGCTCTTGCTCAAGGTTTGTGGTCTAGTCTTCGCTGTGGTACGGAATCGAAAGCTTTCTTACAGTTTAACAAGAAATTCACCCCAGGCCGGTCCTGCCTGATTTATCTCTGACAGTACCCTGACATGGCCCTAAATTCGTGTATATTTTCTGACGAATCTTCCCCATTCTGTGCCACCTTCTTAGGTACTCTGATGACTTGTGATCTTCGTCATATGGTCACTGGTTCTACTCCTCTCGTTACTCATGTTGACAGTGTTTTTATTATGTTCAGCTCTTTGAGTGGTTTCCTCACTTCCTTCTTTCTTGTACATATCGTTTTTTTCCGGTTCGTGTTGTTGTTGTTGTTGTAGTCTTTCCTCCTCCTCGTAGTCTTTCCTCATCCTTGTAGTCTTCCCTCATCCTTGTAGTCTTCCCTCATCCTTGTAGTCTTCCCTCATCCTTGTAGTCTTCCCTCATCCTTGTAGTCTTCCCTCATCCTTGTAGTCTTCCCTCATCCTTGTAGTCTTCCCTCATCCTTGTAGTCTTCCCTCATCCTTGTAGTCTTCCCTCATCCTTGTAGTCTTCCCTCATCCTTGTAGTCTTCCCTCATCCTTGTAGTCTTCCCTCATCCTTTCTCCTTGTTCTCAAATAGCTCATCTTGTTTTGCTATAAAAAAAAATCTTAAGTAACCTGTTAATTTCTCACATCCTTTTCCGACATCAACCATGAGCGTTCCTCTCTCTTTTTTCCTCAGCCTTTTTATCTGATCTACTACAGTTTTCTTTCTTTTTTCTTATGTAACCATGGAGCATTTTCGGCTTGGTTTTAGACTTCAAAACAATGTATTTTTTTTTCAATTATTTCGCTACATTTCTTATTTTTTTCTTAGATATTTCTATATCTCCACTCTTTTTTTTCTCTACTGTAACTAAAAATAGAGGATGATATACAAGTACAAACACAGGAGCAAATCGTCACACTAAATTCCTCGTACAATCATTACGTGTGTCCGATCGCCAATTTCCTCTTTATCTGCTGGTAGTGGGAAGCATGGGGTGGATGTGAGATGATGAAAGACTGGAGTGATAGAGGACAGGAAAGAGCAGATAACACTATGAAAGTCACTTCGGTAGAAGACACTGGAAAATTGCAGGAAGATATAAGCTGGATTTTCCAGTGGGCAGTGGAGAACAACATGATGTTGAGTGGTGATAAGGTCCAGCTGCTTAGGTATGGAAAGAATGAAGAACTCAAAAGGGACACTGTATACAGAGCTCAAGAGGATCGTCAATCAGAACGAAAGAAATATGTGAAAGACTTGGAAGTAATTATGTCAGCTGACCTTTCAAAGAACACAAGAAGACCAAGATCACGACAGCCAGGAGGATGACAGGGTAGATAATAAAAACTTTCAGAACAAGAGAAACAGTACCGATGGTTACATTTTTCAGGTCGCTTGTGCTCTCTCTCATTTGGAATATTGCTCAGTGTTGACGGCCCCTTCAAGGCAGAAGAAATACCAGAGCTGGAACACATACAGTTTCCGGCCTGTATAAGCCAATAAAGCATTTAAATTACTGGGAACGCCTTAAAGTTTTAAATAAATATTCAGTGGAGCAGAGAGAGAGAGAGAGAGAGAGATGATAATATTTTCCTGGAGAGTACTTGGAAGTCTTATCCCAAATGTGCAAACTGCCATAACAACATACTGGAATGAGAGATACTGGAGGATATGCAAAATAAACTCAGTGAAAAGCAAGGGTGCATGGGTACAATAAGGGAACACTGTATCAACATTCGTGGCGCTATATTATTCAACATCTTAACAGAAGATATCAGAAACACTACTGGGACAAGTGCAGAAGTCTTCAAGAGGAAATTGGACAAATATCTTTACCAGGTGCCAACTCGGCCAGGCTGTGATGGATATACGGGTCTGCGGGCCAGTAGTAGCAACAGCCTGGTTGACCAGGCAAGCACCAGACGAGCCTGTCCTAAGGCCGGGCTATGGGAGTAGAAAAATTCTCGGAACTCATCAAAGGTAGGTTAGGATTGATAGAGGACAGGAGGGAGAGGCATGGAGAGGGATTGAGAAGATAGGGGATGACTGAAGCTGTAATAAAGGAGAGGAGAGAGAGAGGGCTCAGCTACTAATTCCATTATTCGCCCACCTCGTGATTCAAGCTGGAGACTTGATGGACGTGTAGAGCTGATCAAGCAACAGCAGATCAAGCAACAGCTGATCAAGCAACAGCTGATCAAGCAACAGCTGGTCAGTAATCTGCTTGTCAATCAGTTGCTGGTTAACCAACAGGTGATCAAGCAACAGCTGGTCAATAACCAGCTTATCCAGCAACAGCTTATCAATCAACAGCTGATTATTCAATAGCTGATCAATGAACAACTAATCTTACAACTGCTGATTGAAAGCTGCTAATCGCACAAGAATTGTTCGAGAGGAATCTGATAGAACATTAGCATATTATGTTTTAGAAGTCTGGAAATCACTGGAAAAAAAAACTGCTGGATATTGCACTTGTATTTAAGGATAGCTGCGGACGCTCCGAGCTTGATTGTCTTCCCATTGATAAGAATCAGAGGCCTGGCATTAAGGTTTCCCGACAGCACAACTCTGCCTGAATAACCTCCAAGAATACATTTTCGCGAGTATGATAGGTAAGTGGATAACGAGGGAACGTAATGGCTACTTCTCGACCAACAGTCCAGGGAAGGGATGAAGGACGGGTGGGGCGGGGAGAGAAGGGGCGTTTAAAGACCGTGGGTCGGTTATGGTAGGGGTGAAGGGGCAATGGGGAAGGTGTAGGAGTCAGGGGTGGGGGAAGGTGTAGGAGTCAGGGGTGGGGGAAGGTGTAGGAGTCAAGGATGGGGGAAGGTGTAGGAGTCAGGGGTGGGGGAAGGAGAGGTAAAAAAAGATGAAAAGGCAGGATTTTCATTTGACTAAATATCGCCTGATATCTGAAACAGAGGATGGGGAGGGAGGGATTGGTAGGCTAACAAGTAGTAATACAGTGTGTGGATGGAAGGGTATGTGGCTGAAACGGTGTGTGGAAGGGTGCATAGAACGGTGTGTGGATGAAAGGTGAAATATGTAGCTGGAAGAATAGTGTGGATGGTAGGGAAGAGCTCAAGAAGATAAACCGAATGCAAGAGAGAATAAACGTAATAATAATAATAATAATAATAATAATAATAGCATCAACAATTACGTTAGGTGTAATAATACTTAATACCTAAAAAATAATTCCATGTTGCCATCTACCTAATTTCACCTAAAGTTGAACAGTTGCTAAGGTTGCAGACTGCTCTCTAATACTACGTTGTCGCACGCATTCATTTTTCATTTACTGTTGTGTTCATCTGAGTTTGTTATTAAACTTTGTATCGTAATCAAGTAAAAAAAAATACCGAAAAGATAAAATTGTTTTAGGTGTGTGTGTGTGTGAAAGAGAGAGAGAGAGAGAGAGAGAGAGAGAGTCAGTTGATCAAATGAAAATGCTGGCCCACAGATGGCTCCAACTTCATCCTGTTCCCTACTTGTATGTCTCATAACAATAAAAATGCTTTCAAATGAGCTGATGTAGGTAACAGCTCTTAGCTTGCCAATAAAGTTAGGAATCCTTAACCTGTAAATAGCTTGTCAATAAAACTAGGGATCCTTAACCTAACCTTGTCAATCCCTGTGTAAAAAAAAAGAGAGAGAGAGAGAAGAAAAAGGCGAAGGCGAAGGCACGTGTTTTATTACTCAGAGAACGGTGAGAAGACCTTACAGTGTATGTCGAGGTTATCTGTCTAGACATGTGCGGCCAGGATAGCATGAAAGGATGCCTAAAGGGAGGAAGAAAAGGGAGGGAGGGAGGATTTTATTCAACAAATTTGGATGCATCAGTAGTGTGCTGCTACACTATTCTATTTAATAGTTAAACAGTGGATACAAAAGCTAACTTGTTTCCCTGTCACATTCCATCACGCAAGATAAACTTGTTTCCCTGTCATATTCCATCACGCAAGATAATTTCACACAGGGTGTTGAAATATGTCAGTCTGAGCTGAGAGACTTCAGTAGGGCAGTGAGGATAGTGTAAAGTATTCCAGCAAGGGTTCATCAGCTACTGCACCTTCAAAGATTTCTTTCCAGCATAACTGGAGTAACTATCACTTGGGAATTACCATTTGTCAGAATAACCTATCCCACACACACAGGAGCAAAAGAAGTTATACATAGAAGACAGAAGAATGGGAAGAAGGGCGGAGGTAGGAAAGGAATTTGGATGTCTAACTAAACAGAGAGGGAGAGTGGAAGAAGAAAATTGGATGACAACATATGTAACTACATACTGTATATACATTAATAAATAGCAATGTAGAGTCATTATATGCCTAAGAATATATAATGGCATATAGTCTTATGATTTTTTTATTTTTATGTAGAAGAAAAAGACATCAGTAGTGAGCCGCAGTTCTGTTCTATATGATACTTACGTAGATGAGAATATTGCTTGTATTACACACGTGCACACCCATGAACACTGTTACAAAAAACGCGATTCTAAAAGCTTAGAGATCTTCAGTGAATACTAGAAAGGACTGCCCTTGTAGCATCCAGCCTGTTACTGGGTTTTCGTAACAAGTAGTCAGTATCCTTGTCCAATTATCCACTAGAATTCAGTATTATTCAATAGTGCTTCAGGATTACAACTGGTAGGCTACTAACTAGAGAAATTAAAATTTAATAAATTTATTAAGTCTAGAGGTATATTATCAAATTAAATTAAATTAAATTAATCACAATAATCAAAATAATATCACATCTCTCGAGTACAATATTATTGTGCTGAAAGCACATATCACATTTATAATTCTTAAGTACCGTCTGGTACATTAACATTTAATAAGATATTACAAATATGTACAAGTTTATGTGTATGTGTGTGTAAGTGCTCTAAGTAGTTCACTATGTCTCAAGAATCGACTAGACTTAAACAAGTGACTGACAAAGTCCTCAGATAAACTAACTTCTTAACCGACTGGCAACCAGAACAGTCTGCTTGAACAAAAAAGAATGCTAAGCCCAATAGCAATACAACAAGCAACTGCGACACAGAATCAGGAACAAGGAGATAATATAACGACACTAAGTAGGGACCATCAGCAGATCCTCCACAAAAGTTACAAAACTCCCATACTACTGAATCTAAGTTCAGCATAAGAAAATCCCTGATTGTGATAATACACAGAAACCAGTACAAGTTAAGTGAGAAGTTACAGCTCAGGACCTGAGATGTTTCGAGTGTCTATGTGACACACAACCTCAGTACAATGTCGAAAATCACGAAGTCTATACAATGTTCTGTGAACAGAGTTCTACAGAACTAACAAGAATAATGAGACAGACAATCTGTCCAACCACCAAGAGAGTCTAGAGCAGACTCCATACTTTAGGCGAGGTGAGGACACCCCCCCCCCCTCGATCACGTGATAGCAACGTGGACAACTGCAGCTCAGAAGGCGGCAGTCTAACGAGCTACAAGCTATAATTACAGTAGTTTGACAATCAAGACTTGAACTGAGCAATTAATATGTTATATCCTAACAACATAAGTCAAATAACAATATAAAGCAATACATTTACGATTTAGCTATTATCGCAAATATAAGCAATATAAAATTATATGAAAAGGTAATATACATTATATATATACATAATAATCATTGCAACCCATTCAGGGGTTGCAACAAACACACACACACACACACACACACACACACACACACACACACACACACACACACACACACCTGCTAGGAAGACCTCAGAGTTGGGACACTGCTTAGCTGACCTGAGGAAGGTCATGGTTAACTACAGAATTTGCCAAGTGTCTTCCTAGTGTGTGTGGTGGAGTCTGTGCCTAGCTGCCTCCTCCTGAGTCAACCGGAAGGTCTGAAGTGCATAAATCACCGGAGGACATGATAGTGGATGGGAGACATCAACAAAGTTGCCGAGTTGTGTTGTGTGGTTAGAGAAGAACAGCATTGCGGGTATACAAGGTTCTTAAGGTAGGTGGGTGGGATATTTTAGGTGAGCAAATAAGAAACAAGGAAAAGGGTAAAAGAGGGAAGGGAAAAATAGGATATAAATCAGAGGGTATCACTAAAAAGCAGATGACATAAATGCTGAGAAGTTGTGGGAAGAAAGATGGAAGCTACTGGATATTTAACTGAAGGTGAGTTTTGAAGAGATGGCTAACATGGACACGGGTAACTTCAAAGATTATATAGTGGAAGTAATGACCCGGGGAGACCCAGGGTAATAAAAGCAGTGTTTTATAACCCACCACCTAACAGCAGAGCAACAAAACAAATCCTAGAAAAAGTAGCACAGAGAGCAAGATCAGAAGAAAACTACTTAATGCAGGTGATTTCAATCAAAAGAAATAGACTGGGAGAACTGGGATCCACATGGAGGGCCAGGAATATGGAGAACAAAATTGCTGGAGGCAGCAGTAGAAAATTTCATAACCCAACAAGTCAAAGAAACCACAAGAGTGAGGACAAGAGAGAAACCAGTTCTACTATTCCTGGTTTTCACCTTAGTGAATGCGGCATAGATGACACTGAATATGGGCTATCGCTAGAAGCTAGTAGCTAGTGACCACATGGTGCTCAGCTTTAAATATTTGGTAGAGGTGGGAATGAAGAAATACAATTAGGTACAAATAGTAAACCAGATTATAGATGAGACTATATAGATGTGAGAGGGACAGGGAACCGACTGCACAGATAACTGTAAGATGATGAAGGAACTTGCCAGAAAGTACCTGGAGGCAGCAACAAGGTTTGTACCTAACAAAGGGTCAAAATAGAATGGAAAAAAGTATAGAACACAGATAACATCAGAAAATAAGTAAGGAAGCAGAAGAGTGAGGAATGAAAATGCAAGAGTAAGAAGATAAACCGAACGTCAGTCTGAGAATGATATAGCAGCAAAGGCCAAATCAGAGCGAAAACTACTACATAGTCACCTAAGGAGGAAAGTAAAAAGACCCATTAATAAGACTGAAAAGGAATAGAGAGGAACTCACGAAAAATGATAGAGGTTTGTGAGTAGTTAAACAGAAGATTTAAGGAGGTATTCACTGGGAAAACTGAAATGGTGATAGAATGCAGGGTTGAATGCACTAAGCATATATTGGATAGAATTCATGTATTAAATGAGGAACTGATGAATCTAGTAAAAATGTTAGACACATCAAAAACAATTGGGCCTGATGGCATATAACCATAGATACCGAAAGGAGCGGAAGAGCTGAAGGTTCACACAGCAGAAGAGCTGTGTAAACCTTCAGCAATGATCCACATGTCCCTGGTTGCGGGAAATACCAGACAGCTGGAAAACTGCAAATGTGATCTCAATATACAAGAAGGGAGACAGGAGGCGCCGAATTATAAGACAGTATCACTGACGTGTGTACTGTAACAAAGTATCGAAAAAGATAATCAGGAAAAGAATGAATGAGCATCTAGAGAGGTGGAACTTTTTTTTACAGAAAGCCATCATGGATTTAGGGAAGGTAAGTCTTGCCTCAATAACCTACTTGAATTCTAAGACAGAATAACGGAAATCATGCAAGAAAGACCAGGATGGGTTGACTGAATATTCTTGAACTGTAAGACAACATTTGACACTGTGTCCCACCAGAGATTGATTCACAAATTAGATCACGCAAGGATACGAGATAATCCTACAGTAGACTACAGGTAGACCTGAAGAAACTGCAAGAATGGTCAGACAAGTTTTTTTTTTTTTTTACCTTTCAATGCCCTAGCAACTGAAAGGTCGTGGAAATTACAGATGAAGAGAGAAGAGACCAGAGATGGTATACAGCTTCAGAGGCGAAAAATTACGGATATTATTCAAGGAGAAAGATCTACGGCTCTAGCATATCGCAAGAGGTGTAAATAAATCGAATAGCATCTGTAGCTTATGCGAGGATATCCAATTTCAGAATTGCCTTCAGGAACTTCAAAAAGAATTTTAGAACTCTCTACACGACATATATTAGGCCCATCATGGAGTACGCAACACCAGTATGGGACCATCACCTGATGAAGCATATAAGAAAACTAGAAAAGTTCCTAAGGTTTGCAGCAAGACTATTCCCAGAGCTGAGGAGATAAGGTTATGAAGAGAGGCTAAAGAAACTGAGCCTGACGACTTTGTAAGAAAGAAGAATTAGGGGAAACATGATTACGGCATGCAATATATTAAGAGGCTTTGACAGAGCAAAAGGGGACAGATTTTTTTTAAATAAGAGGCAAAGGGGTGAAAGGTCATAGATGGAAATTAAAAACAAAGATGAGGCTCAGGAATGTTAGGAAATAGTCTTTCTGTGCTCAGACTGGGAACAATTTATCAATGGTCTCAATGCTCACACCCCACTTAGCCGGGCATGGAGGGACATAAATAGAATTAAGGGTAACAGAACTGGGCATATCGCGCACCCTCATCCCTTACATAGGGCGAATGAGTTAGTGCTTGGGCTGCTACATTTAGCTATGACAATCTTCCCAGTACCACACAGGCAAAATTAAATGACAAATATGATGCAAGGGAGAGACTTGTTTGCTTTATACTCAGCAAGGAAGATGACTGCAACATTCCTTTCACTAATTATGAACTTGATGCAGCACTAAGGGCAGCTCCACGTCGACTGGTGAGGATGGTATTACTTACAACATACTCAGATTGCTGTGTCGAGTACCAGTCAATCCATTACTTGAATTAAATAACATGAGCTATGTAACTGGGGAGCTCCCTCAATCTTGGACCAACAGCCTCATCATTCCAATTCCTAAGCCCAATCAACAAAATGCATTTCGCCCAATATCTCTTACTAGCTGCTTGTGTAAAACATTTGAGAGGATGATTCTTAATCGTCTCATGTACAGAATCAAACAATTTTTGTCTCCCCGGCTGCATGGTTTCATGCATTTAAGGAGCGTGCATCATTGCATTACCACCTTTCTCACTCTGCACACTGACAGCTCATACACTACCTTCCTTGACCTTAAATCTGCTTTCGATGTAGCCAACCGACATGTGAACTTGCCAGAATGGATGTTGGAGGATGGCTTCTCCGCTGGATTAAAGGTTACCTGTCCAACAGAAAGTCGTCTGTGTGTTCCAGGGACATAGAAGTATAACTAAAGACTTTGAATTAGGAACCCCACAGGGAGGTGTGCTCAGTCCCACACTATTCAATATTCTAATTAATGCCTTAATGCTATGCCTAGCCAGCCCCATCATTATATGATTAGTTTTGCTGATGATAAAATGATTCACATCACCGGATTCTCCAACACCCAAAACATCCTTAACCATGTACTAGCATCGTGTCAGGACCTGGGTTTGATAATCTCTACTGATAAAACAAAGATACTCAATAGGCGTCCTCCTAGACAGAGAGGCACAGTTCGTCAGATCCAGTTGCATGATGGGTCTCTTCTAGAATATGTAAGCAGATACAGGTATCTAGGCTTTGAGGTTCCACTGCTTGGACCTGTTGTAACGAGACTTTGTCGCCAATACAAAGAAAGACTGAGAGCACTTAGAGTTGTGGCTGGGTTTCACCCCAGGTATGGTGCTAATGTTAAAATTGTGAAAATGATGTATCTTGCTTATATTAGATCATTGGTTGATTATGCTGCGCCACTACTTGCTCTTGTGTCTGACTGGAAGCTTGGAGGGCTGGAAAAACTGCAGAATGAAGCAATGAGGATCATTTTAGGATGCCCTCGCACTGCCAAAATTTTAAATATGCATAAAGAACTTTATATCCCAAACATCAGAGATCGTGTTACTGAAAGAAATATCCTAATTGGGGTTAATATGCTCAGGCAAGCCCATTCAAACCCCTGCACAGAAGCCCTCCAAACTTTCCTCAGCACTGGTGAACACCCCTCCAGATGGATCGAAAAAACTGGTACCGACCTCCGCATGAATCAGTTACATGATCTATGTCAAGTAAGGCAACAGGGGCACTTCTCCGCTCCATGGGATATTACCCCATTCCAAACTACCATTCCTCCATTCCCCCCAAACTACTTCTTAAATCACAACCAAAACTTCGCCTTGAAGCCAAACATGATGCCTTCAGCTGTATTGATAACTTAGTCACACAGCACACACTCTTGCAAATTATTTACGTTGATGGTTCTCTTCACCAATCCACTGGTGCAGCTGGTAGTACTGCTGTTGTCGTACAGTGATGGTTCTCTTAAAGAAATTGGAGCACGCATTAATAATTGGGCCTCTACCCTTCAGACAGAACTGTTTGCCATACTCCTTGCACTCAAATGTGTCCATGTATCTAAGATTGACACTTTAATTGTAACTGATTCTCTGTCATCCATAAATACTCTCAGCTCATTAAGTATAAATTGTGGCATGCTTGTGTCAGAAGCCAGACATAGGTATAGTAAGATTATGGACAGTGGAGTCAGAGTGCACATGCTGTGGATTCCATCTCACATTGGTCTTCAGATGCATGATAAAACTGATAAATTGGCTAAGCTGTATGCTCTCAAAGAGGGGGTAGATTGCAATCTTGGCTTGTCATTAGCAGTTTGAGAACAACAATACGAAAAGAACTTCAACTGAATTTTATTGACTTAAGACTCAGGGAGTCTGACACCAGTGAGTCCATCTATCATCATTCTATCATGCAGGAGGAGCCATATGTCTGTGGTGCATCCAACAAAATAAGCAGACTCTTGGATGTCACTACCGCCCAGCTCCGTCTGGGTTACAAGTATCTTTGGCAGGTTAAATCACCACCACCAGATGTAGACCAAACGAAATGTAAACTTTGCCAGATGGATTATTGTCACACCTTGAGTCATTATGTACTGGAGTGCGATAAAATTAATGAATTTAGAGACAACTCACTCAGAAATGTTCAAGAAATGGCAAAGTATTTTATCCACAGTGGTATATTACAGGTCATTCTGGAGAAATACCCTGACTTTGCTCCCTGTAAATAAAGCATTACCACGTGTGTGTGTGTGTGTACTCACCTAGTTGAGGTTGCAGGGGTCGAGTCCAAGCTCCTGGCCCCGAACAGACTGGAGATGCGGGGTAACGATCCCCGTACCTCTCACATGACAAGCGAGCGCTCTACCATTTGAGCTACACCCCCGTGTATGTGTGAGAGAGTTTGTGTGTGTGTGTGTGTGTGTGTGTGTGTGTGTGTGTGTCTCAACAATCAATATTTGCACCAATAACTCATTACAGTTGTGACCGGGTGTGGAAGTGTGAATTGCTTATTACTCTATAATTTGTTGATGATTGTAGCCATGTATAAACGTAAGTAACGATACTTACAGGATTCATTACTTTTGTAACTTGTGAGTTCATTACCTTTGTACCTAGTTCAGCTATCAAAACTTTGGGGGCCCAGTCCCTGGACCCATTACGTACCTCTGTAATCTTTTGACTGCCGCCCACAGGATGGGTATGGGGTGCATAATAAACATATTAAAAGAACTAACTCAGGTTGATAATTAAAAGGAATGAGCAATGATGAAGTGGCTGAGGCAAACTCATTACGCAGTTTCAAAATAAGTATGATAGGGCCCAGGAAACCAAGAACAAATATGCTGGCGATTGTGGTTTAAGAGGGACCTGGAGCTTAAACTTGACAACCCCCCCCCCACACACACACATACCCGCAAGCATAACTTGGTGAGTACAGCTCGGTGAAAACACACACACACACACACACACAATACCGTGGGTGGAACAGTTCACAGCTAACCCACAATACTATAGCTGCAACAGAGGGGAAATAGTGGGGATGGTAGACGGGGAGTGGAGGTCGTTGTGTGGGTTGAGGATAAGAGAGGTGGTAGTGTTGGTGGAAGGAGAGGGTAAGTGGTGTAGTGGTTGGCAGGGAGAGAAGGTGGACGGGGAGGGGAAATAGTGTTGGTGGGCAGGGAGGGGAGGTGGTTGTGTGGGTGGGGGAGACGTTGTTTAGCCCATCCCAGTATTATGAGGAATGACATTTAATGTCCTGTTTGTCTGTCTCTGTGTCTCTTTTTCTCTCTTTCTCTGTGTCTCTCTTTCTCTCTTTCTCTTTCTCTCTCTTTCTCTTTCTTTCTCTTTCTCTTTCTTTCTCTTTCTTTCTCTTTCTCTTTCTTTCTCTTTCTTTCTCTTTCTTTCTCTTTCTTTCTCTTTCGTTCTCTCTCTCTCTCTCTCTCTCTCTCTCTCTCTCTCTCTCTCTCTCTCTCACACACACACACACACACACACACACACACACACACGGATATGGGACACAGCAACAAGGGGTCACAGCTGGAAGTTAAAGACTCAGATGAGTCATAGGGATGCTAGGAAGTATTTCTTCAGCCACAGAGTTGTCGGGGATTGGAATAGTCCTGGAAGTGACGTAGTAGAGGCAAGAACCATACATAGTTTTAAGACGAGGTATTATAAAGCTCATGGAGCAGGGAGAGCGAGGACCTCGTAGCGATCAGTAAAGAGGCGGGGCCTGGAGCTGTGAATCGACTCCTGCAACAACAAATAGGTGAGTACACACACACACCCACAAACACACACACTGTTTACGTTAGCCCCATGTTGGAATATGCAGCACCAGTTTGGAACCCACACATAGCCAAGCACGTAAGGAAACTAGAGAAAGTGCAAATGTTTGCAACTAGACTGGTCCAGGAGCTAATGGGTATGTCCTACGAGGAGAGGTTAAGAGAAATCGACCTGACGACACTGGAGGACAGGAGAGATAGGGGGGATAGGAATCGACAAGGTGAACAGAAACAGGATGTTCCAGAGATGGGACACAGCAACAAGGGGTCACAATTGGAAGCTGAAGACTCGTATGAATCACAGGGATGTTAGGAAGTATTTCTTCAGTCACGGAGTTGTCGGGAAGTGGAATAATCTGGGAAGTGATATAGTGGAGGCAGGTGCCATACATAGCTTTAAGAAGAGGTATGATAAAGCTCATGGAGGGGGAAGAGTGACCTAGTAGCGGCCAGCGAAGAGGCGGGGGCCAGGAACTGTGAATCGACCCCTGCAACCACAACTAGGTGAGTACACACACACACACACACACACACACACACACACACACACACACACACACACACACACACACACACACACACACACAACACTAACACACACATACACTCACACATATACAACAGGCCTAGTGTCTAATCGACATGTACCTAGGACAGAATGGCAACTAACATACACATACACACACATACATATATCTACATATACAGTATGCATTTATATGCAACTGGGGCATCACCAGACTTCTAATTAATGCTGGCAAATTCAAGGTGGACAATGAGGATATCCTCTAGCAACCCAGAGTAGATAAAATATTTACACAGTTCCAGGTACCTCATTCCACCAGGCCTATAGTCACTCACAATGGACACTCAGCTACATTGGGTAATGCAGTTGAATTCCACCTCCGGCCTGTCACAAGCAGTCCTAGCGTTTTTTTTATCAGTGTCATCATGATAGCTGATTCATGTGTGGGAAGGTATCCAGACAATTGAAATATGGAAGTCTTAATCCTGAGCATTATTAAGGTTATTTTTATCGTTTGTTATGATGTTTCTGGTGTCTGTTTTGTAAGTAGGAGTCTCAGATGCTTGAAGAGCAGATTTAGAGTCAAAGCAGATCATCTCTTTTATGTTTTTTAATATGTTGATGGTGAGCTTCAGTGCTGCAAGCTCTGCTTATGCTAAAGTAAGCCAGTTATTCAGTCTGATGACTCACGAAATCGTAATAACACGATTGCAAACAAACTATACCACGGGCCGGAATAGAACCTAGGTAAAACTCCAGACCGACGCGTTAGCCTCTGGGCCAGCTTGCTACAATAAGATTCATCCAGCTAGGTATATTTATACACCATAGAAAGGTTAGCATACCTAATTGGATGAATCTTCTTATAGCCAGCTGGCCCAGTGGCTAACGCGTCGGTCTGGAGCTTTATGACTCTGACCGCGGGTTCTATCTTCGCCTGTGGTGTGGTTTATTCAGTCTGATGCTGCTAGTCTTTATACATCTTTTTCATTTGTGTATTTTGCAGGCTGTTCCAGTGCGGCATTTTAGCCTGCTGAACTGATCGATGAGTATGATCATGGTGCTCACTGCGCTGCTGTCTTAAGAATGTATTATCATTGTACCTCTTAATGATGGGCGTATATCATATACATCCATTCAGTCGATAATTAGTAGGGAGGGATGTCATTGACCAGCTCACTTCATTTAAAGGAGTGTTCCGTTTGATTAGATTACTCACCTTTGCCTTCAGTCAGTTGATGTATGTACTGTGAGCTGGTATGTTATTTACACTATCTGGCATGTTGTAGGCATGAAACAGTACATTCACTAGCTATGCTTGCAATGTTGGATCTTTTATGATCTTAGTACAGAAGATTGTTAGTGTGTTTAACTGTACTGTTATTTTATATACAGTAGGAAGGGTGGAAGAGAAGTGAGACAAAATTATTTTTATTAACGAAACTTGGTTGCTTCAGTAGTGTGTTGCTACCTATTCTATGTGATATTTACGGCGTGGGAATATTACAACACACTGGATGTGTTTTAATAATTCAAGTGATGTAGTCGAGGGACTTCATTAAGGCACTGAGGATGTGGTCAGGTACTTCAGTAGGGCACTGAGGATATGGTCAGGTACTTCAGTAGGGCACTGAGGATATGGTCAGGTTCTTCAGTAGGGCACTGAGGATATGGTCAGGTACTTCAGTAAGGCCCTGAGGATGTGGTCAGGTACTTCAGTAAGGGGTCGGTAACTACATTAGCATCCAAGGGTTTCGTTCCAGCACAGATGGAGTTTCGGTTACTTGAGAATTCCTGTATACTTTCCCTCATGGCCAAAAAAAGTAATAAAGTTTTACTCCCTCATCTCAGCCTGACGTATGGTCCATCACATACATTTGTAAAAAAAAACTTGTGTCAGTAAAAATCTTCCGCGTGGCCCCTGTGATTGAAAATGGTATACAGAAGAAAGCATTCTAGCTATTCCTAGCTGGGAAAGCACTTCACAAAAATCTTATTAGAGGTGAATTCAACCCCTGATCCGATTGAATTTTCCGAGATCCTCTTACTTATGCAAAAAAGGAAAAAAACTAATCATCTCGTACAAAGGAATGTTTACTTTGTTTAATGGAAGCACCAAACCATTTTTATTTTCCTTGTCTGGTGCTTCTCCATATCAAGTGGGGAATCTTTTTGCATAAGTATTCCGGAATGAGTTGTGTAAAACGTTGTTTCCTAAATGAGCTCAGGTGTTATTCGTAGTTTCACTGCTAATTTTATATATTTGCAAATAGGCATCTAATGTGATTTCTACCTCTCTTGCTAGAGAAAGAATACATTACAATCACAAGTAGAGAATAGAAGGCTTGTATTTCTCAACCGGCCAGTCTACATTTCTACTTAAGTGCTGACCTATACTTAACTCTGTGAAGAAGTGTCTTGTGTGCTCCCCGTGGACTGAACCAAGATGCCCTCCATAGAGCAACTTTACCAGCAGCTTAAGGAAGAATTGAGGGTAGCGAAGACGGAGATACGGCGATTGACTGAGGAAAACAAGAGGATTCATAGTAGTCCTGTTTTGAGTCCTCAGGTCAAGAAGGGAACGTGGTCAGTGGCTGGACAGCATGGAACGAAGCTGACGATCAAGAAGACGAATGGAAAGGTAGAAACGATGAAGAAGAAAGAGACTGCCGTGGAAACTGTTGTGGAAACATCTAATACATTCTCAGTGCTACCCGACGAATGTGAGTCGACTACTGGGATCGTCACGACGAACGACACCAAGGAAGGTAAGAATATTGTTGTTGTTGGGGATAGCCAGGTTAGATACATGGATAGGGCGTTCTGCTTGAAGGACAGGAGTAGGGGACAGAGGGTTTGCTTTCCTGGGACTGGGAAGGAGGATATTGTTAGCCATCTGGATGACATCATGAGAGGTAATGGGAGCAATCCCATTATCTGTCTCAGTGCTGGAGGCAACGATGTTGGCAGACGTAGGAGTGAGGACCTGATTAGCAGGTATAGGTCAGCAATAAAAATAATTAGGACGAAGGGTGGGAAACCTGTCATATGTGGTATTTTGCCAAGGAGAGGAGTTGGAAATGAATGGTTGTCCAGGGCAATTGGTGTCAATTGCTGGCTGGACAAATACTGTAAGGAAAATGTGGTAACATTCATTGACAGCTGGGACCTCTTCTGTGGCAGAAATAACATGTATGCCAGGGATGGGGTTCACTTTTCTAGGTCTTGGGTGGGGGCACTGGCAACTGCAGTGGAGGGAGCTGTTAGGACTTTAAAGTAGGAATAGTTAGTGGTATGGATTTTGCGGGAAAACAGTGAAGTCCCAGTGTAGTAATATGAGTACTAGGGGAACTAGTAATAGGCAGAATGAGGCGGATGTTGGAAAGGCAGTGACACTAGGCGACAAGGACAGTAATAGGTTTAGTGGAAAAACAGAAATAAGCAGGAAGGGTAAAGAAAAAGGAGGGTCTTTAAATATACATTATGCTAATACCCATAGTGCTAGGAATAACATGGGCAAGTTGAGAATAGTTGCTAGTGCAGGTAACATTGATGTATTTGCCATAACTGAGATGTGGTTTAATTCAAAAAGTCGGGACATGCCTGCAGAATGTCACTTTCAGGGTTTTAAATTGTTCCAAGTAGATAGAAATATCGGGAAAGGGGGTGGGGTGGCACTGTATGTCCGAGATCGCTTGAACTGTTGCATAAAAAACGGGTATTAAATCTGAAGTAACACATACAGAGTATGTTTGGATAGAATTTTCAGAGGGGCGTGAAAAATTTATTTTAGGTGTAATATACCGTCCCCCAAACTTAGATAGGGACCAAGGGAGACTACTATGGGAGGAAATTGTTAAGGCCACTAGGTACGATAACGTAGTAATTCTAGGAGACTTTAACTTTAGTCATATTGATTTGAATTTCTTGACTGGGAATTTAGAATCAAACGACTTCTTAGAAATAGTTCAGGATTGTTTTTTGAAGCAGTTTGTGACAGAGCCTAAAGGGGGAAGTAACCTGCTCGACTTGGTTTTGGCAAACAATGAAACCCTTGTTAATAATTTAGAAATTACAGAGGAACTCGGCACAAGCGATCACAAATCAATTACCTTTAGCATAGAATGGAAGTATGATAGTAGTGATAATTCAGTAATGGTCCCAGATTATCGTTTAGCAGATTACAATGGGCTTAGAGAACACTTATCATCTGTGGACTGGGGTAACGAAGAGAGCTATCAGTATGACAGCTTTCTTAACGCAATACATGCTGCCCAAAGGACATTTGTCCCATATAAGGAAATTAGATAGAATAGAAATGACCCCAAATGGATTAATAGGCTCAGATATCTTTTAGGACAGAAAGGAATTTATAGGCGTATCAAAAGAGGTGAGGGTCATCTTATGAATCAGTATATTGACATTAAGAGGGGAGTTAAAAAGGGGATAAGAAAAGCTAAACGGAACTATGAAATTAAAGTTGCTAGGGATTCGAAAACAAACCCAAAAAGTTTTTTCCAGGTTTATAGAACAAAAGTTAGAGATAAGATAGGTCCCCTTAAAAATAACTCTGGGCATCTCACTGACAAGGAGAATGAAATGTGTTCTATTCTTAATAATTATTTTCTCTCGGTTTTCACTCAGGAAGACACTGACAATATCCCAGTAATTAATTTTTATAGTGGGCTTAGAAGATGATAAATTATGCAATATGACAGTCACTAGCGAAATGGTTATCAAACAGATAGACCGGTTAAAGCAAAATAAATCCCCGAGCCCTGATGAACTTTTTTCAAGGGTTCTTAAAGAGTGTAAAATGGAACTTTGTGAAGCTTTAACTAATATTTTTATTTTATCTCTTCAAACAGGTGTAGTGCCTGATATGTGGAAGATGGCTAATGTAATTCCTATTTTTAAAGCAGGGGACAAGTCGTTACCGTCAAATTATCGCCCAATAAGCCTAACCTCAATTGTAGGCAAATTACTAGAGTCAATTATAACTGATAATATAAGAAGCCATCTCGATAGGCATAATTTGATTAATGATACTCAACATGGTTTCACCAGGGGCCGTTTCTGCCTAACTAATTTATTAACCTTCTTCAGCAAAGCTTCTGAGGCCGTTGATCAGGATAAAGAATTCGATATTGTTTATTTAGAATGTTAAGACACTTGTGCAACATCTGGTTATCTTTATTGTAGACGCTTCGCCATCCAGTGGCTTTATCAATACAGATTCTTGGACATAATTAGAAAACAGAAGAACTATATACAAAAGATGAGGTAATCAGTCCCTCAGTCTTGGAGGGGGTGTTTACACCACCGTGGTTGTAGATATTTTGCAACCACGGTGTTGTAAACACCACCTCCAAGACTGAGGGACTGATTACCTCATCTTTTGTATATAGTTCTTCTGTTTTCTAATTATGTCCAAGTATCTGTATTGATAAAGCCACTGGATGGTGAAGCGTCTACAATAAAGATAACCAGATGTTGCACAAGTGTCTTAACTTTCATCTTGTCGGTACTGTATACCTGTCTTGCACACATTGTTTATTTAGATTTTAGTAAGGCTTTTGATAGAGTACCACATCAGAGACTGTTGAAGAAAGTGGCTGCTCATGGCATTGGGGGAAAAATGCTGTAATGGATCGAGTCATGGCTCAGTAATAGGAAGCAGAGAGTGTGCATAAATGGGGTTAAATCTGAGTGGGATCTGTAACAAGTGGCGTTCCACAGGGATCAGTCTTGGGTCCATAAGAACATAAGAAAGGAGGAACACTGCAGCAGGCCTGTTGGCCCATACTAGGCAGGTCCTTTACAATTCATCCCACTAACAAAACATTTGCTTGTTGTTTATAATATATATCAATGACCTTGATGAGGGAATTACTAGTGATATGAGCAAATTCGCCGATGACACAAAGATAGGTAGGATAATTGATTCAAACTTAGATGTCACGGAACTTCAGGAGGATTTAGACAAACTCAGTTCGTGGTCAGAAAAGTGGCAGATGCAGTTCACTGTAGATAAATGCAAGGTTCGGAAGCTCGGGAGTGTCCGCAACCCTAGTACTTATCAGTTAAATAACATAGAACTTAGCCATACAGATTGCGAAAAGGATTTGGGGGTCATGGTAAGCAGCAACCTTAAGCCAAGTCAGCAGTGCCTAAGCGTACGTAACAAAGCAAACAGATTACTGGGATTTATATCCAGAAACATAAGAAAGGAGGAACACTAAATCTAAACTTATCTAATTTAAATCCATTACTGCTGGTTCTCTCTTGGAGAGATGTCCTCAAGACCTTATTAATATCCCTTTTATTAATACCTATCTTCCACTTATACACTTCGATCAGGTCTCCCCTCATTCTTCGTCTAACTTAAGAGTCTTCAATCTTTCTTCATAAGTAAGATTTCTAATGCTATGTATTAATTTAGTCATCCTACGCTGAATGTTTTCTAACGAATTTATGTCCATTCTGTAATATGGAGACCAGAATTGAGCTGCATAATCTAGGTGAGGCCTTACTAATGATGTATAAAGCTGCAGTATGACCTCTGGACTTCTGTTGCTTACACTTCTTGATATAAATTCCAGTAATCTATTTGCCTTATTACATACGCCTAGGCATTGCTGTCTTGGTTTAAGGTTGATGCTCACCATAGCCCCCAAGTCCTTTTCGCAATCTGTATGGCTAAGTTCTACATTATTTAACTTATAAGTGCTAGGGTTATGGACACTCCCGAGCTTCAGAACCTTGCATTTATCTACATTGAACTGCATCTGCCACTTTTCTGACCAAGAATAGTTTGTTTAAATCCTCCTGAAGTTCCCTAACATCTACGTTTGAATCAATTATCCTACCTATCTTTGTGTCATCAGCGAATTTGCTCATATCACTAGTAATTCCCTCATCAAGATCATTGATATATATTATAAACAACAACGGGCCCAAGACTGATCCCTGTGGAACGCCACTTGTTACAGATTCCCACTCGGATTTAACGCCATTTATGGACATTCTCTGCTTCCTGTCTGTGAGCCGTGACTCGATCCATGAGAGCACTTTTCCCCCAATGCCATGAGCTGCCACTTTCTTTAACAGTCTTTGGTGCGGAACTCTATCAAAAGCCTTACTAAATTCTAAGTAAATAATATCAAATTCTTTATCGTGGTCAACAGCCTCAAAAGCTTTACTGAAAAAAGTTAATAAATTAGTTAGACAAGACCGGCCTCTTGTGAATCCATGCGGAGTATCATTAATCAAGCTATGCTTATCGAGATGGCTTCTTATAATCTAAGCTATAATTGACTCTAGTAATTTGCCTACAATTGAGGTCAGGCTTATTGGGCGGTAATTTGACGGTAACGACTTGTCCCCTGGTTTAAAAATAGGAATTACATTAGCCATCTTCCACATATCAGACACTACACCTGTTTGAAGAGATAAATTAAAAATATTAGTTAATGGTTCACAGAGTTCCATTTTGCATTCCTTAAGAACCCTTGAAAAAACCTCATCAGGACCCAGCGACTTATTTTGCTTCAGTCTGTCTATCTGCTCCACAACCATTTCACTAGTGACTGTGATGTTACATAATTTATCTTCTTCTAGCCCACTATAAAAATTAATTACTGGAATATTGTTAATGTCTTCCTGTGTAAAAACCGAGAGAAAATAATTATTTAAAATCGAGCACATTTCATTCTCTTTGTCAGTAAGATGCCCATAGTTATTTTTAAGGGGACCTATCTTATCTCTAACTTTTGTTCTATAGACCTGGAAAAAACTTTTTGGGTTAGTTTTCGAATCCCTAGCAACTTTAATTTCATAGTCCCTTTTAGCTTTTCTTACCCCCTTTTTAATGTCCCTCTTAATGTTAATATACTGATTCATAAGATGACCCCTCACCTCTTTTGATACGCCTATAAATTCCTCTCTTATGCCCTTGTAGATATTTGAGCCTATTATTCATCCATTTTGGGTCATTTCTATTTGATCTAATTTCTTTATACGGGATAAACGTTCTTTGAGCAGCATGTACAGTGTTCAGAAAACTGTCATATTGATAGCTCTCTTCGTTACCCCAGTCAACAGATGATAAGTGTTCTCTAAGCCCATCGTAATCTGCTAAGCGAAAATCTGGGACTGTTACTGAGTTATCGCTACTATCGTACTTCCATTCAATGCTAAATGTAATTGATTTGTGGTCGCTAGCACCCAGTTCCTCTGAAATTTCTAAATTATTAACAAGGGATTCATTGTTTGCCAGAACTAAGTCAAGCAGGTTATTTCCCCTTGTAGGTTCTGTCACAAACTGCTTCAAAAAACAATCCTGAACTACTTCTAAGAAGTCGTATGATTCTAAATTCCCAGTCAAGAAATTCCAATCAATATGACTAAAGTTAAAGTCTCCTAGAATTACTACATTATCGTGCCTTGTGGCCTTAACAATTTCCTCCCATAGTAGTCTCCCTTGGTCCCTATCTAAGTTTGGGGGACGGTATATCACTCCTAAAATCAGTTTTTCATGCCCCTCTGAAAATTCTATCCAAGCAGACTCTGTATGTGTTACTTCAGACTTAATACCCGTTTTTATGCAACAGTTCAAGCGATCTCGGACATACAGTGCCACCCCACCCCCCTTCCCGATACACTTAATACCCGTTTTTATGCAACAGTTCCAGCGATCTCGGACATACAATGCCACCCCATCCCCCTTTCCAATACTTCTATCTACTTGGAACAATTTAAAACCCTGAACGTGACATTCTGCAGGCATGTCCCAGCTTTTTAAATTAAACCACGTCTCAGTTAAGGCAAATACATCAGTGTTACCTGCACTAGCAACTAATCTCAACTCGTCCATCTTATTCCTAGCACTACGGCTATTAGCATAATAAACATTGAAAGACTCTCCTTTCTCTTTACCCTTCCTGCTCATTTCTGTTTTTCTACTAAACCTTTTACTGTCCTTATCACCCAGTGTCACTGGCTTTTCAATATCTACCTCGTTCTGCTTATTACTAGTTCCCCTAGAACTCATAATATTACTACACTGGGACTTCACTGTTTTCCTGCCAAAACCCATACCACTAACTATTCTTAGTTTAAAGTCCTAACAGCCCCCTCCACTGCAGTTGCCAGTGCTCCCACCCCAGACCTAGATAAGTGAACCCCATCCCTGGCATACATGTGATTTCTGCCATAGAAGAGGTCCCAGTTGTCAATGAATGTTACCGCATTTTCCTTACAGTATTTGTCCAGCCAGCAATTGACACCAATTGCCCTGGACAACCATTCATTTCCAACTCCTCTCCTTGGCAAAATACCACATATGACAGGGTTCCCACCCTTCCTCCTAATTATTTCTATTACTGACCTATACCTGCTAATCAGGTCCTCACTCCTACGTCTGCCAACATCGTTGCCTCCAGCACTGAGACAGATAATAGGATTGCTCCCATTACTAATCATGATGTCATCCAGATGGCTAACAATATCCTCCATCCTAGCCCAGGAAAGCAAACCCTCTGTCTCCTACTCCTGTCCTTCAAGCAGAACGCCCTATCCATATACCTAACTTGGCTATCCCCAACAACAACAATATTCTTACCTTCCTTGGTGTTTTTCGTCGTGACGTTCCCAGTAGTCGACTTGCATTCGTCGGGTAGCACTGAGAATGTATTAGATGTTTCCACAACAGTTTCCACGGCAGTCTCTTTCTTCTTCATCGTTTCTACCTTTCCATTCGTCTTCTTGATCGTCAACTTCGTTCCCTGCTGTCCAGCCACTGACCAGTTTCTTTTCTTGACCTGAGGACTCAAAACAGGAGGACTACTACGAATCTTCCTGTTTTCCTTCGCCATCCTCAATTCTTCCTTAAGCTGTTGGTAAAGTTGCCCTATGCAAACAGGTCTTCACAGAGCTAAGTACACGTCACTACTGACAGAGCTAAGTACACGTCACTACTGACAGAGCTAAGTACACGTCACTACTGACAGAGCTAAGTACACGTCACTACTGAGCTAAGTACACGTCACTACTTGCTAAGTACACGTCACTACTAAGTACGTCACTACTACTAAGTACACGTCACTACACGTAAACTGGTCGCCTGTTTACAGGTGTTCCGGCGGCTTGTGGTGGCACAGGTGCATACGACCTCTCAGAATTATAATTATAGGCCCTCCTTGTCTTCCTGCTGTGCACTGAGGCTGAGGACTAGGTCGTTGTCGCTCATTTTCATGGTGCACCTCGTATGTGTCTGCCATTTCTATCGCTTCCATACTTACCTTCCAGATACTCCTGGACCTCATCAGAAGTGTTGGAGGCACAGTCCTGTATAAGGATTAGTTGACTGCTAGTGCTTCAGCTGTTCATTGTGTATTAGAGATTGTGTTAGTGAGTTATCCTAGGTTGAGTATTGCTGCAGTTGAAGTAATTGTTAACGTAATTATTAACCCACCACCCATTTGATTCAGCTTTATGCAGTTTACGTGTTAAGTATATAGTGCAGCCCACGTCTGCAGAATGACACCACCTTAAAAACACGGTATTCTTTCCTTTTGCAAAGCCGTGGTAACTTTCGCCATTCCTTCTAAGATTACGAAATTTTTGTTGGTTCTTTGAGGGTACTAAGCCATAGGATTTTAGCACGATGGCTTTCGCATACTTGTAGTCCCGATACTTCTAGAGTACTTGGTGGATCTCCTCTCCTGACCCTTACCATGCAACAGGGTGTTCATCAGTGCCAGGCGGCTGCCTGGTGTTCAAATACATTAAATTATTTGTCCATGTCAGCCTCGCTGAATTTTGCTGCACTGTTTCTGTAATTTATGGTCTCTCAATTTTTAATTGTTATTTATGGTCTCTTTTTGTAATACGTATATTAAATATTTCTTGTATTTTAATTTATAGTTTGTTAGTATTGCATTGTAATTTTCTAATGTAATTTGTATAGTTTTTTAATTTCAATTTATTGTCTCTTATTCTCGTAATGTAATTTATGTCTTGTGTTATAAATGTTCAGTTAGTTTTCAGGTATTTAATGTCAATGAGGATTTAGCTTTTGGGTTTTAAGCTGTGTTATTGTCGTTCCCAGAATTAGAGAGTTAATCTCTGCACTACAGAATTTTATTTTTCTGTACACCCAGACTGTCCTTCACTGACATCTGTATAGAAAACTAACTGGAATGTGGTGCTCCGTGTCAATAGTCGGATATGTTAGTGGTGGACATGGCGGGAGGAACTCTGATCTGCATCTCACTCACCCTGTAATCTGTCGCCCCTACACTCTTGACTCGACGGCAGGGGTCAGAGGTCAGTCTTCACCGTGCCACACTCTGCTGTGTGTTACTTACCATTTTGTCATAGACACATGTCGATTATACACTTGGCCTGTGTGTGTGTGTGTGTGTGTGTTTGTGTATATGTGTGTATATGTGTGTATATGTATGTATATGTATGTATGTGTATGTATAGTTGACCCTTGAACAACGCGGGGGCGCCCAAATCCCCATCCTCCGCAGTCGAAAATCCGTGTATAACTTGACTTTCCAAAAACTTAACTACTAATAGCCTACTGTTGACCAGAAGCCTTACCCATAACAAAGTTTACGTCGTCTGTTTACAAGATGAATTATCTGTCTGTCAGTACGTATATCAGTGTTGTCTTACATGAGACAAAACACTAGATATTATACGTATTACTACCACTAAACATCAAAAATGAAAATAAAATGTAAAAAAGAAATTGATATTTACAGGTATAAAGATTCAGCCATTGATAACGAAGAATTATGATTGCTTCATGGTAGCCTAGTATAACTGCTACAATTGCTTCATGGTAGCCTAGTATAACTGCTACAATTGTTTCATGGTAGCCTAGTATAACTGCTACAATTGCTTCATGGTAGCCTAGTATAACTGCTACAATTGTTTCATGGTAGCCTAGTATAACTGCTACAATTGCTTCATGGTAGCCTAGTATAACTGCTACAATTGCTTCATGGTAGCCTAGACTATAGTATATTCATGAATGAATCGTTATAAAAAATTATGACATACAGTATTACAGTCATATTCATAATACAGTATTCGAAATATCGTTATAATTTTATATAAACTTTTTATCTGTGATGATACGCAATTTATCCAATTACGAGAGAGAGGCATGCTGTACGGTAATGTAATTAATTCTTTGAAAGCAAAGTTATCAAACTGAGAAAACTAACACATTATTAATTTTATACTAAATATACTCACTCGCTTCGCTTCTCTTCCTTACTAATAAATGTCCTTTGTGGCATTTTTTTCCAGACAAGGGCACTTTTGTCTGCATTCTCCTCAGAGATTTTCTTAATGGCGTCTGAGAATTCGTCTGGTGCCTCTTGGCTGGCAGAAGCTGCCTCTCCTGTTATCTTGACATTTTTATGCCAAACCTCTTTCTAAAATGATCAAACCATTTCTTACTGGTATTAAATTCTCCAGCTTTAGATATTTCACCTTCCTTTTACTTCGTCATATAATGACTTCGATTTTTCTTGAATCATATTAGAGTCTATAGGTATGCCTTTCTTATAGCAACCCTGCACCTACATAATAGCTGCATTTTCAGTACCAGATAAAGGTGTTTTGCAAAAAAGTGCAAGGTTTTCGCGAATGCTGGCGTAGCTGCAGCGTATGTGTGGGTGTGTACATGTGCGCGTGTGTTTGTGCGTGTGTGCATGTGCGCGCGTGTGTGTGCCATAGTGGAGAGGAGAGAGAGACAGGTTAAGAGGAAAGAGAAAGGCATTATTAAGTTGTTCTTAAACTTAAGCCTCTGCAGGGGCTTGTAAGGTGAGGTATTGGTACAGCTTTACTTGCTCTAGTAAGATTATTAACACCTTCCCTCTCAGTCTACAACGTGTCTTGCTAATTAATGATTACCTGGGGAAAAAAGAGTCTCAGCAACTCGTTAGCGTCTAATTAGCTCAGCGGTCGATAGCTCACTTTCGATCAGTCAAGTGTGTGGGAGCAGAGTATTTAACCTCGAAAACTTTTCTCAGGCAGCCCACACACTGACCAATACTCTTCTGTCCAGTGCACGTGGGACAGCACCTGCCTGACCCGATTAATGAAAACTGTAAATATGCTGTAACTCAATTTAAAAGTTAAATTTATTCATTATAATCCACTTAAAACACGGGTAATCAGGACCTACCCACCCCTCTCTCTTTTTTTCGCAGGACTTTATAAAGTTGAGTTAAGGGTTCCTAACTTTATTTACAAGGTAAGAGTTGTTACCTTTCTTACCAAAATCAGCTAATTTAAAGCCTTTTTATTGTTATGGGACATACAAATAGGGAACAGGAAAAAGTTGGAGCCATATGTGGCCAGCAGTTTCATTTGGTTAACTGACTTTACGGTGTACGAATGTGTTCCAGACTCGAATCAACCTAGGAATAAATAGTGTTTCCTGCCCGGCTTGTGTAGATGTCTGCAGAGTGGAGCCAAGTGTGGTACCTTGACAGTAGTGGCCTGGTACATAACAGTAAGCCCACCCACATCCCTCCTGTGTTGAAGGCTCTGCTGCAATGACATATCTGTCAAGGCCGGGTCCAGGCGAGAGATAAGTCGGTTTTCTAAACCATTTACATCACATCTGAGAGATAAGTCATCTCACTCTTTTCTCTATTCTGCCAAGAAGTCGCAGATGAGACGGGGAAGGCAATCCAAGAAAGTGGAGCATACTCAAAGTGTGAGCATACCTGTACCTCCTACAGAATCTTGCAACCTCTACTGTCGAACAGATGCGAGATACGTCTAAGTGTTAGCTTCCTGGCCGCTTTTTTTTTTTCTTCAGTATTTACGTGGTTATTCATGGTCAGTTAAAAGTCAGTTTTACCCCATGGATATCAACCTCATCTCTGAGTAGCAACACTCCCATTCATTCTTACCATTGCTCAAGCATTACCATCATGGTGGTAATCCCATTCATGATCGCGGGTTCTATCCCCGTCCGTGGTATGGTTTGTTTGCAATCGTGTCATTACGATTTCGTGAGTTATCCTGTTCATTGATAATTGGGACAAATTCTATGGCAAACGTGATATGTATGCAAGGGATGGGGTATATCTCTCTGGGGCGGAGTAGTTGGATTAGCTAACTCGATTGAGGGGGCCGTTGTTGACTTGTCTATGACTTTAAATTGTTAGATTATAGAGGTATGGGTGTGTGTGTGCGAAACAATCAAGCTGCAGTACAAGGATTAAAAACAGCAGATATTACCAGGATACCTCAGGGATATGTTTAAAAGACAATATTCAATATGAAGTTGCTAATAAAGGCAAAGCATTTGATCAACAAAGGGAGACAGCAGAGGACAGCGAGTGACTAGCTCCCTTAAGGTTTATTATACTAACTGCAGGAGTCTAAGAAATAAGATAGATGAGCTAAAATTACTTGCCTGTGTATAAGACTACAGTATATAAGCCACGTCTACGGAGCACTATGCTGTACATTCTACAAGATTGATGGACTGAACATATCGACTCCAGTCTGAGGGACTGATTACCTCAAACTCCTCCTCTCTTTACACCTTTCAGTGATTAACAGGAGTGACACTGGTTGCTGATTTTTGCTCTGCTCTTCTTTTTGTGAACAAGGGCTACATTTGCCTCTTTCCACAGAGAGGGTCATTTACACTGTACTAGGCAGTGCTGACTGATGCGAGTTAGAGGTGACGCTAGCTGGTTTGCACATCTATTCCGCAATCATGGGCTTTCCTTATCTGGGCCTGCAGCCTTTTCTTGGTCCAGTGATTTAAGAAGATACACTTCATCCTGCCTTATATTCGACCACTGATAAGTTTGATAACAGTTTTTGTGGTCAGCAAAGGAGGTTTGCTGGATCAGGAATTTACATCTTGGCAGCAAAGTGGTCGGCAAAGAGGTTAGCTTTCTCCTGAATGCTAGTAGAGACCGTCTCATCCTACCAGTTTGAAGGCGGAATAATTTCATGAGCTGAATAACCTTGTTGGTCATAGACCAAGGACCACTAGGTTTTGGAATCCACTCTACCTGATGCCAGTTCTCTTTTTGTACTTATTCCATTTGCCAACTGGCTTGTCTGTGCAGGTTCTTGTTATAGATAGTGGGATGCCTCTTATACCTTCTCCAAGTCTTGTACTTGGCAATAACAGCCTCTCGACAACGAAAGCCGAACCAACGCTGATCTGAAGGCTACGCCACGTAGTGCCGGTGAAGGATTTATTTTTGTTGGAGAGGATATGTTCAGTGAAGTCATTCACTTGGTTATCAACATCTCTTTGGAGAACATTCCAATCGGAGGCGGTGAGCTCAGAGCAAAAGACCGGACAGTTTCTTATTTCCCACAGCCAGGTGGTGCATGTAGATTCTTCACCTGGTTCTTCTTGAAATCTTCATTGTCGTAAAGATAGTCTTGTGGTCGAATGATCCAACATAGCCAAGGGGTTGGTAATCGACTATGTTTTCAGACAGATCACTCACTACTGGGACAAGGGGGAAGCCACAGATGTGAGTAGGGAAGTCAACAAAGTTTATCATGTCAAACGCTGCAAGAAGTTCAGCAAAGTCCCTCTGTATAAGATGCTGGTTGAAGTCACCAACAATTATAATATGTTGGCATTTATGTTGAAGCAGAAGGGAGTTTACGTTGTCCATCAGGGGGTTGATAGACAGGGTCTGCTTGCTGCCACTGAGGTCTGAAAATTCTTCACACTAGTACGGAAGCATTAATGTATAGATTGTGTTTATGAATAGCATCATTTATAGATGATTAGGGATGGCAATATCAATGAGCTGAGTATGTCCACTTTTAGAAAAGTATAAGGCAACTCCTCTTGTCCTCGCTCTTTCTCTCTCTTATGCTTCGGTGATGTTATCTCATATCTTGTATTGGTTCCGGTGATTTTCGCCCTGCAGTGCTGTCTTAAATTAGATATCGTAAATTTGTAAGACTTACCAGAGACAACAGCACTACTATGGTTGTCTTATACTGCACATATAATCTGTGATTTCTCAATTAATTTCTTATAGTTCTCATACATGATAAGACATATATTCAAACAAATGTTTGTTATCAGAGATGGCGGTTTAACAGTTGTTTGTCATCAGAGATGACGGTTTAACAGTTGTTTGTTATCAGAGATGGCGGTTTAAGAGTTGTTTGTTATTAGAGATGGCGGTTTAACTTGTTTGTTATCAGAGATGGCTGTTTGACAGTTGTTTGTCATCAGAGATGACGGTTTAACAGTTGTTTGTTATCAGAGATGACAGTTTGACAGTTGTTTGTTATCAGTTATTTTGACATTTTGTCTTCAATTGTTTGTTATGACTTTTTGTTATCAGAGTTGTTTATTCTTACAGCTGTCGGTGTTCTCTGATAATGTTGTTGATCTGTTGTATTTTAAAGTAACGTTAACGATCTAGTGATGTGTGGCATTCTCTACTTTAAATTTGGGAGGACATTTATTACTATCACGGGGAAGCACTAAGCCAGTAGGGATCATACAGTGCATTGGGAGTGGGAAGTTGTCAGGCTTGATTCCAGGACATAAAGGATAGTTGTTCTTCTCACTCCTTAGCCCACATTCTTCACGTGAAGGTTCGGGAGGATAAGCTCATAGAAGAATGTAAGAGAATTTCCTATTCTTTCTACACAATTGTCGATATTTCTTGAGAGATATTGGCATTTATGTTTCCCGTGGTAGAGAAAAATCAAATACACTTACATGGAAGAATTAGATACATGGGTATCTTTATTCCGAAAACCTTTCACCAACGATTGCCTTTATTGGTTCGATACAGAGGTTATTTGAAGGTGTTAAATCTGGAGACAATAGAAGACGAGGTAATCAGTCCCACAGCCTAGGTGCTCACCACCTTAGTCTTAATGAATCTGAAGCATCAGTGCAGGGAATTTTTCAAAGCGTGCCTATCGTATGGGCGCAACCTACTTCCACTAGTGGATTTTTTCACTGGTGACTACTCTGCCTGATGTGCTAACAGTATATAGGTCCCATCTCCGCGAATATTCTGCATGTTTATTAAGATTAATGGACTGGGCCCACGATCCAAGGCTGAGGGACTGATTACCTCATCTTTTGTATATAGTTCTACTGTCTTCTAATTATGTCCTAGAATCTGTATTGATAAAGCCACTGGATGGCGAAACGTCTACAACAAAGATAACCAGATGTTCGACATGTGTCTTAAATTCCATCTTGTCGGTATTGTATACCTTTCTTGCACAAGTGCTGTAGTGTTACAGTAATGACGGTAACAGTAGTGTTGTGTTACAGTAATGACGGTAACAGTGGTGTAGTGTTACAGTAGTGGACGTAAGAGTGATGAAGTGTTACAGTAGTGGAGGTAAGAGTATTATTATTATAATAAAAAAGAAGCGCTAAACCACAAGGGCTATACAGCGCTAGGTAAGAGTGGTGAAGTGTTACAGTAGTGGAGTGAGTGAGGAGAGTCAACTAAAAATAGGATGGTAGAGCTCTTCCCCTTGTTTTGTGGTGGTGTAAGCTTTGATTGCAAGGTGCATGACTTCTCTTTTTTTTTTTTTTGTCTGTATGTAGTATTTTCCGACCACCTTCCATCCTCCACATTCTCCCACTCTTTCTCAGTCTCGCGCGCGCACGCACGAACAGATACGCAGGCAGACACACACACACACACACACACACACACACACACACACACACACACACACACACACACACACACACACACACACACACACACACATCAACCACACGGATGTTAGGAAGTATTTCTTCAGTCACAGAGTTGTTAGGGAGTGATGTAGTGGAGGCAGGATCCATATATAGCTTTAAGAAGAGGTATGATAAAGCACATGGAGCGGGAAGAGTGACCTAGTAGCGGCCAGTGAAGAGGCGGGGGCAGAAGCTGTGAAACGAACCCTGCAACCACAACTAGGTGAGTACACACATACACACTCACTCTAACATTTTTTTGGGTTATCCTAGGTTCTCTACACATACGCTGCCATGTATGATAATCTATGTAACTGTATTTGTGTATACCTGAATGAACTTACACACACACACACACACACACACACCTAAACAAACACACATAGTTAAACACACATCCCTACACACAAACACACACACAAGCACACACACAAGCACACACGCACACACACACACACACACACACACACACACACACACACACACACACACACACACACACACACACACACACACACACACACACACACACGCACACACACGCACACACACACACGCACACACACACACACACACACACGCACACACACACACACACACACATCTCAATAGTAGAACGACAGACACTCTAGTGAGAGCACTAACCGCAACAGAAACGTCTTTCTGCAGACGGCATGTGACATCAACAAGAGATGACACCCATTCTGCATATGTCAATCACACCCTAGCAGAGTTGGGGTTAAATGTAAATAACCTGTATAGATGAATAATTACAGTATCAACTTATCAGTATTCAAGAATTTTTTTTTTTTGTGTTCATGTTCTCTCCGCATTCTGAGAGTTAACAGTTTTCTGTTAAACACTCTTTCTTTGTATATATTCCTTCCTCAGAATCCGTAGATCACATGAATACAGATCGATCGATCAAAATTTTTGTTTTTATCACTTGTAATCTCAACGTTGAGTTCGTTGTTCATTTGTTGAGTTTTAAGTTGTACTATAGTATACCTTGTATTGCATTACAGTTTCAGTTACGTAAGCTTTCATTCCAATGTTCTACTTATGTAGGTTATAATGTTTACTGTTGTGTACTTTGATATTGTATAGAATCAGCCCAAGCCGTACCTGCCATCTCTAGTTAGTATTAGTTGTATGTCGGGACGACATACGTTAGCGTCGCCGAGCTCTCAATAGTAGTAACCAGTTACCAGTAACCGTCCGTTGACTCAACGACCAACCGTCTCTGCCTGAGTCACTATCTGAATTCATATTGTGCTGACCTCAGCAGTTCAAAGGCCCCCTCACATAGGGTACTGCAGCCGGCTAGTCAGTATTACGAGTGTAGCCAAGGAGATAGGTACGGCTGGCAGGGGCTCCCTCCACATAACAGCAATTATAAGTAATAACAGCCTACGTGAGTATTTCTTCCCTAATCCACGTATCGAACTCCCACATGATACACACACACACTCGTGGAGGAGTCACGCGGTTTGAGCTCATGTTTTGGTGGTAATTTCTGACTGTGCCATAAGGAATAGAGTGTGAGATATAGGCGTGTGCACGCATAAGAGTGCATATAATCACTTAAGTCCCGAAAAAAGGAAATATAAGTGATCACAGAAAAGAAAACAAAGGAAATAGTGACTAAGTGTTTAGTGGGGGCCGGGGGAAGGAAGGTGAACATTTGTGTCAGGCCTAAATAGTGTTGCCATAATAACGCAGTGGGGTATTTGAAGAATAAGTGCCACTCAAGACCAGGGAGATAAGAGATATGTATAGATGTGTCAGTAAATACAGTGAGTGAAAAAATTAGATGAGCTAGAGACTATAGTGCATACAGGAAGTTAGTGGAAAAATTACCAAGAAGCATCAAGCATCTTCAACTTCTGGGACAGGACCGCAAGTAATATTCACCTAGTTTGAGTTGCATGGGGTCAACAGTACCTGTCTCTAGCTGGAATTGGGGGTCACTCTCCTCGAGCTATCAGAATTAGAATAAGCAGCATTTGCTGGCATTTAATAGAATTTAGAGGTAGCGGCATACAGGCGAAGCCTAGTGTATTTATTTTTGAACGTAATTTTAAACACATAAGACAGTACAGTGGGAACCAAGAGATTGGGTACATATGCAATACATATGTAGTACATACTTGGGAAATAAGGACTGCTTACATAAACATATGCACACACACACACACACACACACTAGGTGAGAACAGGCTCTGCTGTTAGGCACTTGAATAGCTGTAGCATGCACACACACAAATGCACATGCACACTCACACACACACACTCACACATGCACACACACACTAGGTGAGTACTGGATCTGCTGTTAGGCACTTGAATAGCTGTAGCACGCACACACACACACACACACACACACACACACACACACACACACACACACACACACACACACACACACATACACACACACACACACTAGGTGAGTACAGGATCTGCTGTTAGGCACTTGAATAGCTGTAGCATGCACACACACACACACATACATACACACACACACACACACACTAGGTGAGTACAGGATCTGCTGTTAGGCACTTGAATAGATGTAGCATGCACACACACACACACACACACACACACACACACACACACACACACACACACATACACACACACACACACACACTAGGTGAGTACAGGATCTACTGTTAGGCACTTGAATAGCTGTAGCACGCACACACACACACACACACACACGCACACACACACACACACATACACACACACACACGCACACACACACACATACACACACACACACACACACACACACACACACACACACACACACACACACACACACACACACACACACACACACACATATACAGGATTTCACACCTTCCTGTGAAGTGACCCTCTAACCCTTCCTTTTTCCCCTGTCTCTCTCCCTCTCATCCTCTCTTCCTCTCTTCCTCTCTCTCTTCCCCTCTCTCTTCCTCTCTTCATCTCTCTCTTCCTCTCTTCATCTCTCTCTTCCCCTCTCTCTTCCCCTCTCTCTTCCTCTCTTCATCTCTCTCTTCCTCTCTCTCTCTCTTCCTCTCTCTCTTCCTCTCTCTCTCCCTCTTCCTCTCTCTCTTCCTCTCTCTCTCCCTCTTCCTCTCTCTCTTCCTCTTTTACTCTCTCTCTTCCTCTCTCTTCCTTCTTTTCTCTCTATCTCTCTCTTCCCTTGTCACTCCCCACTCTCTCTTACCTTTTCCCTCTCTCTCACTTTCTCCACCCTTTTCCCTTCTTTCCCCCTCTCTCCTTCTACCCTCCCCTTCTCTCTCTTTCTCCCTCTCTCTCACTCTCTCCCCCTTTTTATTTTTCTCTTTCTCTTTCACTAAAAAAAAAAGATAAAAAAAATGGTTGGGACTCGCAGGAATCAGGGATCAGATGACAATGGTACTGGTAGGGAGGAATGGATGGAGGAGCAAAGGAAAAGGATAGAGCAAGAATGGGAGAGAAAATTAGGAGAGCTTTCTGAAAAAATGGAGGAAGAGCTCTCTGTGAAATGGGAAAAGAGGCAGGAGAAGGAGATGAAGAATTGGGAGGCACAAGTCGAAACTGCAGTAGCCAGGGTAAAGGTCCTAGAATTTGAGGTAAACAGGCTGAAGCAAGTCTCAGGGGTAGTGACCAGAGAAGACACACCATATGAAGCTGAGAGGCGGAACAGGAAGGAAGGCGATATGAATTATGCTAAGGTCATATTAGCCTGCAAAGAAGGGCCAGGGAGTGGAAGGGAAGAGCAGATGGGTGCAGATGGAGAGGGAGATAGATCGAATGCTGAGGCACAACCATGCTACCAAGAGCCACTGGAAAAATCAAGGGAGAAAATGACCACATACAGACAGGAACCAGAGTCACAGAGGGAGAGGCAATGGGAGGAGGAAAGGGCAAAATCAGTGTTTATCCATGGGCTTCGGGAGAGAGAGGAAAGGACACACACTGAAAGACGGCAGGAAGAAAGAAAGGAGATTGAGAAAATCATCACGGAAATAGGGGGAGAAGACATGAACGAGATTGTAAATTTTCAGAGAATAGGGGGGTACTTGAAGGGGAGAAACTGACTGATCAAGCTGATTCTCAGGACAGAAACAGTGCGGAACAGGATCCTCCAAGAGAAACCACGGTTGAAAAGCTCGGAAGAGTACAAGAAGGTGTTCCTAGACAAAGACAGAACACAGAGAGATAGCAGCTGAGGGAGAGGAAAAAAAGCGAAAGGAGCTAGGAAAGGAGACAAGGATGGAACCAGCAGAGGTCAGTCAGAGCAGAACAGAGCAGCAAGGGCAAGCACACACACACAGATGGGACAAAGTAACAAGGAGACACAGTTGGAAGTTAAAGACTCAGATGAGTCACAGGGATGTTAGGAAGTACTTCTTCAGTCATAGAGGTGCCAGGAAATGTAATAGCCTGGAAAATGTAGTGGAGGCAGGAACCATACACAGTTTTAAGAAGAGGTATGATGAATCTCATGGAGCAGGAATTGAGTGACCTAGTAGCCACCAGTGAAGAGGCGGGGCCAGGAGCTATGACTCGACCCCTGAAACCACAACTAGGTGAGTACGTACACACACACACACACACACACACACACACACACACACACACACACACACACACACGTACTACACGCTATAAGCTGTCATTTTATCCCGGCAGATTTCAAGTCTTCCCTTTTTCATTACTGCTTCTCCCTTCCACCTCCCTCCCTGTGTCCTTTCATTCTTCACTTTCTCTTATTTTTACCCTTGACTCATTTCTCATTGCTCTTCCTTATCCTATATTTCCTCTTTTCTTTCCCTATATTTTTCTCTCTACTTCCTTCTGTTCTTCATTCCTTTCCCTGTGTTTTCATGCTTTCTCATATTTCTCTTGTAGGAGAGAAATTTATAACGTGAAAAATGAGGTACATGTGCAACACTTTGGTATCTTTATTGGGGAAACGTTTCGCCACACAGTTGCTTCATCAGTCTAATACAAAGAAGAATGGTGAAGATCAGAAGGAGTTTGAGGTAATCAGTCCCTCAACTTAGAGTTTGATTACTTGGAGGGAATGATTACCTCAAACTCCTTCTGATCTTCACCGTTCTCCCTTGTATTGGACTGATGAAGCCACTGTGTGGCGAAACGTTTCCTCAGTAAAGACACCACAGTGTTGCACATGTGTAATTTATCAACTTGTCGGTTCTCTGAACCGTTTACCTACAAATTACAATGTGTTGTTTGGGAATATTTGTCCTTTCTCTGGTGTTTGTGTCATATATCTTTCTTCTGTGTATATTTATCTAATTTCTTCTGAGGGGGATGGGGAAGGGGAAGGGGAAGGGGGTTGATATATAGCTCTTGTGCCTAGACTTTGTACTCGTATAGACTGTAGTGTTTTACAGCAGTTTTGAGCTCGTTAAATCTGTTTGTGAATTCATGTATTGGCTTGGCTTCCACCACATACCTTTGTTATACATTATATGTGTACACTACTCTCACACTGAAGGAATTCATTCTAAAGTACCTTTGACTCATTAAAACTTCTAGACTCCATTTGTTTCCTCTCGTTCTCTTTCCTCAAACATCGAATAATCTGGTGCTATGAAGATTTCCGAGGTCTCTTGAGTATTTTATAAATTGTGATTAAATATACATATATCTCCTCTTGTCCTCGTGTCTTCTAGCAAGGTAAAATATTGAAATATTTTCCCTAAGTTAGTATCCCAGCACTCATAGTTCTTGAAGCTACACTTATGGTAAACCTCTGAACATTCTTAGGCTGTTTTGTAAGCTTGGTGTGTGTACTCACTTATTTGTACTCACTAGTTGTGGTTGCAGGGGTCGATTCATAGCTCTTGGCCCCGCCTCTTCACTGGTCGCTACTAGTTCCATTCTCTCCTGCTCCATGAGCTTTATCAAACCTCGTCTAAAAACTGTGTGTGTGTGTGTGTACGTACACACCTAGTTTAGGTTGCAGGGGTCGAGTCCAAGCTCCTGGCCCAGCCTCTATACTGGTCGCTACTAGGTCACTCTCCCTGAACCGTGAGCTTTATCATACCTCTGCTTAAAGCTATGTATGGATCCTGCCTCCACTACATCGCTTCCCAAACTATTCCACTTCCTGACTACTCTGTGGCTGAAGAAATACTTCCTAACATCCCTGTGATTCATCTGTGTCTTCAACTTCGAACTGTGTCCCCTTGTTGCTGTGTCCCATTTCTTGTCAATTCGTGTGTGTGTGTGTGTGTGTGTGTGTGTGTGTGTGTGTGTGTGTGTGTGTGTGTGTGTGTGTGTGTGTGTCTGTACTCACCTTGTTGTAGTTGCATGGGTCGAGTCAAAGCTGCTGGTCCCGCCTCTTCACTGGCCGCTACTATGTCATTCTTCCTGCTCCGTGAGCTTTATCATACCTCTTCTTAAAGCTATGTATGGATTCTGTCTCCACTATATCACTTCCCAGACTGTTCCACTTCCTGAAAACTCCTTGACTGAAGAAATACTTCCTAACATCCCTGTGATTCATCTGAGTCTTCAACTTTCAACTGTGACCCCTTGTTGCTGTGTTCCATCTCTGGAACATCCTATCTCTATCCACCTGGTCAATTCCTCTCAGTATTTTATATGTAAACCATGGGCTTTTCCTGGCTTTCTCGTTATTTCTGTTACCCTTGTGTACAAACCTCTCCTCAGCTTCCTTGCATATTGTTGTCACATATTTCATCATCTCATTTACTGACTTCCTGCCAGTTATCTGTCCCACTGAACCCCGTGCTGGAAATTCTTCGTTGTTGTGTAGTCCCCTCTCTTGTAGTTTTGCTTCATTCGTCCTGCCCTTCCTGCTTCCCTCTGTGCTTGTAACTCTACTATGTATTCAAAGCTCAGAACTACGTGGTGACTGGCCTCGAGGGGTTTTTCATATGTGATGTCCTCGATATATGCACTACCCTAGGTGAATACTAGGTCTAATCTTGCTGGTTCATCCTCTCCTCTCTCTCTCTCTCTGATAGTGTCCCTTACGTGTTGGTACATGAGATTTTCCACTACCACCTCCATCATCTTAGCCTTCCACGTTTCTGGGCCCCCATGTATCTCCAGATTCTCCCAGTCAATTTCCTTATGATTGAAGTCACCCACAATCAGCAGCTTTGTCCTTCTCGCATGAGTCCTGGCCACTTCAGCCATTGTGTCAACCATCGCTCTGTTACTCTCATCATACTCTTGCCTTGGCCTCCTTATGTTCTGTAGAGGATTATACATCACTGCAATTACCACCTTGTGTGTGTGTGTGTGTGTGTGTGTGTGTGTGTGTACTCACCAACTTGAGGTTACAGGGGTCGACTCTCAGCTCCTGGCTCCGCATCTTCACTGAAGGCTACTTGGTCACTCTTCCCGCTCCATGAGCTTTATCATACCTCTTCTTAAAGCTATGCATGGATCCTGTCTCGACTACATCGTTTCCAAAACTATTCCACTTCCTGACAACTCTGTGACTGAATAAATACTCCCTAACATCCCTGTGATTCATCTGAGTCTTCATCTTCCAACTGTGACCCCTTGTTGCTGTGTCCCATCTCTGGAACATTCTGTCTCTGTCCACTTTGTCGATTCCTCTCAGTATTTTATATGTCGCTATCATGTCCCCTATCTCTCCTGTCCTCCAGTGTCGTCTGGCCGATCTCCCTTAACCTCTCCTTGTAGGTCATACCCCTTAGCTCCAGGACTAGTCTTGTTGCAAGCCTTTGCACTTTCTCTAGTTTCCTTACGTGCTTGGCTTGGTGTGTATTCCAAATTGGTGCTGCATGCTTCAATATGGGCCTAACGTACACAGTGTACAGGGTCAGCGATTCTTTAAGATGTCGGAATGCTGTTCTTAAGGTTCTTTAAACTGATACATGCACTCAGCAGTGAGTGTGTGTGTGTGTGTGTGTGTGTGTGTGTGTGTGTGTGTATGTGTGTGTGTGTGAGTGTGTGTGTGTGTGTGTGTGTGTGTGTGTGTGTGTGTGTGTGTGTGTGTGTGTATGTGTGTGTGTGTGTGTGTGTGTGTGTGTGTGTGTGTGTGTGTGTGTGTGTGTGTGTGTGTGTGTGTGTGTGCGCGCGCGTGTGTGTTATGATCTACACACCTGGCCAACAAGCCAGCCGCACTAGCTGACCTAGTGAACATTGCAAGTTGGGAACCGTTGTTGTCAAAGTGTCATTGTCACTGAAGTTACGGCGCCCATTTGTAATTTTGTGTTTCCAGGTTTGAGGTCTCACTCGCAGTTTAAGGTCACCGGAATTGTGTAATTTTCTACATTGCCTTTACGACTCTCGTCATTGTTGTCGATTCTGACTTTGTATTGGACGCTTCCTTCCCTTTCAACTCCCGCTCCCACTATCAGAGTACACGAAGTGTACTTCCCCTGAGTCCATTCATAATTAGTTCTGCGCTCACACTCCCAGATTACTCACACTAAGACGCTTGCTGAAGGCTAAAGGCCCCTACCTCGTAATACCTCTTTCACATCTTCCAAACCTTCCTCTGGCGTGCCTTGTACCTCCTTCCATGTTCATGTACACTTTTAATCAACGTATCTTCCATAATTCATTCAGCACGACATAACGACTTCAGCATCTCTCCCGCACTTTGATTTATACCTGTGTTACCATGACTCAGATGTAGTTTGTAATAATAATTTTGTATGATAATTGTTGTAGTGATAACATCTCGCAACCAGGTACATCGTGTGTGTATGTGTGTGTGTGTGTGTGTGTGTGTGTGTGTGTGTGTGTGTGTGTGTGTGTGTGTGTGTGTGTGTGTAGTAGTAGTAGTAGTAGTAGTAGTTTCTAGTTGTCAAGAGTACTTTCCGACAGACACTTGGCCTGTTGAGTGGTAGTAATTATTAGCTGTCAAGGCAACTGTGGTAAATAGATACTTGGCCTGTTATGTGTATGTGGTTAGTAGTAGTAGTAGTAGTTACTAATTGTCAAAGACGCTTGTCGATAGACACTTTGCCTATTGAGTGGTGTGTATATTTGTGCATTAGGGGTTAGGGAGGGATTGTGAGTGATTAAAAGAGAAGTAGAGGTAATGTGAGCCACACTAAACACTCCCTCAGGTGAAGTAGGCCAAGAGTCAATTCCTATCTTATCGCTGAAAGTTGTTGGTTCCGCTTCTATAACAACACCACACACACACACACACACACACACACACACACACACACACACACACACACACACACACACACGCACGCACACACACACACACACACACACACACACACATACACACACACACACATACACACACTCACGCGCACGCGCACGAAAATGACATAGCATCCAAATCCAAGTCTGACCCGAAGCTCTTGTACATCCACATTGGGAGAAAAGCAACAGTCAAGGACCAGGAAGTTAAGCTGAGGAAGGAAGGAGGGGAGCTCACAGGAAACGACCGAGAAGTATGTGAAGAGCTCAAAATGAGATTTAAGGAAGTATTTTCAATGGAGACAGAAAGGAGTCCTGGAAGCCGGAATGGTGGGGTACACCAACAAGTGCTGGACACATTACACGCAACCGAAGAGGTGAAGAGGCTGCTAAGTGAACTACATACCTCACAGACGGTGGGACGTGGGTCCTGAGAGAGGGGTCAGAGACGCTGTGTGTACCACTAAAATAATCTTCAACATCTTCAACACATCTGTCGAGACAGGGTGACTGCCTGAGGTGTAAGATAGCAAATGTAGTCCCAAAATTCCAATTTTTAAGAAAGGAGACAGACACGCAGCATTAAATTACAGACCAGTGTCATTGACATGCATAGTATGCAGAATCATGGAGAAAAGTATCAAGAGAAGAGTGGTGGAGCACCTAGAAAGGAATGAGCTTATACACGACAACCAGCACGGTTTTAGGGAAGGGAAAGCCTGTGTCACAAACGTACTGGAGTTTTACGACAAGTTGACGAAAGTAAGACGAGAGAGAGAGAGGGGGGGGGGAGTAGATTGCATTTTCTTGGACTACAAGAAGGCTTTCGATACAGTTCCATACAAGAGATTAGTGCAAAAGCTAGAGGATCAGTCAGGTATAACATGAAAGGTACTGCAATGGGTCAGACAATACTTGACAGGAAGGCAACAACGAGTCATGGTACGTGACGAGGTGTCAGAGTGGGCGCATATGACGAGTGGGGTTTTACAGGGGTCCGTCCTAGGACCGGTGCTGTTTCTGGTATATGTGAATGACATAACGGAAGGGTTAGACTCAGAAGTGTATCTGTTCGCAGACGATTTGAAGCTAATGAGGAGAATTCAGTTGGATGAGGGTCAGGCAGGACTACAAAGGGATCTGGACATGCTGCAACCCTGTGTCGTGGGGGGTTCGTGAGAAGATATTGGAGTAAGAAATACACAAGTTGGATGTCTTGGAGGCGTATAATTAAGAGAGTCGTGAGGAGAAGCCCAAGAGCCTTGCCTTGTCTAGTCTACGCCTAGTGGAACTGATGGTAAGGCCACTGCCCTACTGCTGACATGTAAGGATCTGTTGATGTCACAGCTAGCAACGGAGCCTATCTATAAAGTAGCTGGGATTATCTAAATATACTACATAAATACACAGTAACACTACTGACACCTGGTCCAGCAACTGGCTCCTAGAGTTTACCCACACAAATTGCAAAGTCATGAAGATTGGGAAGGGCAAAGAAAACCGCAGACTGAGCACAGGCTAGAGGGCAAAAGACTGCAACCCTCACTCAAGTAAAAAGATCTTGGGGTGAGTATAATACCGAGCATATCTCCCGAGGCACACATCAACCAAATAACTGCTGCAGCATATGGGCGCCTGACAAACTTAAGAATAGCGTTCCGACATCTCAGTAAGGAATCGTTCAAGAATCTATACACCGTGTACGTGAGGCCCATATTGGAGTATACAGCATCAGTTTTTAACCCACACCTGGTCAGGCACGTCAAGAAATTAGAGAAAGTGCAGGGGTTTGCAGCAAGACTAGTCTCGGAGCTAAGGAGCATGTCGTACAAGGAGAAGTTAAGGGAAATCGACCTGACGACACTGGAGGACAGGAGGGATAGGGAGGACATGATAACGACATATGAGAGGAATTGACAATATGGATAGGGACAGGATGTTTTAAAGTTGGGACACAGAAACAAGGGGGTCACAATTGAAAGTTGATGACTCAGATGAGTCACAGGGATGTTAGGAAATATTTCTTCAGCCACAGAGTTGTCAGGAAGTGGAAAAGTTTGGAGAGTGATACTGTGGAGGCAGGATCCATACATAGCTTTAAAAAGAGGTATGATAAAGCTCATGGTGCAAGGAGAGTGGACCTAGTAGCTACCAGTGATGAGGCGGGGCCAGAAGCTATGACTCAACCCCTTCAACCACAATTAGGTGAATTAGGTGAGTACACACACACACACACACACACACACACACACACACACACACACACACACACACACACACACATAAGGGTCCTAGAAGTTGAGATAAATAGGCTGGAGCGAGTTACAGGGGCAGTGACCAGAGAAGACACAGCATATGAAGCTGCGAGGCTGAACAGGAAGGAAGGAATTATGAATTATGCTAAGGTCACATCAATCTGTCAAGGAGGACCAAGGAGTGAAAGGGAAGATCAGCTGGTTGCAGATGGAGAGGGTGATAGGTCGAATGCTGAGGCACAACAAGGCTATCAAGAGCCACTGGAAAAATCAAGGGAGAAACTGACCACATACAGGCAGGATCCAGAGTCACAGAGGGTGAGGCAATGGGAGGAAGAAAGAGCAAAATCAGTGTTTATCCATGGGCTTCAGGAGAGAGAGGAAAGGACACACACTGAAAGGAAGCAGGAAGAAGGAAAGGAGATTGAGAAAATCATCACGGAAATAGGTGAAGAGATGGACGAGATTGTAAATTTTCAGAGAATAGGGGGGTACTCGAAGGGGAGAAACCGACCAATCAAGCTGATTCTCAGGACGGAAACAGTGCGGAACAGGATCCTCCAAGAGAAACCACGATTGAAATACTCGGAAGAGTACAAGAGGGTGTTCCTAGACAGAGACAGAACAAAATCAGAACGACAGCAGCTGAGGGAGAGGACAAAAAAACGAAAGGAGCTAGGAAAAGAGACAAGGAGGGAATCAGCAGAGGTCAGTCAGAGCAGGACAGAACAGCAAGGGCAAGCACACACACAACTACTCTCAGAACCATACAACCTATCACACCATCCCAACACACACTACAATCCATACCCACAGCCTCCACCCAACATCGAGCTATAGAATCCCACAGTATGCCACCAGGTCTCCCACCCCCACAGGCCCCCCAAACCACAGTGTTGGAAAGGAAACTGAAGGTATGGTACACAAACGCTGATGGAATAACAAATAAGTGGGAGGAGTGGCACGAAAGAGTCAAAGAAGCATCACCGGACATCATAGCTCTTACAGAAACCAAGCTTACAGGTATGATAACAGATGCCATCTTTCCAACGGGATACCAAATCCTGAGGAAAGACAGAGGGAACAGGGGGGGTGGAGGAGTGGCGTTGCTGATCAAAAATCGCTGGAATTTTGATGAGCTGGAGAGAGGAGATAGCGGAGAAGAAAGTGATTACATAGTGGGAACACTTCACTCTGGAGGTCCCAAGGTGGTAATAGCAGTGATGTATAACCCACCACAGAACAGCAGGAGGCCAAGGCAAGAGTACGACGAGAGCAATAGAGCGATGGTTGACACACTGGCTAGAGCGGCCAGAAGAGCTCATGCATGCAGTGCAAAGCTCCTGATCATGGGGGACTTTAACCACAAGGAGATCGATTGGGAGAACTTGGACCCACATGGGGGCCAAGATACATGGAGGGCTAAGATGATGGAGGTGGTACTGGAGAACTTCATGTACCAACACGTAAGGGACACTACAAGAGAGAGAGGAGAGGATGAACCAGCAAGGCTGGACTTAGTATTCACCTTCAGTAGTGCAGATATCGAGGACATCACATATGAAAGACCCCTTGTGGCCAGTGACCATGTGGTTTTAAGCTTCGAATACACAGTAGAGCTACAAGTGGAGGGAGAAGCAGGAAGGCCAGGACGAATGAAGCCAAACTACAAGAAAGGGGACTACACAGGAATGAGGAACTACCTGAACGGGGTTCAGTGGGACAGAGAACTGGCAGGGAAGCCAGTTAATGAGATGATGGAATATGTAGCAACAAAATGCAAGGAGGCTGAGGAGAGGTTTGTACCCAAGGGTAACAGGAGTAATGAAAAAGCCAGGATGAGCCCATGGTTTACCCAAAGGTGCAGGGAGGCAAAAACCAAGTGTGCTAGGGAATGGAAGAAATATAGAAGGCAAAGGACCCAGGAGAATAAGGAGAACAGTCGTAGAGCCAGAAACGAATATGCACAGATAAGAAGGGAGGCCCAAAGACAATATGAAAATGACATAGCAGCGAAAGCCAAATCTGACCCGAAACTGTTGTACAGCCACATCAGGAGGAAAACAACAGTCAAGGACCAGGTAATCAGGCTAAGGAAGGAAGGAGGAGAGACAACAGGAAATGACCGTGAAGTATGTGAAGAACTCAACAAGAGATTCAAGGAAGTGTTCACAGAGGAGACAGAAGGGACTCCAGAAAGACGGAGAGGTGGGGCACACCACCAAGTGCTGGACACAGTGCACACAACCGAGGAAGAAGTGAAGAGGCTTCTGAGTGAGCTAGATACCTCAAAGGCAATGGGGCCAGATAACATCTCCCCATGGGTATTGAGAGAGGGAGCAGAGGCGCTATGTGTACCCCTAACAACAATATTCAATACATCTATCGAAACAGGGAGATTGCCTGAGGCATGGAAGACAGCAAATGTAGTCCCAATCTTTAAAAAAGGAGACAGACATGAAGCGTTAAACTACAGACCAGTGTCACTGACATGTATAGTATGCAAAATCATGGAGAAGATTATCAGGAGAAGAGTGGTGGAACACCTAGAAAGGAATGATCTCATCAACAGCAGCCAGCATGGTTTCAGGGACGGGAAATCCTGTGTCACAAACCTACTGGAGTTCTATGACATGGTGACAGCAGTAAGACAAGAGAGAGAGGGGTGGGTGGATTGCATTTTCTTGGACTGCAAGAAGGCGTTTGACACAGTTCCCCACAAGAGATTGGTGCAAAAACTGGAGGACCAAGCAGGGATAACAGGGAAGGCACTACAATGGATCAGGGAATACTTGTCAGGAAGACAGCAGCGAGTCATGGTACGTGGCGAGGTGTCAGAGTGGGCACCTGTGACCAGCGGGGTCCCGCAGGGGTCAGTCCTAGGACCAGTGCTGTTTCTGGTATTTGTGAACGACATGACGGAAGGAATAGACTCTGAGGTGTCCCTGTTTGCAGATGACGTGAAGTTGATGAGAAGAATACACTCGATCGAAGACCAGGCAGAACTACAAAGGGATCTGGACAGGCTGCAGACCTGGTCCAGCAATTGGCTCCTGGAGTTCAATCCCACCAAGTGCAAAGTCATGAAGATTGGGGAAGGGCAAAGAAGGCCGCAGACGGAGTACAGTCTAGGGGGTCAGAGACTACAAACCTCACTCAAGGAAAAAGATCTTGGGGTGAGTATAACACCAGGCACATCTCCTGAAGCGCACATCAACCAAATAACTGCTGCAGCATATGGGCGCCTAGCAAACCTCAGAACAGCATTCCGACATCTTAATAAGGAATCGTTCAGGACCCTGTACACCGTATACGTTAGGCCCATATTGGAGTATGCGGCACCAGTTTGGAACCCACACCTAGCCAAGCACGTAAAGAAACTAGAGAAAGTGCAAAGGTTTGCAACAAGACTAGTCCCAGAGCTAAGAGGTATGTCCTACGAGGAGAGGTTAAGGGAAATCAACCTGACGACACTGGAGGACAGGAGAGATAGGGGGGACATGATAACGACATACAAAATACTGAGGGGAATTGACAAGGTGGACAAAGACAGGATGTTCCAGAGTTTGGACACAGCAACAAGGGGACACAGTTGGAAGCTAAAGACACAGATGAATCACAGGGATGTTAGGAAGTATTTCTTCAGCCACAGAGTAGTCAGTAAGTGGAATAGTTTGGGAAGCGATGTAGTGGAGGCAGGATCCATACATAGCTTTAAGCAGAGGTATGATAAAGCTCACGGCTCGGGGAGAGTGACCTAGTAGCGATCAGTGAAGAGGCGGGGCCAGGAGCTCGGACTCGACCCCCGCAACCTCAACTAGGTGAGTACAACTAGGTGAGTACACAAGGGTGAGTCCTAGGTTCGGTGCTGTGAATGACATGAATGTGAATGACATGACAGAAGGAATATAATCTGAGGTGTCCCTGTTCGGAGACGATGTGAAGCTAATGAGAATACAAGTGAGCGAGGATAAAGTAAGCCTACGAGAATATCTGGACAGGCCGCAAGCCTTGTCCGACAAATGGCTTCTAGAGTTTCATCCCAGCAAGTGCAAAGTTATGAAGCTTGGGGAAGGACAAAGTTATGAAGCTTGGGGAAGAACAAAGTTATGAAGCTTGGGGAAGGACAAAGTTATGAAGCTTGGGAAAGGACAAAGTTATGAAGCTTGGGGAAGGACAAAGTTATGAAGCTTGGGGAAGAACAAAGTTATGAAGCTTGGGGAAGGACAAAGTTATGAAGCTTGGGGAAGGACAAAGTTATGAAGCTTGGGAAAGGACAAAGTTATGAAGCTTGGGGAAGGACAAAGTTATGAAGCTTGGGAAAGGACAAAGTTATGAAGCTTGGGGAAGGACAAAGTTATGAAGCTTGGGAAAGGACAAAGTTATGAAGCTTGGGGAAGGACAAAGTTATGAAGCTTGGGGAAGGACAAAGTTATGAAGCTTGGGGAAGGACAAAGTTATGAAGCTTGGGAAAGGACAAAGTTATGAAGCTTGGGGAAGGACAAAGTTATGAAGCTTGGGGAAGGACAAAGTTATGAAGCTTGGGGAAGGATAAAGTTATGAAGCTTGGGGAAGGACAAAGTTATGAAGCTTGGGGAAGGACAAAGTTATGAAGCTTGGGGAAGGACAAAGTTATGAAGCTTGGGGAAGGACAAAGTTATGAAGCTTGGGGAAGGACAAAGTTATGAAGCTTGGGAAAGGACAAAGAACACCGCAGACGGTCAAAGCTACAAAACTCACTCAAGGAAAATGATCTTGGGGTGAGCATCGTACCGAGCACACCGCCTGTGTGTGTGTTAGTGTTAGTGTGTGTGTGTGTGTTAGTGTGTGTGTTAGTGTGTGTGTTAGTGTGTGTGTGTGTGTGTGTGTGTGTGTGTGTGTATGTATGTATGTGTATGTGTATGTGTGTATGTGTACGTGTTACCAGTTTGTGTGCTTATGCGTGTGTGTGTGTACTCACCTAACTGTGGTTGCAGGGGTCGATTCAGAGCTCCTGGCCCCGCCTCTCCGTTGACCACTATTGTCACACTACTGGCTGCGTGAGCCCTTTCATATTAGTTCTTTAAATTATGTATGGCCTTTACCACTTCATTGTCTAGGTCGCTCCACTTTCTGGGCACTCTAAGGCTAAAGAAATAATGTGCAAGAAAGGTATACAATACCGACAACATCTGGTTATCTTTATTGTAGACGTTTCGCCAAACATCTACAATGAAGATAACCCGATGTTGCACATGTGGCTTAACTTTCATCTTGTCGGCATTGTATACCTTTCTTGCACAACTTGTCAGACACTGCAACATCTACATGACCTTCTTCACGGCTACTACAACTAACCCATCCCTTTGGGTATGACCTACTTCCACTGGGGAATCCCGCCTGCCAGTGACTATGCCCTCGTCTGCTACCCGTCCCTATCCACTGACGCCTATATAAGCGCCAGCTTCCTTGCCTGTGCCCCAGAATCTCTACAACCACGATGCTCTTCACACCAACTCCAAGGCGGCTGAGGAACTGATTACCTCATCTTTTGTATATAGTTCTGCTGTCTTCTAGTTATGTCCTAGAATATGTATTGATAAAGCCACTGGATGGCGAAACATCTACAATAAAGATAAAGAAGTATTACCTGGCATCCCTGTGATTCGTGTTTTACGTCCAGCTACACCCTCGCGTACCTGAGATCTGCCTCTCAAACAGACTCGCCGTATCCTCACTGTCGGTTCCTCTCAGTGAGGAACCGACATAAACAAGTCAACTCTGGTTCTTTTGTCGTCTGATGTCGTCAGGTTTAGCTCCTCTAACCTTCTCTCAAAGTTGACACTCCTGAGCTCTGGGACTAGCCTCGTAGTAAACCTTTGCACATTTTTTTCCAGCTGCTTTCCATGCTTTATCAGATGTATGTTCCATGTTGGCGCTGCATACATACTCCAAGATGAACTTGACGTATAACATTTATAGAATCGTGAATGCCTTCTTGTTGAGATTTCTGAAAGCTGCTCTTAGATTTAACGGTCTCGGGTTTGCTGCATTTGAACATCAAAATGGTATACAATACCGACAGGTTGTTATTGTTATACAATACCGACGGGTTTGCTGCATTTGTTATGGGGTTGATGTGTTGGCTCAGGCGAGATGCTTGGGTCTAATCTAAGTTCAACGTTCTTCTATTTTTTGGAGGATTTACAGTCTGTTACCCAAGCCTGTAGTACTCTGTATCCGATCGTCTTTACCTCTCCCCGATTTTCATAACTTTACATTTGCTGGAGTTAAATTCTAATATCCATTTGTCAGACCAGTTGTTAGAAAAGGATAATTTGGAAACGTATACATATTTTATTCGAAGCGTTTCCGTCCTGGGACCTTGGTTACTTTAAATGTATATATTGATAAGAAGACATGAACTTACATAGACAAAAATAACACCCGAGTGGCAGTGAGTATAAGTTATTGAGAGATCTTGATTGGCTATAGAATTTTTTTGAACAAATACGAGAATGAAAGTGGTTGAATCCGAGAAGGACATGCCTAGTAAGGGCCAATAGGTATGTTGCAGTCTTCCTCCATTCAGTGTTATGTTTGTCATCTGACGGCCGTAGCTGGTAGTGGGAGGGGCGATGCTTGTTCGACTATCATGTGTACTCGTGTGGTGGCACAACTTCTTTTCCGTCTTTTTGTGTTAAAGTGTTGGTTATTGTAATCAAAGAACCTTCTCCAGGTCCACTTGTAGTCTTTTCTGGTCTACTCCTGTCTGTATTCTTGTCATGAGACTCACACCATCCGCGAACAAGCACACGTCTAAATCCATCTTTAATGTTATGTCATTTACAAACACCGGTAACAATACTTGTCCAAGTACTGACCCTCAGCGCAGTCCCATTCCGACACCTCCTTCCGGACAATAACTGTCAAGTATTCCTGGATTAACTGTAGTTATTTCCTCTTTTATTCTTGTCTGTTTCTCAATCCTTTGTCCTCAAACTCTTTGTGGGGCACTGTAGCAAATTACTCCTTGCTGTCCAAAAAAAAAAAATAAAAAAAATACTTCAACTCTCCTCCCGTTGTGTGCATTGTTTCCAGTACTCATTAGTGCACTCTGTCTTTGAAACTGTGGCAGTGTTCTTGATTCCACCGAGATATTTCCCATAATTTTTTATTCGGCTGGTCACAGAGTTTCTGGTCATTCCAGGTGAGCTTCTCTACCTGGAGTCTACCCGGAGGGTACTCCGGGGATCAACGCCCCCGCGGCCTGGTCCATGACCAGGCCTCCCGGTGGATCATGGCCTAATTAACTAGGCTGTTACTGCTGGCCCCACGTAGCCCAACGTTCGAACCCCAGCCCGGCTGATCGAGCACTGACTGTAGGTATCTGTCCAGCTGCCTCTCGAAGACAACCAGGGGTCTATTGGTAATTCCCCTTATGTCTGGTGGGAGGGTGTTCAACAGTCTTGGGGCCCCGGACACTTACTGTATTTTCTCTTTTTGTACCAATGGCGCCCCTACTTTTCATTTCGGGTATGTCGCATCGCCTGCCAAGTCTTTTGCTTTCGTAGGGAGTGATTTCTGTGTACAAATTAGAGACCAGTCCCTCTAGGATTGTCCAGGTGTAGATTATGATGTATCTCTCCTTTAGCTTTATTACCTTGTGTGTGCGCGTGTGCGTGCGTAAGTCTGAGCGTGCTTGCGAGTATGCGCGCGTGTGCGCATGTGTATGTAGCTATCACGTTTGCACTTAAACGTAACTCACCGAGTTATGTTTACCTGGGTTGAAACTTAGCTCTTGGTCCATATCCTCGACTACTTTCATCGGCATCACTGATGTCTGTGTTCTTGAGGCTGTGTGTTGAGTTGGCCTCCTCCACTTTCTCATCCCTATCATTCCATTTTTTAACTATCCTGAAACGAGATGGCTGTATGTGTAGGGAGTGGGGGGAGGGAGGGAGAGGGGGCTAACACGATAACACTACAATTTCTCTCTCGTAAAGAACAAAAAGGTACAATACCGTGACTGGAACAATGCACAAATAACTCACACAAGAATATAAGAAAGAAGGAACACTGCAACAGGCCTACTGACCCATGCGAAGCAGGTCCATGCCACCCCCCGGCCTAGAACAATGACCACCTAGTCAGGTCACTACCACTTTAGGAAGAAACTCGGCACCAGGCCTGGTAACACAAGCTAGTCAGGTCCAACTCACACCCACCCACACCCACTCGTGCATTTATCCAACCTATTTTTAAAACTACACTAGGTCTTAGCGTCTATGACGGTACTCGGGAGTTTGTTCCACTCATCCACAACGCTATTACCAAACCAGTGCTTTCCTATGTCCTTCCTGAATCTGAACTTTTCTAACTTGAAGCCATTCCTGCGAGTCCTGTCTTGGCTGGATATTTTCAGCACGCTATTTACATCCCCTTTATTCATTCCTGTTTTCCATTTATACACTTCAGTCATATCCTCCCAAATTCTACGCCTTTCGAGAGAGTGCAGATTCAGGGCCTTCAGTCTATCCTCGTAGAAAAGATTTCTGATGCATGGGATCAATTTTGTCATCCTCCTTTGTACGTTTTCCAGAGCATTTATATCCATTCTGTAATACGGTGACCAAAACTGTGCAGCATAATCTAAATGAGGCCTAACCAAGGGTATATAGAGTTGAAGAACAGCCTGAGAACTTCTATTATTTATACTTCTTGACATGAAGCCAAGAATTCTGTTAGCTTTATTGCGAACACTTATGCACTGTTGTCTTAGTTTCAGATTACTGCTAACCAGAACTCCTAAATCCTTTTCGCAGTCAGTAGTATTAAGATCTATAGTATTCAATTTATAAGTGGCATGGTTATTGTCCTCTCCAACATTTAGAATTTTGCATTTGTCAATATTAAACTGCATCTGCCACTTCTCCGACCACTGCATCAATCTATTCAAATCATCCTGGAGTGCACTAATGTCCCCAATAGAATGAACTGGACAGCCTATTTTGGTGTCATCAGCAAACGTGCTTATGTCGCTATTTATTCCCTCATCTATATCGTTTATGTAAATTGTGAACAACAAGGGGCCCAACACTGACCCTTGTGGTATAAACCTTGGTAATAAATACCGACAAGTTGGTTTAGAAAGACACGTAAGCAAACACTATGACATATTTATTAGAAAACGTTTCGGTCCTGGGACCTTGATCACTTCTAACATACAGAGGTAGAAAGACATTATATATATAGGCGGAGAGTGAGGTGTGAGTGACGCACGTGACCTGAGGAATGTCATGTGATGAGGACGGGTAGACGATGAAATCATGTGACTCCTGTGTTGTTGGGTTGGTGGTGCTTAAGTATCATGTATGCCAATGTTTTTGAAATTTTATAGTTTCCGGTGTTGCGTTCTATAGTGTCGGTGACGGCGATTAGTGAGGCTTTTAGGCACCGTCGGCGTCTGAGGTCTGGTTCGGTGAGAACGAGTTGTACCTCATTCCAGTTCATCAAATGCCCCGTGGAGTCTCTGTGGAGGACACAGGCATACCTTACATCGTCTCTGTTAGAGGCATTTCGATGCTCATTCAGGCGGACTGCAAGATCTCTGCCTGTCTCGCCTACATATTTCTTGGGACAGAACCCACAGGGGATAGTGTAGACGCCTGCTGTAGAAGTTAGAGGTGTGGGGCTGCGTTTCGTAGTGAGGTCTTTGATAGATGATGTGTTTATGGTGGAAACGTTGATGTTACTCATAGCAAGTACCCGGCGAGTATTCGTGGCAACATCACTACATGGGAGTACTATGAACTGCTTAGGGGGCTGTTCCATGGGCGGTTTGTTGAGGATAGATTGTGCCTTGAGTCTGCAATCTCGGATGAAGAAAGATGGGAACTGAAGACGAGTAAAGGCTTGTGTTATGTAAGTGCATTCTTCTTCTAGAAAACAAGGGCTGGAGATGCGAAGAGCTCTCAAGAAGAAGCCAACGAGGACTCCTTTCTTAGTGCGGGTGTCTTGGTGTGAATAAAAGTGTATAAGATCGTCCATGTTGGTAGGTTTTCTATACACTTTGAAGAGAAGTTTGTCACTGTCGGGAGATCTGCACAGGAGAACGTCGAGGAAAGGAAGTTTGCCATCATTTTCGAGTTCAAGTGTAAACTTTATTGATGGTTCAACTGCATTGATCTTGTTGAGAAGGGCCTGGATATTGAGACGTCTCGGATAGAAAACCAATATATCATCAACGTATCTTAGCCAGGTAACGGTGTTGGGAATGAGGCTGCTGAATTTCTCTGTCTCTAGGTTTTCCCATGAAGAGGTTGGCAAGCACAGCACTGACCGGGCTGCCCATTGCCATCCTCAGGTCACGTGCGTCACTCACACCTCACTCTCCGCCTATATATATAATGTCTTTCTACCTCTGTATGTTAGAAGTGTTTAAGGTCCCAGGACCGAAACGTTTTCTAATAAATATGTCATAGTGTTTGCTTACGTGTCTTTCTAAACCAACTGACCCTTGTGGAACACCGCTTGTGACGTGCCCCCATTATGATTTCTCCCCATCTATGCAAACTCTTTGTTGCCTATTTGTCAACCATGCCTCTACCCAGGAAAAAATTTCTCCTCCTATTCCGTGTACCTTAAGTTTCCTCAATAGCCTTTGATGTGGAACTCTATCGAAAGCCTTACTGAAGTCCATATACACAATATATTCATTACCATGATCTACCTCCTCAAACACCTTAGCGAAAAAAGTTAGTAAATTCGTAACACAGGAACGCCCCTTAGTAAAACCGTGTTGAGATTCATTTATCAAATTATGCCTATCAATATGGCTACGAATTGCCTCGACAATTATTGATTCCATAAATTTTCCCACTGTGTAGGTAAGGCTTATTGGTCTATAGTTCGAAGCTAAGGACCTGTCACCTGCCATGCAAATAGGTATTACATTTGCCATTTTCCACTTATCAGGCGATATGCCAGTTTGTAGTGATGTGCTGAAAAGATTAGCCAAAGGTTTGCAAAGTTCCTCTTTACATTCCTTTAACACCCTTGGAAACAGTTCATCAGGGCCTGGGGATTTGTTAGATTTTAATTTCTCTATTTGTCTGAGGACCATGTCACTAGTTACAGCAATCGTGCATAGTTTATTATCGTCCTCTTCTACGTAATTTATTATTTCTGGAATTTCGCTAGTATCTTCCTGAGTAAAAACTGAGAGGAAGTAAGAAATGAAAATTTCACACATTTTCCTATCACTGTCAGTGATCTGACCTGAGTTACTCTTAAGTGGGCCTTTCTTGTCTCTAATCTTACTTCTGTATACCTGAAAGAACCCTTTTAGGTTAGTCTTCGAATCCCTTGCGACCTTAGCCTCATAATCCCTTTTTGCTTTTCTTACTCCTTTTTTTATTTCTCTCTTTAATTGAATATATTGATTTCTTAACTGTCCATCCCCTCTTTTGATACTTATAAAAATGCCCCTCTTTTGATCAATAAGATGTTTTAATCTATTGTTCAACCATTTGGGATCGTTTTTGTTAGATCTAATTTCCCTACTTGGAACAAAAGCAGCTAGAACTATGCTCTGAAAAACGTCATATTGGCAACCAACACCAACTACCTGACCCCTAGTCAGATCATCCCAATTTAGCCCACCCAGGTAATTTTTCAGTCCCATGAAATCAGCCAAGCAGAAGTCTGGGACAAAGACTTGATTACAGTTTATTGGGTAATTCCATAATATATTGAGACTAAGTGATTTGTGATCACTTTCCCCAAGCTCATCATTAACCTCAAGATTATTAATTAGTGAATCTTCGTTGGCAAGGACCAAGTCAAGCAGATTGTTTCCTCTAGTTGGTTCTGTCACAAACTGTTTTAAAAAGTAATCCTGAACTGTATTAAGACAGTCACTAGACTCAAGATTTCCTGTCAGATTGTTCCAGCCAAATTGTCTAAAGTTAAAATCCCCCATTATCACAACATTTTCATATCTAGACATCTTATGAATTTCGTCCCATAGCAGCTTACTCCACTCCCTGTCAAGGTTTGGGGGCCTATATATCACACCCAAAATTAATTTTTCATACCCGTCGAAAAACTGTAGCCAAACAGATTCTGTGTCCGATGTCTCTAATCTTATATCATGTCTAACACAGCAGTTTAAATTATCTCTGACATACATCGCCTCTCCACCACCCTTCCTGTTGATCCTATCAGTGTGGAATAGTTTATAACCCTTTATGCTGCATTCAGAAGGCATTTCTCTATCCTTCAAGTTAAACCAGGTTTCAGTTATAGCAATAATATCTATATTACCTGCACTTGCGAGTAATCTTAGCTCCTCTATCTTATTTCTTAGACTCCTACTATTTGTATAGTAAACTTTAAGGGAGCTAGTCACTCGTTGCCCTCTACTATCTCTCTTGGTTTGTTGATCAGTTGCTTTGCCTTTATTAAGAACTTTATTTTGAATATTGTCTTTTAAACATACCCCTGTGGTATCCGGATAATATCTGCTGTTTCCAACAATAATACTGCAGCCTGATTGTTTCCTACAAACACCCATACCTCTATAATCTATCACTTTAAAGTCCTAGAGTAGTCATCAGTTACCCCCCTCAATCGAATTGGCTAATGCACCCACTCCAAACCCAGAGAGATGAACCCCATTCCTTGCATACATATCAAGTTTACCATAGAATTTGTCCCAGTTATCAATGAATGGGATTGCAAGTTCTTTGCAGTACCTGTCTAGCCAGCAATTTATACCAATTCCCCTAGATGTGCCCACTCCCCTTCTAGGCAAGATGCTATATGTGATAGGAATCCCTTCCTTAGACCTGACTACTTCTATGGCTGGCTTGTATTTATCCAGTAGATCCTGTCTCCTGCCCTTCCCAATGTCATTTCCACCAGCACTAAGATAGATAATGGGCTTGTTCCCATTACCTGACATAATATTATCCAACCTGCTGACTCTATCACCAACACCAGCTCCTGGGAGACACACCCTCTGTCTGACTTTTCTATCTCTGTTACAAAAAGCACAGTCCATATATCTTACCTGAGAGTCTCCCACAATCAGAATATTCTTACCTTGATTAGCAGGGAAGTCAGAGGTACCTTTAACCTCACTAACCACTGAAGTACACTCGTCTTGGAGAATAGAGAATCGATTTCCTACCTTCACATCTTCTTTATTAACCTTCCTTATCTTCCTTCTTCCTGAACTGTGAACCACTTGCCACTTAAAGCGGCTGCCTCTTCTACTGTTGGTAAGCATTTCCAGTGTCTTATCAGCACCAAATATCTCACACTCACTCCCAAACACATCTAGGCGAAGCTTCAGCCTCCTGTTTTCCTCCTGAAGAAGTAGAACCTTCTTACACGTAGAGAGGAGATTATGACGGCAACATTGAAGTGTTATCTATAGACCAGGACAGATGGTTGAGGGTGGTACTGGTGGTACTGGTCGAGATTTGTGTGATTTGAGCGGGGTGGTGCTGTGCTGGGTGGTGTGGGCCTGTGGAGGGTATGGGCGGGCCGGGGCTGGGTAGTGTGGGTAGTATGGGTAGTGCAGGAGCGGACTGGTTATCATGTCTTGAGTGATCCTCTGCTTAATTTGTGTCAAGTTAAAGTTGTTTGGCAATAATAATGCTGAGTATTTACATTGGAATGAAGTTTGTATTAGATTAAGAGAAGTCTTGTCTCTCTCTTTATTGCCTCAGTTACTAGTAAAATAATTAGACAGTCGCTGTATGACCCTTGTAGGTTTAGCCTTTCTTTTAGAGTATTATTATAATAATAATAATAATTAGACAGTCACTAGTAAAGTTAGTAGACAGTAGTAAAGTTAATGTGGTCAATAGTAAAGTTAATATATAGTCAGTAGAAAAGGCAGTGGAATCGGTAGTAATGTTAACAAGTAGAGTCTGCAGACTTGTGAAGGTACATATAATAAATGTTGGGTGGATCTCGTTAGTCACTTGTGAAACATTTAAGGTTGCAATGAAAAGCTTCTCTCACCTCAGGCACTCTGCAATGTGTTACTGCAAAATGAAATTGGAATATTAAGAGGCACATAAGTTCCTCCATCTTCTAATAACATGTTCATTTTCTACTATAATCTACCTTGTGCATAATTACTATCGCATTTGCTTTGTCTGTTCCGTAAGGTGAAGTCCAGGATCTTTCCTTAATTCATGGTATAACTTAACAAATCTTTGATGACAATTGTGTTGCAGGAGTCTCAGCTTTGCTCAGACCTCTACAACACAATTGTCCTCAAAGATTTGTTAAGTTATACCATGAATTAAGGAAAGATCCTGGATTTCACCTTACGAAACAGATAAAGCTAATGCGATAGTAATCATGGACAAAATAGATTAGAGTGGAAAAATGAACATGTTATTAGAAGATGGGGGGAACTTACGTGCTTCTGAAGTTTACCCATGAAATTTGAGCTAATTGTAGAGGAAAGGCGAGTAATTGTAGCAAAACAGTGTAACTATAAATTCCGAGCCATAAAATTTTATTTGTTTGGCATGATATATTATAATGGCTAAATGTAAACAGTATATTGAATAAAATCAATACGTATCTAATGGACGCAAATACCAGTGATAATTTAGATTTTTACTTGAATTTAGTGGGAAACTTGAGCAAGATAAACACTGAACTGGTGGCTCATCTATCTAAGAACCAGTCAGACTCAGCTAATTATATCCCAGCATCACATGTAGAAACTCCTACCTGGATCAGTGCCATGTCTGGAGTCTTGGAAAAACTAGACAGCTTATCATATGGTATTAAGTTCTTGCTGTGTTTTTTCTCCACCTCGTGTAGCACACACTTGTCCTGGCTCAGCCCGTCCTCGCATCACCAGTTATTAATGTTCATATCTGAACATTGCCCTTGCTTTAAACAAAAAAATAATTGAATATAATAACCTTGATCTGTAAGCATTAGAAATAATATGAGATAAGTAAACAATCAATTTGAATATCATATGAATGCAGTTAAAAGTCAGAGTAGATCTATAACTCACTCTCATAACATGAACCTAAATAAACACATTTACAGAATAAGCATATTGATGTTGTAGTAGCTAATGTTATGGTTGGTTGTACAGTACTTATGACACTTTTGTCTCGCCAGCCTCGGTGCCAGACGTAGTGGGGCCTTTTTTTTTTTTATTTGCTTATCTAAGGTTGGATAAGTACATGAGTGGGAGGGGTTGGATTTGAGTGGGACACAGAGCTTATTTCTTGGGTAGCATTGAAAATTGGGTTGGTCAAATGTTTGTTAGTGGGATAAATTGTAAAGGACCTGCCTAGTATGGGCCAACAGGCTTGCTGCAGTGTTCCTCCTTTCTTATGTTTTTATGTTAAGGTTAAATATACGTTTTTATTTACTTACGTCGTAGCGTACATTAGCCTAAAATTTACTAACTAAAAGTAAAGAAAATAGGATTTGAAAATAATGAAATATTATCAGTGTTGAGTTTACTATGAGTAACACCTCAAAAATTAGCATAACAAAATGAAGGTAGCCTTCTGATTGGGCTGTATAAGGTAGGTTATTTTACTTTAGGCATAATTTGTTAGGTTACCTGATACAGTAGGTCACCTGACGAAGGTCACATGAAACAGTAGGTCACATGATAGATTACGTGATAAAGTAGTTCACATGATAAAATAGGTCACCTGATAAAGTAGGTCACTTGATAAAGTAGGTCTCATGAAGTGGGTCACTGGAAGTAGGTCTCCTGAAGTGGGTCACCTGATAAAGTAGGTCTCATGAAGTGGGTTACCTGATAAAGTAGGTCACCTGATAAAGTAGGCCACCTGATAAAGTAGGCTACTTGATAAAGTAGGTCACATGATAAAGTAGGTCACATGATAAAGTCGGTCACATGATAAAGTAGGTCACATAATATAGTAGGTCACATGATAAAGTAGGTCACATGATAAAGTCGGTCACATGATAAAGTAGGTCACATAATATAGTAGGTCACATGATAAAGTAGGTCACATGATAAAGTCGGTCACATGATAAAGTAGGTCACATAATATAGTAGGTCACATGATAAAGTAGGTCACATGATAAAGTAGGTCACATAATATAGTAGGTCACATGATAAAGTAGGTCAGCTGACATAACTTTGACCATATATTTATTAGGATATTTGTCATAATGCTAAAACGGATCTAAATCTTGATAGTTCTACCTGTGGAAGAATAAATTTGAAGATAGCTCTGTGTTTCTTAGTCAACGCCCCCTCGGCCCGGTCCATGGCCAGGTCTCGCGGTGGATCAGGGCCTGATCAACCAGGCTGTTACTGCTGGTCGCACGCAAACCGACCTACGAACCACTGCCCGGCTGGTCACATACTGACTTTAGGTGTCTCTCCAGCTCCCTCTTGAAGACAACCAGGGGTCTATTGGTAATCCCTCTTATGTGTGCTGGGAGGTAGTTGAACAATCTTGGGCCCCTGACATTTATTGGGTTCCTAACAGAGTACGAAATGTAGTAAACAGAGCAAAATGCAGCATCAGCGAGGTAAAAAGCTCCGTTCCTCTGGCACCTCTGCAGTTTCTTATGCTCATAGCATAGATAAAAACACTCGAGACAGTTTTGTATCATCATTTGCAGATGATACTAAAATAAGCAAGAAAGTCACTTCGAGAGAAGACACTGAGAAATTACAGGAAGATATAAGCAGGATTTTCCAGTGGGCAGTGGAGAACACCATGATGTTCAGCGATGATAATTTCCAGCTGCTTAGGTCGGGAAAGAATGAAGAGCTCAAAAGGAACGCTGTAAACAAAACTCAAAAATATCTTCAAATAGAACGAAAGGAACACATGAAAAACTTGGGAATAATTATGTCAGTTGACTCTTCTTTCAAAGAACCTCAGAAAAAGGTCACGACAGCCAGGAGGTTGACGGGGTGGGTAATGAGAACCTTCAAAAGAAGGGAAATAATGCCAGTGATGACACTTTTCAAATCGCTCGTGCTCCCTTATTTGGAATATTGTTCAGTGTTTACGGCCCCGTTCAAGGCAGGAGAAATATCAGACCTGGAACAATTACAGAGATCGTTTACGGCCCACATGCAGCCAATAAAGCATTTAAATTACTGGGAACTCTTTAAAATCTTGAATTGTACTCACTGGAGCTGGGGAATGAGAGATACATGATAGTATATTCCTAGAAAGTACTTGAGGGCTTTATCCCAGATCTGCACACTGTCATAACAACATACTGGAGCGAGAGATATGGAAATGCAAAATAAATCCAGTGAAAAGCAGGGGTGCGGTGGGCACAGCAAGAGAACACTATAAACAACCTTGGCTCCAGACTCTTCAACATCTTAACTGAAGATATCACAAACACTACTGGGATAAGTGTTCAAGTCTTCAAGAGGAAATTGGACAAGTATCTTCACCAGGTGACAGATCACCCAGGCTGTGATGGATATGTGGGGCAGCTGGCCACCAGCAGCAACAGCCTGGTTGACTTGGCCCAAGGCCAGGCTCCCGGAATAGAAAGACTTTCGGAACTCATCAAAGGTATATGACACTAGAATAGGAGATTACGAGAAATCCCTGCCAGGGGTATAAACATCAAGACACCATGTCAGTGGTATAAACATCAAGACACCGTGTCAGTGGTATAAACATCGACGCACCAATGTCAGTGCATAAACTGATACACCTGCTAGTAGTATAAACAATTAAAAATACACCTGTTAGTATAAACAACTCAGAGAACTATCACGGCACACATAAGTACGATTTGTATTCCCTGGAATGCAGGCGAGAGAGATACATGATAATATACACTTGGAAAATCCTAGAGGGATTAGTACCAAACTTGCGCACGAAAATCACTCCCTATGAAAGCAAAAGACTGGGCAGGAGATGCAACATTACCCCAATGAAAAGCAGGGGCGCCACGAGTACACTGAGAGAGAATCCAATAAGCGTCAGGAGCCCAAGACTGTTCAACTGCCTCCAAGCATGGAAATATAAACACATATGCAGTATAATGTGATCCTTTATTGACAACGTTTCGCCCAACACAGTGGGCTTTTTCAAGTCACAAACAGATCTACCTGGGTGAAAGGTACGCGAGTATTTACAGTCAGGTTCAGAATACTGAGTCAGGTTGAGAATGCTGCATCTGATGATCTACCGAGTGGGGTTATAGAGTCTAAAATCTTGGGTAGATCTGTTTGTGACTTGAAAAAGCCCACTGTGTGGGCGAAACGTTGTCAATAAAGGATCATATTATACTGTAAATGTGTTTATATTTCCAGTGTGTCGGTATTTCATACCGTTTATTTGCCTCCAAGCATACATAAGGGAGATTATCAATAGACCTCTGGCTGTCATCATGAAGGCACTGGAGAGGCACCTAAAGCCAGTACCTGACCAGTCGGCTGTAGTTCGTACGTCAGTTTGCGTGCGGCCAGCAGTAACAGCCTGGTTGATCAGACCCTGATCCACCATGAGGCCTGATCTCAGATCGGGCCGCGGGAGCGTTGACCCCCGAAACCCTCTCCAGGTATACTTCAGGTATACACCTGCTAGTAGTATAAAAAAAAACTCAAGATACACCTGTTAGTGGTGTTCACAATTCAAGATACACCTGTTAGTGGTGTACACAACTCAAGATACACCTGTTAGTGGTGTTCACAATTCAAGATACACCTGTTCACAATTCTAGTAGTATAAAAAAAAACTCAAGATACACCTGTTAGTGGTGTACACAACTCAAGATACACCTGTTAGTGGTGTACACAACTCAAGATACACCTGTTAGTGGTGTACACAACTCAAGATACACCTGTTAGTGGTGTACACAACTCAAGATACACCTGTTAGTGGTGTACACAACTCAAGATACACCTGTTAGTGGTGTACACAACTCAAGATACACCTGTTAGTGGTGTACACAACTCAAGATACACCTGTTAGTGGTGTACACAACTCAAGATACACCTGTTAGTGGTGTACACAACTCAAGATACACCTGTTAGTGGTGTACACAACTCAAGATACACCTGTTAGTGGTGTACACAACTCAAGATACACCTGTTAGTGGTGTACACAACTCAAGATACACCTGTTAGTGGTGTACACAACTCAAGATACACCTGTTAGTGGTGTACACAACTCAAGATACACCTGTTAGTGGTGTACACAACTCAAGATACACCTGTTAGTGGTGTACACAACTCAAGATACACCTGTTAGTGGTGTACACAACTCAAGATACACCTGTTAGTGGTGTACACAACTCAAGATACACCTGTTAGTGTGTACACAACTCAAGATACACCTGTTAGTGGTGTACACAACTCAAGATACACCTGTTAGTGGTGTACACAACTCAAGATACACCTGTTAGTGGTGTACACAACTCAAGATACACCTGTTAGTGGTGTACACAACTCAAGATACACCTGGCAGTAATAAAGCAAGACAAGGTTGACATAATATTGTTGACTAATGTCTAAAGTTTTGTTGCAATTTTAAGAAGTGTTGCAGTTTCCGGTGCACGATGTGTTGTTATGCTTTTCTTCCATAAAAACAATTTTTTAACGAATCTATCTTTTTTGTAAATGTAACTTTGAATTCTGATTACTTTTCATTTTGCAAAATAATCTAGAGTTATTAATCTACTTGTGTTATATACTATAACAGTTGAATTTACAAACGTTTAGATAATTTTACATGAAATCGGAGATATCTTCGAAATCTTTTGATAACAAGTGGACTATATTAGAGGTTAGATAAAAGGACACTAGTGCAACTAATGGCATTTTATTGTTGCAACGATTCTCTCTCCAGGAGCTTTGTCACCTCTGCAGACCCGCTCCTGGGGAGCGAAACATTGCAACGATAAAAAGTCACATTAATTGCACGTGTTCTTTTATCTAACATATTTTCGGTAGTTGTACCATTATTACAACAGTATTACAAGTACGTGATGAAAAAATATATAAACTATATGTAGTTTGTATATATTTTTTAAATTCTCCTACTTTGTAACAGAATAGTGAGCGATAATTAACGAACATTGAACTTTAAAATATTTTCTAAAAACTCTTTCACCCAGCAAGATAATCAGTTGTGTTCACAGTATGTTACAGTATACTGTTATGTCAGGATGAAGTGAATGTATTAATATTTTGTTAAATGTCATTTTAATATGCTGCAAGTTCATCATTGTTAGCATTATTTGGTCCAGTTGACACAGTGGCATCGTCCTTGATACTCACGAACGGTGAGTACCATTGGAGGCAGCTTATGCCTGGGATTTGCAGTATGACTATCGCATCAGATTTTCGCCTGATAATGACAGATCTTGACATGTTAGTGAGATGTCTCCTCGGCTGATGACAGCTGTGGAGAAGTTTTCTCTTGTTACGCCAGATAAATATCGTAATACAACCTCCCATAGTGTGATAAAGTCTTAGGAAGTTGGTAGCCCCTCAACAGCTATATTTACATGCTTAAATGTAGAAAGTCTACCCTGGCGATTATTCTTTGCGAGGCACTTGTATGTAGTGGAAGTTCCTTCTCTTAACATTTAACAAACATTTGTTTTCCCACAAATTTGGTCGTGACATTGTTTCGTATGTTTACCCTATTACCGCTACCATATGATACCAGTATCCCGTTTATGTAATTATACTTTTGATTAGTTGTGGTTATATTAACGTTAAAGCACTGTAACCTAACATAAACTAATTTAATGTAAAATAAATTAACCTTATTGTTACAGGGAAGGCGGGAGCCAAATTATGTAATTTAAGTAGACCAATGACTGTCAGGGAGGGTTGTTACCACCGGTATGTCTTTGTACGTCATATTATAGAGTTTGTGAACTACAGCACTACTTGAAGTCAACAGACAATAGGTAATTATGTCAGGCTAATATTGTTTAGTTGTATTATTGCCTTTGACATTGTATTTTAATTACTACACACACGTGCACGTGTAAATGTAGACATTTCGCCAGCCTTTGGGTTTTTGAATTCAATACTAAGCATATTAACCGGAGACAGAAGATGAGATAATCGGTCTTTCGGCCCTTAAAATTGCTCACTGCCTTAGTCATAATGAATCTGAAAATGACAGGTATTTGGACGCTTATGTACTGGAGTCAGATGAGGTGCAGCAGTTGTCTGACACAGCGATACCATCGGATCATGGTACAGAAAATACATCAAAGAACACGAACAGAGATGTATTTATATACATATATCTTTAGTAACTCTTATTCACACATTTTACAGAATAATATTCAGGAACTTGGATGAAAAATTCTTTAATTCACTGTTCATTACACATAGGCGACCAATCCTCGAGTATGCTGCAGCAGCGTATAACCCTCATCTAATTAAGCACATAATGAAATTGAAAAAGTACAGATGTTCTCTACCAAATTCTTACCGAAGTTAACACGCAGAATGTGATGAAAGTGTGATCTAAATGAATGTAGATCAAAAGGGGATCTTATCATCATTTTCAAATACTTCGGGAGATAGAGAGGGAAGATGAGAATAGACTGTCACAAAGAGGAACAAAGATATAAACTGAATACCTTAATGAGACATGGGGACGGTAAGAAACTTTTGCAAAGCGTTTGAAAATACCTACAATTATCTCGGGAGCGATATAGTCAAGGCTAACTCCATAACGGGGATTCAGTAGTAAATACAATAGAGCTATGTCACGCCTTCGATTCGAAAAATAAGCGATGGACACTGGAGCTAGAACTCAGCCCCCTTAAAGTCAATTAGGATAAAAATAGAATGAGGACGGAAAGAGTAGATGGCGCTGCTGCGTCGGCAGTCATAGTCAGCTGCGGCTGCGGCGATGCTAAAGGTGGGTTTATCGACGACGCAAGCGTGTGAAGGTCGCTCCTCCCTCCCTGCTTGCCATGACGGTAATGACCACTACAAAGAGCATATATCCGCCTGGCCAGGAAACGGTTAGTGTCCCTCAGTTACAGTGTGTGAACTTCGCATTCAGATAACGAAAAAAAAATCTAGTAATTGCTACTAAAGAAGATATGAATGAAGGCAGGCACAAGTATGGAGCAACTTGTGAAGTGGGCTGGCTAATGGTGCAGTAAAAAGAAAAATACCACGGGCGGGATAGAACCCGCGGTCAGAGAGTCATAAAACTTCAGACCGACGCGTTAGCCACTGGGCCAGCTGACTACAATGAGATTCATCCAACTAGGTATATTTATACACCATAGAAAGGTTACCATAGGCACCACTGTGACAACAAATGCGAGTTTTTGTTTGTTTGTTTGTTTGTTTGCAATCGTGTCATTACAATTTCGTAAGTAATGGTGCAGTAGCCAGGTTTAGGCTGAGAAATAAGTAAAACGTAATGTTTAGCATTTACACAAGCCATGTTCACTCTAAATGTTGTCAGTATTGCAGTCACTTTCTTGACCACTGTGTTCTTGACTGTCCACTTACTGAGGATGATAGACAAAATATGGATAATGCTAAATGGTATGTCAAGGTTCCTTGTAATTTAAATGTTTATGATAAAAATTATAAATAAATGTATTAAATTGACTTGTAAGAGATTATGTATGTAATATTAATGCCAATATTGTGAATGTATTCAAGCGTATTTTTGTGAAGACTTTTAAGGCCTAGTTTCTCCAGTCAACTAGCCGCTTCCGTCCACAGGATGGATATGAAGTATACAATAAACTAGTCGCTACTGTACCTTGAATTTATTTAGGGGTTCAGTAAACTAGCCACTACTGTCCACAGAATTGATATGGGGTGCACGAGAAACTAGCCACTACCGTCCATATCCTGGGTACGGGGTGTACATGAAGCTAGTCGCTATCCTCCATATTATAAATATCCATAAAGAACTAGCCACTACCGTCCAGTAGATGAATATACAGTAGGGTGTACAATATACTAGTCGCGACCTTCCATAGGATGCTGAATGTATAAGGGGCGTTCACAAACTACCCACTACTGCCCACTGTGGATGTGGGGTGCATGATAAACTACCCACTACTGCCCACTGTGAATATGGGGTGCATGATAAACTACCCACTACTGCCCGCAGGATGATTCTGGGGTGCCTGAGAAACTAGTCACTACCCTCTACAGGATGGATATGGGGTACACAGTAAACTAGCCGCTACAGTTCACTAGCCTTCACCTCACCCACTATCCTCCCGCCACAAGATAATTTTACGAGGCGTTTTTAAACAATTCTTTATTTTTTCCCAGTAAGCAGAAGAGGGAGCGGACAATATATATTAAGTGCTTCTGGTACTATGAGGATCTTTGTGCCACTGGGAAACAATGGTGAGGCAGAGGAAGTCGCTTAACACTCCATATACACAGTGGCAAGCGAAAAGAAATTTCATTCTTCACGAACTGTACAAGGGAGGGAGGGAGGATCATTGGTGAGGGGGGAGAGGGGGATCGGTGGAAGAAGGAAAGATTAGGGAGAGAGGGGGAAGGATGAAGTTGGAAGAGGTGGGAGAGAGATACACATGCAAGATATTATCAGCGATGTGTTTACTTTGCGAGCAGTAAGTACAGCTTTTTACCTTAAGTATTAGATGCAACTGTTACTTAATTATTAAATATTAAGCACAATCATCAAAATGTATATCTATAATGACTGGGTCAAAAGAATAATGGGAAGAAGGTCAGAGGATTTTTTTTTTTTTTTAAAGATTGTCAACATACAAGTTAGGGCGTTCCCATCCCACCCCATCACCACCACCAAGAAATGTATCCCTAACAGGTGCGAAAGATTTGCAGTTCCTTCAGACATTTATTGAGGTACAATCAACATATATTTTATATATTGTTATATCATGCTCCAGAAATTAATCCAGACATTGGTGACTGATTTGTCACCAAAACATTAAATGTATTTAAATAAACGCCTTAAGTTGTTGCAAGTCTTTTCCTGCTAGGAATTAAATTTCCTGATATATTCAGTTTTGCAAAAAAAGTCACTCCCTCCATTTTTTTCCCCTGAAGTCATAGAAATTCCTCGGAAGTAAGTGCTGTATCAAGTGTCATTTATGTCTCACCCCTTCCTCTAGCCGCTAGAGGAAGGGGTGAGACATAAATGACACTTGATAGTATCGCTAGAGTCTAGCGATACTAAAAGATGCTGGTGGCGACGTTTGCAACATCTGTAAGACAGTAGCTTACATTTCCATGTGTGTGAAGCAGCGATAGAACACGTGCACGATAGAGAAGAGGAAATACTCATCATACCTTTTTTTTTTTTTTATACCTTGGTCGTGCAGCGTGTCCTAACCTTGAGCGCCAGTTTACTCCACTCACTTATGTCCCTCATCAGGAAGTGAAGAAAATATATTGCAGAGATCGAAAGTATGTGTTACATGGATTACACTGTAGCCTTAGAAAAGTGGTTTGTACTTTGTTTCTTGGCAAGATGTGGTATCGTGACGGCTATCAGTACAACTTTGTGTGAGAATGTTTAAGGAACTTTGTGTGATGCAAATTAAGAAAATGTAACAATGAACTTGTACACGGAGAGAATCATGGGACAGAATGCTTTGAATAGACTTCAGAAACCGTCCAAGACGGTATCAGGCAAGCCGACGGTTCTGGAAGTCAAGCCTGCCTCGCTCTTCAAGCTGGTCACCGTGGAGTTCTGCGACGTGAGTATATTGTTAATTTAGTCGTCAGGGAAAACCAACTGACGTGGGTCTTAACTACATGATGACCCACTCAGTGGCTCGGTAACAACAACTAGACAGTGTCAGTTCTGACAGAACGCAGGTGGAAACTAGACGACGTTTCGGCCGTCCTGCCATAAAGTTAGTAGAGATTTGATAAGGGTTCAAGACGAGCCGAAACATCGTCCAGATTTCAGTTTGTTGGCTTTAAATTATTCCAGCCACGGTACTGTGATTTTTATTCAGTTGTATCAGTACTTATATAATTGTATCAGTCTGTGATTATGTCATTTAAGGTTATGTTGACTCTAACACCAGCGCAGTCACATGTGCATTTGTAGTTGTAAAAATTCCAGTATGGAACTTGAGCTTTTAGTAGATTGGTCATCACAGGAGCAGTGCTTGACTCACTGGAACAACACTACTAGAGTACAATCTTAGATCCTGGAACATGTGCAGAAACTGCAACAAGATAAAACTACATTAATATCAAGTGTGTTATTAGATGAGTGTATATACTTTGACAAAAAATTGCTTATTAGTTAGTCTTGTAGGTTATGAATGACTCCTTTCTGAGTATGTCAGGATATGCTCTTGCTTATTAACATTAGCTTTGCTTAATAATATTGACCTTGCTTATTAATATTGGCCTAATTTATTAATATTGACCTTGCTTATTAATGTTGGCCTTATTAATATTGACCTCGCTTATTAATATTGGCCTTGCTTACTAATATTGACCTTGCTTATTAATACTGACCTTGCTTATTAATATTGGCCTTATTAGTAATGCTGATTAACGCGAGACGTGTCAAATCTCCGGACTCCCTGATCGTTTCGTTAAAAATCCCTAAACTTATGGCAAGGACTGCTGGCTCAGGTGCGGCTGTAATCACCAGTTAGGAACAAACCTTTATTGTAGATAACGTTTTTTTCGCGAGCATTGTCCAGTCAGTGGTAATGACACAAGAATACCAGCTTATTAATCGCGAAGTCGAAAATCATGTTATTACGCTCTAGCGAGTCACTGATGAGAGCTTTGGAGGGACTTAAGTTAGATAAATACCTATATTTGTGGTGATACTGGGTTCCATGCTAACCTGCTTAGTATAAAGAAATATACCTATTTAAATTAATCTTATTATGGCGGAATGATGAAGCCACAAGAATAATTGGGCCTTGTTGCACAGGACAAAGCCAAAGGGTATTAATGTAGCTTCACCTCTTGCAAAATTAGTATCGGCGGGGGCAGGCAGAGTTTTGAACCTGATACAACAATGCCAGTTGAACCTGTATCTCACTTTGCCAATTCTAATTTTCCCACTTTCTACCACAGTGATGGGATAAACACTGGTATTCTGTTTTTACCATAAGCATAAAATTTTTAATTTCAAGAGAACTTTATTTTCTTCCCTTATATTTATTTCTTCTAGACCAGAAAATTGCAGAGTGGATTTTAAGTCCTTTCTAAAAAAATTTCTTGCTATAACAAGCGCAATTTATTTTAGCCTAATCCAACTAAATATATTTTAGATACGTGTAAAATCATTTAATATTAAACAAACACAATGAAATATATTTTTTTCGTTAGATTCAGAATGATTTTTGCGAAATTATTGCATACACAAATTTTCGCTTGTCTTACATGACAAGATTAGCGTTGCTAATTAAGCCAAGATCGCAAGTTTTACATATTCGACACGATATATATATATATATATATATATATATATATATATATATATATATATAATGTCGTGCCGAATATGTAAAACTGGTCAGTTAGCAAGAACTCGTTTAAAATTAAGTCCTTTCTAAAATTTTCTCTTATACGTTTAAAGATATATTTTTTCATTAATTTTGATGCAAAAATTTATAATTTTGCACTAAAAGGAACTTAGAAAACTTACCTAACATTATTATAACAAAGGCAATTTATTTTAGCCTAACCCAACTAAATATATTTTAGAATTGTTTACAGTAATTTAATACTAAACAAACACAGTGAAATATATTTTTTTTCGTTAGGTTCAGAATGATTTTGGCGAAATTATTGCATACACAAATTTTCGCTTGTCCTATATGGCAAGATGAACGTTGCTGTTTGTCAAGATCGCAAGTTCTGCCTATTCGGCACGACATATATATATATATATATATATATATATATATATATATATATATATATATATATATATATATATATATATATATATATGGAATCTTGAGGAACTAGTCGCAAACCTACACACTACTATAACAGTGTACTGGAATGAGAGATATGGAAGTGTAAAATAGAGCCAGTGTAAAGTAGAGGTGCCCTCGGTGCATTCATGGTACAAGAATGTTTAACATGTCACTTGTAAATATCAGAAATATTTCTGGAAGAAATGTAGAGGGATTCAAGAGGAAGCTGAATCACTACCTCCGCCAAGTGTCAGATCAATCAGGTTGTGACTGCTGCGTGGGCCAGTTGACCAGGCATTCAGTAGAAAAGTCTTGTCCCAGGACAGACTGCGAGGGTAAAAAAAAAAACTCGAAGCTAATAAAAAGTATATGACAGGTGTCTCGTACATCAATCACTTTTAACTCTGCAGTTTTAGGTAATTACGTGCAGGGTATCTGTTATTATGACTCTCTTAAACTATCTCATATACTTTTGCCTGCCAAAAGCAAACAAGAATTTTCTATCTATCCAAGGCTTATTCTCCATTATTCACATAATAATAATCCAACTTTCATTTATTAACAAAAACCTTCCTCTATAATTATCATTTTAGTAGAACTTTGCCAACAGAACCTGCCACCATTTCCGCAGAAACTTTCCTTTCCAAAATAGTCTTTCCTTTTTGTGCCCACTAGCATGTGTCTTTCTTCTGTTGGGTCTGGTGCCCCAGCAAAGTACCCTCCATGTAAAGTAATTTATTTCCTCCATTGGAATTCTTCATTCACCTTCTCTACAAGAACCCTCACTCGCCAACCCACCTACACTCTTCCCTATACCTCTTTGCCATTCCTGCCTTTTCCCTCGCTCACCCCTACTACGTTCCTTCCCTCTCGCCATCTGAACCTCCCCCTACTTCACTTGTATCCACATATCCTCTCCTCCATCATCGTCAGGGCCTTTGAAGCTGCCGTAGCTGCGTTACCCTTATTGGAATGCTTGACGATATCCTCATTGCTGTACTGTAGTCTCCCAGCTCAGGCTGACAGAATGTCATTGCTTGATATATATGAAAACCATCCTGTGTAGTGAAATATGAGAGGAAAATCCATCCTTTGTGACGGAATATGACAGGACAACCCATCCTGTGTGACGGAATGTAACAAGGAAACATCTTTAACTTTTGTCCTCACAAAGTAACTGTTTTAAAAAATAACGTAGCAGCGCACTGCTGATATATCAAATACGATTTAATATAAAAAAAATCAGAAGTCATCCTTCCCCTCTTAACGTCTGCCCTCCCTCTGTCCCTCTCCACTAAAACACACCCCTACTGCTGTTCTCCTCCCTTACCCTCCACTTCTTACCCCATGGTCCTCCACTCTTACCCCATGGTCCTCCACTCTTACCCCATGGTCCTCCATTCTTACTCCATGGTCCTCCACTCTTACCCCATGGCCCCCCACTCTTACCCCATGGCACTCCACTCTTACCCCATGGTCCTCCACTCTTACCCCATGGCCCTCCACTCTTACCCCATGGTCCTCCACTCTTACCCCATGGCCCCCCACTCTTACCCCATGGTCCTCCACTCTTACCCCATGGTCCTCCACTCTTACCCCATGGCCTCCCACTCTTACCCCATGGTCCTCCACTCTTACCCCCATGGTCCTCCACTCTTACCCTATGGTCCTCCACTCTTACCCCATGGTCCTCCACTCTTACCCCATGGCCTCCCACTCTTACCCCATGGTCCTCCACTCTTACCCCCCATGGTCCTCCACTCTTACCCTATGGTCCTCCACTCTTACCCCATGGTCCTCCACTCTTACCCCATGGTCCTCCACTCTTACCCCATGGTCCTCCACTCTTACCCCATGGTCCTCCACTCTTACCCCATGGTCCTCCACTTTTACCCCATGGTCCTCCACTTTTACCCCATGATCCTCCACTCTTACCCCATGGTCCTCCACTTTTACCCCATGGTCCTCCAATTTTACAACATGGTCCTTCACTCTTACTCCATGGTCCTTCACTTTTACCCCATGGTCCTCCACTCTTACCCCCATGGTCCTCCACTTTCACCCATGGTCCTTCACTTTTACCCCATGGTCCTCCACATTTACCTCATGGTCCTCCACTTTTACCCCATGGTCCTCCACTTTTACCCCATGGTCCTCTACTTTTACCCCATGGTCCTCCACTTTTACCCCATGGTCCTCCACTTTTACCCCATGGTCCTCCACTTTTACCCCATGGTCCTCTACTTTTACCCCATGGTCCTCCACTTTTACCACATGGTCCTCTACTTTTACCCCATGGTCCTCTACTTTTACCCCATGGTCCTCCACTTTTACCACATGGTCCTCTACTTTTACCCCATGGTTCTCTACTTTTACCCCATGGTCCTCTACTTTTACCCCATGGTCCTCTACCTTTACCCCGTGGTCCTCTACTTTTACCTCATGGTCCTCTACTTTTACCCCATGGTCCTCTACTTTTATCCCATAGTCCTCTACTTTTACCCCATGGTCCTCTACTTTTACCCCATGGTCCTCTACTTTTACCCCATGGTCCTCTACTTTTATCCCATGGTCCTCCACTTTTACCCCATGGTCTTCCACTTTTACCCCATGGTCCTCTACTTTTACCCCATGGTCCTTCACTCTTACCCCATGGTCCTCCACTTTTACCTCATGGTCCTCTACTTTTACCCCATGGTCCTCTACTTTTATCCCATGGTCCTCTACTTTTACCCCATGGTCCTCTACTTTTACCCCATGGTCCTCCACTTTTACCCCATGGTCCTCTACTTTTATCCCATGGTCCTCCACTTTTACCCCATGGTCCTCCACTTTTACCCTATGGTCCTCTACTTTTACCCCATGGTATTCCACTTTTACCCAATGGTCCTCTACTTTTACCCCATGGTCCTCTACGTTTACCCCATGGTCCTCTACTTTTACCCCATGGTCCCCCACTTTTACCCAATGGTCCTCTACTTTTACCCCATGGTCCTCCACTTTTACCCCATGGTCCTCTACTTTTACCTCATGGTCCTCCACTTTTACCCCATGGTCCTCCACTTTTACTCCATGGTCCTCTACTTTTATCCCATGGTCCTCTACTTTTATCCCATGGTCCTCTACTTTTATCCCATTATCCTCTACTTTTATCCCATGGTCCTCTACTTTTGTCCCATGGTCCTCTACTTTTAGCCCATGGTTCTCTACTTTTATCCCATGGTCCTCTACTTTTATCCCATGGTCCTCTACTTTTATCCCATGGTCCTCTACTTTTATCCCATGGTCCTCTACTTTTATCCCATTATCCTCTACTTTTATCCCATGGTCCTCTACTTTTGTACCATGGTCCTCTACTTTTATCCCATGGTCCTCTACTTTTACCCCATGGTCCTCCAATTTTACCCCATGGTCCTCTACTTTTACCCCATGGTCCTCCACTTTTACCCCATGGTCCTCTACTTTTATCCCATGGTCCTCTACTTTTATCCCATGGTCCTCCACTTTTACCCCATGGTCCTCCACTTTTACCCCATGGTCCTCTACTTTTATCCCATGGTCCTCCACTTTTATCCCATGGTCCTCTACTTTTATCCCATGGTCCTCCACTTTTACCCCATGGTCCTCCACTTTTACCCCATGGTCCTCTACTTTTATCCCATGGTCCTCTACTTTTATCCCATGGTCCTCCACTTTTACCCCATGGTCCTCCACTTTTACCCCATGGTCCTCTACTTTTATCCCATGGTTCTCTACTTTTATCCCATGGTCCTCTACTTTTATCCCATGGTCCTCTACTTTTTTCCCATGGTCCTCCACTTTTACCCCATGGTCCTCCACTTTTACCCCATGGTCCTCTACTTTTATCCCATGGTTCTCTACTTTTATCCCATGGTCCTCTACTTTTATCCCATGGTCCTCTACTTTTTTCCCATGGTCCTCCACTTTTATCCCATGGTCCTCCACTTTTACCCCATGGTCCTCCACTTTTACCCCATGGTCCTCTACTTTTATCCCATGGTCCTCTACTTTTATCCCATGGTCCTCTACTTTTATCCCATGGTCCTCTACTTTTATCCCATGGTCCTCCACTTTTACCCCATGGTCCTCTACTTTTATCCCATGGTCCTCTACTTTTACCCCATGGTCCTCTACTTTTATCCCATGGTCCTCTACTTTTATCCCATGGTCCTCTACTTTTATCCCATGGTCCTCCACTTTTATCCCATGGTCCTCTACTTTTACCCCATGGTCCTCTACTTTTACCCCATGGTCCTCTACTTTTACCCCATGGTCCTCTACTTTTACCCCATGGTCCTCCACTTTTACCCAATGGTCCTCTACTTTTACCCCATGGTCCTCCACTTTTACCCCATGGTCCTCTACTTTTACCTCATGGTCCTCCACTTTTACCCCATGGTCCTCCACTTTTACTCCATGGTCCTCTACTTTTATCCCATGGTCCTCTACTTTTATCCCATGGTCCTCTACTTTTATCCCATTATCCTCTACTTTTATCCCATGGTCCTCTACTTTTGTCCCATGGTCCTCTACTTTTACCCCATGGTCCTCCAATTTTACCCCATGGTCCTCTACTTTTACCCCATGGTCCTCCACTTTTACCCCATGGTCCTCTACTTTTATCCCATGGTCCTCTACTTTTATCCCATGGTCCTCCACTTTTACCCCATGGTCCTCCACTTTTACCCCATGGTCCTCTACTTTTATCCCATGGTCCTCCACTTTTATCCCATGGTCCTCTACTTTTATCCCATGGTCCTCCACTTTTACCCCATGGTCCTCCACTTTTACCCCATGGTCCTCTACTTTTATCCCATGGTCCTCTACTTTTATCCCATGGTCCTCCACTTTTACCCCATGGTCCTCCACTTTTACCCCATGGTCCTCTACTTTTATCCCATGGTTCTCTACTTTTATCCCATGGTCCTCTACTTTTATCCCATGGTCCTCTACTTTTTTCCCATGGTCCTCTACTTTTATCCCATGGTCCTCTACTTTTATCCCATGGTCCTCTACTTTTATCCCATGGTCCTCTACTTTTATCCCATGGTCCTCCACTTTTACCCCATGGTCCTCCACTTTTACCCCATGGTCCTCTACTTTTATCCCATGGTTCTCTACTTTTATCCCATGGTCCTCTACTTTTATCCCATGGTCCTCTACTTTTTTCCCATGGTCCTCTACTTTTAGCCCATGGTTCTCTACTTTTATCCCATGGTCCTCTACTTTTATCCCATGGTCCTCTACTTTTATCCCATGGTCCTCTACTTTTATCCCATGGTCCTCTACTTTTATCCCATTATCCTCTACTTTTATCCCATGGTCCTCTACTTTTGTACCATGGTCCTCTACTTTTATCCCATGGTCCTCTACTTTTACCCCATGGTCCTCCAATTTTACCCCATGGTCCTCTACTTTTACCCCATGGTCCTCCACTTTTACCCCATGGTCCTCTACTTTTATCCCATGGTCCTCTACTTTTATCCCATGGTCCTCCACTTTTACCCCATGGTCCTCCACTTTTACCCCATGGTCCTCTACTTTTATCCCATGGTCCTCCACTTTTATCCCATGGTCCTCTACTTTTATCCCATGGTCCTCCACTTTTACCCCATGGTCCTCCACTTTTACCCCATGGTCCTCTACTTTTATCCCATGGTCCTCTACTTTTATCCCATGGTCCTCCACTTTTACCCCATGGTCCTCCACTTTTACCCCATGGTCCTCTACTTTTATCCCATGGTTCTCTACTTTTATCCCATGGTCCTCTACTTTTATCCCATGGTCCTCTACTTTTTTCCCATGGTCCTCCACTTTTACCCCATGGTCCTCCACTTTTACCCCATGGTCCTCTACTTTTATCCCATGGTTCTCTACTTTTATCCCATGGTCCTCTACTTTTATCCCATGGTCCTCTACTTTTTTCCCATGGTCCTCCACTTTTATCCCATGGTCCTCCACTTTTACCCCATGGTCCTCCACTTTTACCCCATGGTCCTCTACTTTTATCCCATGGTCCTCTACTTTTATCCCATGGTCCTCTACTTTTATCCCATGGTCCTCTACTTTTATCCCATGGTCCTCCACTTTTACCCCATGGTCCTCTACTTTTATCCCATGGTCCTCTACTTTTACCCCATGGTCCTCTACTTTTATCCCATGGTCCTCTACTTTTATCCCATGGTCCTCTACTTTTATCCCATGGTCCTCCACTTTTATCCCATGGTCCTCTACTTTTACCCCATGGTCCTCTACTTTTATCCCATGGTCCTCCACTTTTATCCCATGGTCCTCTACTTTTATCCCATGGTCCTCCACTTTTACCCCATGGTCCTCCACTTTTACCCCATGGTCCTCTACTTTTATCCCATGGTCCTCTACTTTTATCCCATGGTCCTCCACTTTTACCCCATGGTCCTCCACTTTTACCCCATGGTCCTCTACTTTTATCCCATGGTTCTCTACTTTTATCCCATGGTCCTCTACTTTTATCCCATGGTCCTCTACTTTTTTCCCATGGTCCTCTACTTTTATCCCATGGTCCTCTACTTTTATCCCCTCTACTTTTATCCCATTGTCCTCTACTTTTATCCCATGGTCCTCTACTTTTATCCCATGGTCCTCTACTTTTATCCCATGGTCCTCTACTTTTATCCCATGGTCCTCCACTTTTACCCCATGGTCCTCTACTTTTATCCCATGGTACCCCATGGTCCTACTTTTACCCCATGGTCCTCTACTTTTATCCCATGGTCCTCTACTTTTATCCCATGGTCCTCTACTTTTATCCCATGGTCCTCTACTTTTATCCCATGGTCCTCTACTTTTATCCCTCCCCTACTTTTATCCCATGGTCCTCTACTTTTATCCCATGGTCCTCTACTTTTATCCCATGGTCCTCTACTTTTATCCCATGGTCCTCTACTTTTACCCCATGGTCCTCTACTTTTATCCCATGGTCCTCTACTTTTATCCCATGGTCCTCTACTTTTATCCCATGGTCCTCCGCTTTTACCCCATGGTCCTCTACTTTTATCCCATGGTCCTCTACTTTTATCCCATGGTCCTCTACTTTTATCCCATGGTCCTCTACTTTTACCCCATGGTCCTCTACTTTTATCCCATGGTCCTCTACTTTTATCCCATGGTCCTCTACTTTTATCCCATGGTCCTCCACTTTTACCCCATGGTCCTCTACTTTTATCCCATGGTCCTCTACTTTTACCCCATGGTCCTCTACTTTTACCCCATGGTCCTACACTTTTACCCCATGGTTCTCTACTTTTACCCCATGGTCCTCCACTTTTACCCCATGGTCCTCCACTTTTATCCCATTATCCTCTACTTTTATCCCATGGTCCTCTACTTTTATCCCATGGTCCTCCACTTTTACCCCATGGTCCTCCACTTTTACCCCATGGTTCTCTACTTTTACCCCATGGTCCTCCACTTTTACCCCATGGTCCTCTACTTTTATCCCATTATCCTCTACTTTTATCCCATGGTCCTCTACTTTTATCCCATGGTCCTCTACTTTTATCCCATGGTCCTCTACTTTTATCCCATGGTCCTCTGCTTTTATCCCATTATCCTCTACTTTTATCCCATGGTCCTCTACTTTTATCCCATGGTCCTCTACTTTTATCCCATTATCCTCTACTTTTATCCCATGGTCCTCTACTTTTATTCCATGGTCCTCTACTTTTATCCCATGGTCCTCTACTTTTATCCCATGGTCCTCTACTTTTATCCCATTATCCTCTACTTTTATCCCATGGTCCTCTACTTTTATCCCATTATCCTCTACTTTTATCCCATTATCCTCTACTTTTATCCCATGGTCCTCTACTTTTATCCCATGGTCCTCTACTTTTATCCCATGGTCCTCTACTTTTATCCCATTATCCTCTACTTTTATCCCATGGTCCATGGTCCTCTACTTTTATTCCATGGTCCTCTACTTTTATCCCATGGTCCTCTACTTTTATCCCATGGTCCTCTACTTTTATCCCATTATCCTCTACTTTTATCCCATGGTCCTCTACTTTTATCCCATTATCCTCTACTTTTATCCCATTATCCTCTACTTTTATCCCATGGTCCTCTACTTTTATCCCATTATCCTCTACTTTTATCCCATTATCCTCTACTTTTATCCCATGGTCCTCTACTTTTATTCCATGGTCCTCTACTTTTATCCCATGGTCCTCTACTTTTATCCCATGGCCCTCTACTTTTATCCCATTATCCTCTACTTTTATCCCATGGTCCTCTACTTTTATTCCATGGTCCTCTACTTTTATCCCATGGTCCTCTACTTTTATCCCATGGTCCTCTACTTTTATCCCATGGTCCTCTACTTTTATCCCATGGTCCTCTACTTTTATCCCATGGTCCTCTACTTTTATCCCATGGTCCTCTACTTTTATCCCATTATCCTCTACTTTTATCCCATGGTCCTCTACTTTTATTCCATGGTCCTCTACTTTTATCCCATGGTCCTCTACTTTTATCCCATGGTCCTCTACTTTTATCCCATGGTCCTCTACTTTTATCCCATGGTCCTCTACTTTTATCCCATGGTCCTCTACTTTTATCCCATGGTCCTCTACTTTTATCCCATGGTCCTCTACTTTTATCCCATGGTCCTCTACTTTTATCCCATGGTCCTCTACTTTTATCCCATGGTCCTCCACTTTTATCCCATGGTCCTCTACTTTTATCCCATGGTCCTCTACTTTTATCCCATGGTCCTCTACTTTTATCCCATGGTCCTCTACTTTTATACCATGGTCCCCTACTTTTATCCCATGGTCCTCTACTTTTATCCCATGGTCCTCTACTTTTATCCCATGGTCCTCTACTTTTATCCCATGGTCCTCCACTTTTATCCCATGGTCCTCTACTTTTATCCCATGGTCCTCTACTTTTATCCCATGGTCCTCTACTTTTATCCCATGGTCCTCTACTTTTATACCATGGTCCCCTACTTTTATCCCATGGTCCTCTACTTTTATACCATGGTCCCCTACTTTTATCCCATGGTCCTCTACTTTTATACCATGGTCCCCTACTTTTATCCCATGGTCCTCCTCAGCAGACGTCTTCACGGTGACGAGATGACTTACTTTCCCATTACATCAGTGTTGCTCTTTTGTCCTTGTAAATGTTGCAAGAGTTTTTATCAACACTGGTTCATGAACCATCGTTGTGGTGCACCGTGGTACACGCTCATGTCACCTGTGCACCATGGTACACGCTCATGTCACCTGTGCACCGTGGTACACGCTCATGTCACGTGTGCACCGTGGTACACGCTCATGTCACGTGTGTACCATGGTACACGCTCATGTCACGTGTGCACCGTGGTACACGCTCATGTCACGTGTGTACCATGGTACACGCTCATATCACGTGTGCACCGTGGTACACGCTCATGTCACGTGTGTACCATGATACACGCTCATGTCACGTGTGCACCGTGGTACACGCTCATGTCACGTGTGCACCGTGGTACTCGCTCATGTCACGTGTGCACCGTGGTACTCGCTCATGTCACGTGTGCACCGTGGTACACGCTCATGTCACGTGTGCACAGTGGTAAACGCTCATGTCACGTGTGTACCATGGTACACGCTCGTCACGTGTGTACCATGGTACACGCTCATGTCACGTGTGTACCATGGTACACGCTCATGTCACGTGTGTACCATGGTACACGCTCATGTCACGTGTGTACCATGGTACACACTCATGTCACGTGTGCACCGTGGCACTTCCTCATGTCACGTGTGCACCGTGGTACTCGCTCATGTCACGTGTGCACCGTGGAACACGCTCATGTCATGTGTGCACCGTGGTACACGCTCATGTCATGTGTGCACCGTGGTACACGCTCATGTCATGTGTGCACCGTGGTACACGCTCATGTCATGTGTGCACCGTGGTACACGCTCATGTCACGTGTGTACCATGGTACACGCTCATGTCACCTGTGCACCGTGGTACACGTTCATGTCACGTGTGCAACGTGGTACTCGCTCATGTCATGTGTGCACCGTGGTACACGCTCATGTCATGTGTGCACCGTGGTACACGCTCATGTCACGTGTGTACCATGGTACACGCTCATGTCACCTGTGCACCGTGGTACACGTTCATGTCACGTGTGCAACGTGGTACTCGCTCATGTCACGTGTGCACCGTGGAACACGCTCATGTCACGTGTGCACCGTGGTACACGCTCATGTTATGTGTGCACCGTGGTACACGCTCATGTCACGTGTGTACCATGGTACACACTCATGTCACGTGTGCATCGTGGTACACGCTCATGTCACGTGTGTACCATGGTACATGCTCATGTCACGTGTGCACCGTAGTACACGTTCATGTCACGTGTGCACCGTGATACACGTTCATGTCACGTGTGTTGCTTGTCAAGTTTGTCACGTTTTTACCATGCCACATATGTTACATGTGTAGTGTGTCTCATGGTTATGCCACGTGTGTACCGTGTCACATACTTATGATGCCACATGTGTATCGTGTGACATACTTATGCCACGTGTGCACCGTGTCACATACTTATGATGCCTGTGTGTACAGTGTCACATGCTTATGATACCACGTGTGTACAGTGTCACATACTTATGCCACGTGTGTACCGTGTCACATATGTCACATGTGCACCTTGTCACATATGCTACATGTGTACCGTGTCACACATACATATTACATGTACACCGTGTCTAATGCTTATGTTACACGTGAACGTGTCTCAGGCTTATGATGTGACGTGTATACCGTGTGACATGATTATGTCAAGTGTGTGCCGTGTCACATGATCACGTCACGTGTGTGCCATGTCACGTGTGTACCGTGTCACAAGATTGTTTCGTCTAGGCCATGTCACATGATTATCACGTGTGTATTATGTCACATAATTATGATGTACCGTATCACACACGTCCCATATCACATGCTTATGTCATGTGTGCACCATGTCACATAAGTTCACACGTGTCTGCTAGGTGTTTAGCATATTACATATTATATTACATAGTATGTATACAGTTAGTGTTGCATGCTCGTTGAGAGCCACTTGTGTTCATTATCAATATTGCCATGTGTCTTATACATGCTGTAGTGCCACATGTATCCTGTGTCACCTTTGCTCGGTGTCATGTGTTTGGTATCGTATGTGTTAATTTATACCTGACAGTTTTCCAACCTCGCAATATACAAACTTTTAAATGGGTCGGCGTCAGTGAAGCAAGAACCTTGGGTAACTTTAAAAATAATTTGGATAGGTACATGAATGAGTGTGATTGGGTGTGAATTAGACTTGTCTATCAAGGGTCAGTAGTCCTGCTTCAGTGTTCACTTTCTTATGATGCTAACTCTTGGGTTTGCCCTGAATGCAGGGCAAAATAGTTAGAGACTTCGATTTTGGGGTGTGATGATGGATTAAAAATTGAGGGCAGGTGTTTTGAAGTAGAGGCCTGAGGACGTGGTTAATAGAGAGAGAGAGAGAGAGAGAGAGAGAGAGAGAGAGAGAGAGAATAAAAAGCTGTTTTAGTGACTGGAATTCCAGAAAGGTTGGTTTTTGCCTCCGTTTTAAAATAGGAATTGGGCTCAGTGATGTACTTTGGGACGGCTCGGGTAAGCTTAAAAATAGGTTAGATAAACGTGTGGGAAGGATTTGGTGTGATTCATAATATGACAAGTAGTCCTGTTACATTGCTCTTAATATGTTCTTGTTATCAGGTGCGAGGCTGCTTCACCCTTGGTGACCTGACACGTTGCTATAAACCTTGGTAATTGATACCCACAAATTGGTTTAAAATGACATGTGAGTGAGAACTAGTACATATTTATTAGAAAATGTTTCGGTCCTGGAACTTTGATCAAAAGTGATCAAGGTTCCAGGACCGAAATATTTTTTTAATATATATATTCTAGTCCTTGCTTATGTGTCTTTTCAAACCGACCTGACAGGTGTGGGGCCAAGGTGATCAAGATAACGCAGCTGTCAGGTGCGGGGAAGAAACAGGTGTTCGACTGCCATGAATTAAGGGTGGCTGACTTGGGTGGTAAAGCAGACATTTTCAACAAAGAAACCTTTATTAATACGACGTTTCACGCATTGGCGGCTTTATCGAGTACTTGGAATATCGACAAGAGTGGTATATGAAGCATGTGGAGTATGTGAGTTGCCGCCACGACAGATGAAGTGATACTGGGCGGAGGTGAGGTCAAGGGACCAGGTATTGTGTGTTTAGTATGTTGATTCAAGATTATCTGTGCGGTGGATTTAGATTTAGATACAAATGTACATCACTGTTTATCTCTTTGGTGTTGGTCAGGTGGATGGTGGCAGATCTCTGGTTTTATTGTTGTCTTTGTTAAGATGATGTACTTGGCAGTTCCTGACGTGTGAAGATGTGCTATGGGGTATTATGCATGTGTTATGTGTCATCCATTTTGTGTAATAATTTTTATCGTTAAGTTTAATATGTAAATGATTTGCTGTCTCGCCCACTTAAACATGATCATAACCCTCCCAAGATATTTTGTAAACTCCTGGTGTGCCTGTGTCCTTGTTGAGGTCACGTGTTTAGGTGAATTGTTTTGTGGTTTTAGTAGATATTGCAGCAGTGTTCAGTTTTTTTCTTTGTGAGGTTATGGTTACTGCCGTAAGTCTAGTGAGCAATTATCGCTCGGTGGGTTTTGTCTTCGGGTTTTTAGAAAATGTTAGAGGCTTTGTTTTTGCATGAGAAGATGATGTGCGGGCTTAACCCACTTCAGCACACTTTCGCACATCATGAACTAGGAACAAGCACATCTTAATTACGAAGAAACAAAACTAAACTCAGGTGTGATGAGGCTGCAACCTACGCCTCATTTAAAATTAAGTCCTTTCTGAAATTTTCTCTTTTACGTTTAAAGATATATTTTTTTCATTGATGTTAATGTAAAAATTTATAATTTTGCACCAAAAGGAACTTAGAAAACTTACCTAACCTTATTATAAGAAGAGCAATTTATTTTAGCCTAACCCAACTAAATATATTTTAGATTTGTTTACAATAATTTAATACTAATCAAACCCAGTGAAATATATTTTTTCTTTAGGTTCAGAATGATTTTGGCGAAATTATTGCATACACAAATTTTCACTTGTCCTATATGGCAAGATGAGCATTGCCATTTAAGCCAAAATCGCAAGTTCTACCTATTCGGCACGACATATATATATATATATATATATATATATATATATATATATATATATATATATATATATATATATATATATATATATATATATATATATATATATATATATATGTGTGTGTTGTGTGTTGTGTGTGTTTGTGTGTTGTGTGTGTGTTGTGTGTGTGTTGTTTGTGTGTTTGTATGTGTTACGGGTATGTGTGTTGTGTGTGTGTTGTGTGTGTTTGTGTGTGTTTTGTGTGTGTGTTGTGTGTGTTGTGTGTTGTGTGTGTTGTGTGTGTGTTGTGTATGTGTTGTGTGTGCGTGTGTGTTGTGTGTGTGTTGTGTGTGTGTGGTTGTGTGTGTGTGTGTGTGTGTGTGTGTGTGTGTGTGTGTGTGTGTGTGTGTGTGTGTGTGTGTGTGTGTGTATCGTACCTTTTACGCCGAATCTCCGAGTTTGACTTATTGTCGAATTAGCAGAATGATTTTTTTTGGGGGGGACGTTAATCAGCAAAACTCGATCTGAGAATAACGAAAAATTTTTTTAACTGATTTTAGGTAATATTTAATACATTTAAATTAGCCTAAGATATATATAGCAGAAATTAGCTAAAAAAAATGCATTACATTAAGGAGGTTAGGTGAGGTTTGTAGGTTTTGGTCCGAAAACAAAAATGTTTCCATCATTGTCAGTGGGGGGAAAATTAAACTTTTTGTGAAATATTTTTCTTGGAGGGGGGGGGGAGGAAAGAAAGCTTATTATTAAAGGGAGTTTGGTCTGTTTAGCTCATTAGTTCAGTGATATTAAATAAATTTAAGCTGAGCTGTGATATATTTAGTAAAATTTAGTTTTAAAAATTTCATTATGTTAGGTCACGTTTGTAAGTTATGTTTGGTGCCAAAATATTTTTTTACACCATATTCGATTAAAACATATATCTATTAATTCACACAAGGAATTTTGGAGAAGATAAATTTTTAGACGAATTCAGCTTCTTAGGCAGAACATATAATGTGTGTGTGTGTGTATATATATGTCGTGCCGAATATGTAAAACTGGTCAATTAGCAAGAACTCATTTAAAATTAAGTCCTTTCAAAATTTTCTCTTATACGTTTAAAGATATATTTGTTTCATTAATGTTGATGTAAAAATTTATAATTTTGCACCAAAAGAATCTTAGAAAACTTACCTAACCTTATTATAGCAAGAACAATTTATTTTAGCCTAATCCAACTAAATATATTTTAAATACGTTTACAATAATTTAATACTAAACAAACACAATGAAATATATTTTTTTCGTTAGGTTCAGAATGATTTTGGCGAAATTATTGCATACACAAATTTTCACTTGGCCTGTATGGCAAGATGAGCGTTGCTATTTAAGCAAAGATCGCAAGTTCTGCCTATTCGGCACGACATATATATATATATATATATATATATATATATATATATATATATATATATATATATATATATATATATATATATATATATATATATATATGTGTGTGTGTGTGTGTGTGTGTGTATGTATATATGTATATATTGTGTGTATATATATATCGTGCCGAATAGGTAAAATTGATCATTTAGCAAAAACTCATTTAAAATTAAGTCCTTTCTAAAATTTTCTCTTATACTCTTAAAGATATATTTTTTCATCTATGTTCATGTAAAAATTAATAATTTTGTACCAAAAGAAAACTTACCTAACCTTATTATAACAAGCGCAATTTAATTTAGCCTAATCCATCTAAATATATTTTAGATAAGTTTACAATAATTTAGTAATAAACACATTGAAATATATTTTTTTTCGTAAGATTCAGAATGATTCTTGCAAAATTGCTGCATATACAAATTTTCGCTTGCTCAATTCGGCAAGAAGTGCGTTGCTATTTTAGCCAAAATGGCAAGCTTTACTTATTCGGCACGACATATATATATTTATATATGCAGTCCGATCGCAAACAGGAGATCTTAATAATGCAGAACAAGTCACATGGGGATGGAAATCTTTAGCTTAGATCTTTCGCACTCTCGTGCATTGTCAGGTGTTATTGAATGTTGATAGCTTCTGCCTTGCCTCGGAGAATTACCTCTCCTGTCTGTTGCTGTCTGGTAACATTGCATAGCTCCTGACGACGCACATGAATGCTAAAGATCTACAGCTGAAGATTTTATCCCTATGTGGCTTGTTTTACACACACACACACACACACACAATGGTAACACACACACACACACACACACACACACACACACACACACACACACACACACACACACACACACACACACGGCCTGACGACACTGGAGGACAGGAGGGTCAGGGGAGACATGATAACGACATATAAAATACTGCGTGGAATAGACAAGGTGGACAAGGACAGGATGTTCCAGGGAGGGGACACAGAAACAAGAGGCCACAATTGGAAGTTGAAGACACAAATGAGTCAGAGAGATAGTAGGAAGTATTTCTTCAGTCATAGAGTTGTAAGGCAGTGGAATAGCCTAGAAAATGACGTAGTGGAGGCAGGAACCATACACAGTTTTAAGACGAGGTTTGATAAAGCTCATGGAGCGGGGAGAGAGAGGGCCTAGTAGCAACCGGTGAAGAGGCGGGGCCAGGAGCTAGGACTCGACCCCTGCAACCACAAATAGGTGAGTACAAATAGGTGAGTACACACGTATATACAACAGACCTAGTGTCTAATCGACACTAGGATTAGGAGAAAATGGTAACTAACACACACACACACACACACCCACACACACACACACACACACACACACCGACACACACACACACACACACACACACACACACACACACAATACACCTCCCAGACCACAGTCTTAGAAAAGAAGTTGAAGGTATGGTATACAAATGCAGATGGAATAACAAATAAGTATGAGGAGTGGCATGAAAGAATCAAGGAGACATCCCCAGACATAATAGCACTCACAGAAACAAAACTCACCAGAATAATAACAGATTCAATCTTTCCACCCGGATATCAAATCCTCAGGAAAGACAGAGGGAGGAGAGGGGGAGGAGGAGTTGCACTGCTCATTAAAAGCCAGTGGGGTTTTGAGAAAATGGAAGGAATGGATGGCACGGGTGAAAAGGACTACTTAGTAGGAACAATCCAGTCTGAGGGACATAAGGTGATAATTGCAGTAATGTACAACCCACCACAGAACTGCAGGAGACCAAGAGAAGAATACGATGAGAGCAACAGAGCCATGGTCGACACACTAGCCGAGGTGGCCAGGAGAGCACATGTGGGGGGAGCAAAGTTACTAGTTATGGGTGATTTCAATCACAAAGAGATTGACTGGGAAAACCTGGAGCCCCATGGGGGTTCCGAAACATGGAGAGCCAAGATGATGGATGTAGTACTGGAAAACCTCATGCATCAACATGTTAGAGACACTACCAGAGAGAGAGGAGAAGATGAACCAGCAAGACTGGACCTTGTATTCACCTTGAGTAGTTCAGACATCGAGGATATCTTGTATGAAAGGCCCCTGGGAGCTAGTGATCATGTGGTTCTGTGCTTCGACTACATAGTTGAGCTCCAAGTGGAGAGAGTAGCAGGAATAGGGTGGGAAAAACCAAACTACAAAAGGGGGAACTACTCAGGCATGAGGAACTTCCTTCAAAACATTCAGTGGGAGAGGGAACTGACAGGAAAACCAGTACAAGAAATGATGGACTATGTGGCAACAAAATGCAAGGAGGCAGAGGAGAGGTTTGTTCCCAAGGAAAACAGAAATAATGGGAAGAACAGAACGAGTCCTTGGTTCACCCAAAGGTGTAGGGAGGCAAAATCTAGGTGTACTAGAGAATGGAAAAGGTACAGAAGACAGAGAACTCAGGAAAATAAAGAGATTAGCCGAAGAGCCAGAAATGAATATGCACAGATAAGAAGGGAGGCTCAGCGACAATATGAAAATGACATAGCATCGAAAGTCAAGACTGACCCGAAGCTGTTGTACAGCCACATCAGGAGGAAAACACAGTCAAGGACCAGGTAATCAGACTGAGGAAGGGTGATGGGGAATTCACAAGAAACGACCGAGAGGTATGTCAGGAGCTCAACACGAGATTTAAAGAAGTATTTACAGTGGAAACCAGTAGGACTCCAGGAAATCAGAACAGGGGGGTACACCAGCAAGTGCTGGATGAGGTACATATAACCAAGGAGGAAGTGAAGAAGCTGCTATGCGAACTTGACACCTCAAAGGCGGTGGGACCAGACAACATCTCTCCGTGGGTCCTTAAAGAGGGAGCAGAGATATTGTGTGTGCCATTAACAAAGATCTTCAACACATCATTTGAAACTGGGCAACTCCCTGAGGTATGGAAGATGGCAAATGTAGTCCCAATTTTTAAAAAGGGAGACAGACATGAGGCACTAAACTACAGACCTGTATCACTAACGTGTATAGTATGCAAGGTCATGGAGAAGATCATCAGGAGGAGAGTGGTGGAGCACCTGGAAAGAAACAAGTGTATAATTGACAACCAGCATGGTTTCAGGGAAGGAAAATCCTGTGTCACAAACCTACTAGAGTTTTATGACAAGGTGACAGAAGTAAGACAAGAGAGAGAGGGGTGGATCGACTGCATTTTTTTGGACTGCAAAAAGGCCTTCGACACAGTTCCTCACAAGAGGTTACTGAAAAAGCTAGAAGATCAGGCACACATAACAGGAAAGGCACTGCAATGGATCAGAGAATACCTGACAGGGAGGCAACAACGAGTCATGGTACGTGACGAGGTGTCAGAGTGGGCGCTTGTGACAAGCGGGGTTCCACAGGGGTCAGTCCTAGGACCTGTGCTGTTCTTGGTATATGTGAATGACATAACGGAAGGGATAGACTCAGAAGTGTCCTTGTTTGCAGATGATGTGAAGTTAATGAGAAGAATCAAATCGGATGAGGATCAGGCAGGACTACAAAGAGACCTGGACAGGCTACAAGCCTGGTCCAGAAACTGGCTCCTTGAGTTTAACCCTGCCAAATGCAAAGTCATGAAGATTGGGGAAGGGCAAAGAAGACCGCAGACACAATATAGTTTAGATGGCCAAAGACTGCAAACCTCACTCAAGGAAAAAGATCTGGGGGTGAGTATAACACCGAGCATATCTCCTGAGGCTCACATAAATCAGATAACTGCTGCAGCATACGGGCGCCTGGCAAACCTACGGATAGCGTTCCGATACCTCAATAAGGAGTCGTTCAAGACACTGTATACCATTTACGTCAGGCCCATACTGGAGTATGCAGCACCAGTTTGGAATCCACACCTAGTCAAGCACGTCAAGAAATTAGAGAAAGTGCAAAGGTTTGCAACAAGACTAGTCCCAGAGCTACGGGGATTGTCGTACGAAGAAAGGTTGAGGGAAATCGGCCTGACGACACTGGAGGCCAGGAGGGTCAGGGGAGACATGATAACGACATATAAAATACTGCGCAGAATGGACACGGTGGACAAAGACAGGATGTTCCAGAGATGGGACACATACACAAGAGGTCACAATTGGAAGTTGAAGACTCAGATGAATCAAAGGGATGTTAGGAAGTATTTCTTCAGTCATAGAGTAGTCAAGTCGTGGAATAGTCTAGAAAGTGAAGTAGTGGAGGCGGGAACCATAGTTTTAAGGCGAGGTATGATAAAGCTCATGGAGCAGGGAGAGAGAGGACCTAGTAGCAATCAGTGAAGAGGCGGGGCCAGGAGCTATGACTCGACCCCTGCAACCACAAATAGGTGAGTACACACACACACACACACACACACACCACACACACACCACACACACCACACACACACACACCACACACACACACACACACACACCACACACACACCACACACACACCACACACACATATACACACACACATACACACACACACACACACACACTCACACACACACACACACACACACACACACACACACACACACACACACACACACACACACACACACACACACACACACACACACACACACAGTAATCAGTGGTAGTGACAACGTCAGTGAACAATCCTATGAATGATAACTAAAGTTATTAGTTAAAAAAAAGTCGAGAGGAAGCCTGAAATCATTAATATTTCAAAGTGCCAAACCGTTAGTGGCTAGTAGGCTTCTGTTGCTACATAGATTCAAATATACAAAGATCAGAGTGAGTGTGGAAGCGGGTGTTCAAGAATTACCAGCGTTTGGATAACAAGTGAAATGTGGGGCACCATTCAGTGAGAGGGGAAAACGTTAATAAGCAAAAGGAGAAAGGAAAAATAAAATATATAATAAGGGAAAGTGGCATAGTAGGCCTGCTGAAGCAGTGACGTCACAACAAGTGGCGTGCCATTACTCAAATAAAGTGAAGTGTATATAATGAGAAGTGTATACTATCATAAGTGAATAGTGAAATCATGTGAGGAATGCGGGATGTATGAGCATATATGGTTATAAGCATCACGGGTGAAGGATCTCCAAAATAGTGATAGAAGGCCTATGTACGACGACTACGTCATCAGCATCTGGCAACATGTCACCGCACCGCTGCCAGCACAAGTATTACTCACCTATTGTGGTTGCAAGTTGTCAGATTCTGGTCTCTGCATCACTGTTAGATACTGATCACTCACTCGTGCAAGCTATTACCAGAATTAGGGTAGAAATAGCATAGATAAGGTGAAGATAGTGTTAAGAGTGTGAGGTGTAGAGCAGACTAGCGAGGGGTAACGTAGGGGTAACATAGTATTACTACCGGTAGTTATTAGCAGTATGAATACTTAGGAAGCTAGGAAGTCCTCTCTCAATGTGAGCAAGAAATAGGATAATAATCAGCAGTAACTGATACTTAAATCCAGAAAGGGCAATAAGTGGAGAGAGTAGCATTACTAGGAAAGACAACTGGGACTAAATATGAGCCTACACGACAGAGAGGCATAACAGATCTTTCAACCACAACAACCCCTCCCCTACCCCCCTAACCATCTCTCCCTCACACACATACACACACACACACACACACACACAAGGGTAGACACTTATAGAAGCTTTAGACCCTAGTACCAATTTCTGCCAAACACATGAACACACACACATACACACACATATACACACATACACACACCTCTACTAGGCGAACACACACACACCTCTACTAGGCGAATACACACACACACACATACACACACTCTTACTAGGCGAGTACACACACACACATACACACACACCCTTACTAGGCGAGTACACACACACACACACACATACACACATGCACACACACGCGCACACACATACAAACATAAGGACCCCATTATCAAGCGGTCTCTCTACCCTCAGCCTTCTTTCCCCTCCCCTCCCCTTCTAATCCCATCACACACACACACCTCCCCCACTTCTAAGGGTCACTCATCCTTCTCTCCCCCTCCCCCTCCCCCCTAATCCCATCCCTCTCCCACACATGCACACACACATACACAAGCACATATACACTTGACACAAACATGTACTCCCCCTTCCCCTAACCACCTCTCCCCCTCCCCCTAGCCACCTGCCCCTCCCCCAAACCATCTAACCCCTCCCCCAAACCATCTAACCCCTTCCCCAACTACCTCTCCCTCTCCAATAACCATCCTCCCCCTCCCCATAACCATCCATCCCCACTCCCCCTAACCATCTATTCCCAACCCCCTAACCATCTCTCCACCTTCCTTCTGTGGTGCAATGGGGCAACCTAGAACTAGGATGAGAACAAAGGGATCGAAGGACGAATCTGGGAGGGAGGACTGGGAGGCAGAGCTCAAAAAAAGGGAGGAAGACTGGGGAAGGAAACTAGATGAGCTGGCAAGGAAGATGGAGGAGAGGTTAGCAGCAGAATGCAGAAGGTGAGAGCAACATGCCACAGTAGCAGAAGCCAAGATACAGAGATTAGAAGAGGAGCTGAGAAATCTGAAACAGCCTCGAGACAAAGATAATACAGAAGTAGCATCAGCAATGTTTACATCAGACACAGACAGAGGGTCTGAAGGGAGCATGGAAGCTAAACTGTATGCAGCAGAGGCCCAGTCAAACCCACATGGGGCCAAAACAAAGACAGAGAGCACACTAGGACAGAATGAGAGGTTGGAAGACACTAAAGGAACTAGGACATGTGCAGGGATCTTACCAGACACTTGTGGGGGCCAGGAACAGGTGAGCAGGAAGGACAAACCAATGAGCATAGGGGCCACAGCTAGGGCAGGGGTTGAAAGAAGGAACACTCCACGGGAAGGAACTAAAACACCTCAGAGGATGCAATGGGAGTCACAGTGGGAGGTGGAAAGGGAGAGATCAGTTTTTGTCTATGAGCTAGACAAATCTGAAAGGGAAACTTATGATGAAAGAAAGCAGGAGGAGAAAAAAGTGATTGAAGGTATCATGAAGGTGATAGGCGAGGGAGACATGACCCAGGTGGCAAATTTTCGGAGAATCGGGTAGTTCACAAAGAAAAGGAATCGGCCTCTCAAAGTAATTTTCAAGGCAGAATCAACTGTAACCATGATCCTGCTGAGAGGCAAACAGGAGTTCATGAGTATGTACCTCGATTGAGACAGAACACAGGAGGAAAGGATACTGAAAGAGAGAGTGCAAAAACGAAAGGAGGAATGGGAGGAAATAAAAAGGGAGAACAGAATAACCCAGGAACAGGTGGAAGGACAAGCACACCCCCCAGAAACACCTACAGAATGACTCCAGCCACGACACCCCCAAGGCAACTGAACAATCCAAACCAACCATCACACACCAATCCCTCTGTTCCCACCCCCTGCACCACAAACCCTACCCCTAGAGCAACCCCCTATGGGAGCTCTTCCTCCACCTCTACTGCAACCCCCCACAGGCCCCACCAGGGCATCTGCTCTCCCAACCCCAGTATTCCCCCAGGACCACAGTTACAGTATTAGAATAGAAGTTGAAGGTTTGGTACACAAATGTGGATGGATTAACGAATAAATATGAGGAATGGCAAGAAAGAATCAATGAGAAGTCCCCAGACATCATAACAGTTACAGAAACAAAACTCACAGAGACAATAACAGATGCAATCTTCCCACCAGGATACCAGATCATGAGGAAAGATAGAAGGGGCAGAGGAGTTGCTCTGCTCATAAAAAACCGATGGAAATTCGAGAAAATGGGAGGCATAGACGAGACAGGAGAAAGGGACTACATAGTAGGTACACTTGAGTCTGGGGAGCACAAGGTGGTCATTGCAGTGATGTATAATCCACCACAGAACTGCAGGAGGCCAAGAGAGGAATATGAAGAGAGCAACAGAGCAATGGTGGACACACTTGCTGAGGTGGCAAGAAGAGCTCACTCCAGCAGAGCAAAGTTGCTGGTTATGGGGGATTTCAACCACAGGGAGATTGACTGGGAAAACCTGGAGCCACATGGGGGTCCCAAAGCATGGAGAGCCAAGATGTTCAATGTGGTGCTGGAAAACCTCATGCACCAACATGTTAAGGACACTACCAGAGTGAGAAGGGAGGATGAACAAGCAAGATTAGACCTTGTGTTCACCCTGGGCAGTTCAGACATTGAGGACATCATATATGAGAGTCCCCTAGGAGCTAGTGACCACGTGGTTCTGTGCTTTGAATACATAGAGTTGCAAGTGGAGAGAGTAACAGGAGTTGAATGGGAAAAGCCAGACTATAAAAGAGGAGACTACATAGGGTTGAGGAACTTCCTGCAGGAGGTTCCGTGGGACAGAGAACTGGCAGGAAAGCCAGTAAATGAAATGATGGAATATGTAACAACAAAATGCAAGGAGGCAGTGGAAAGGTTTATTCCCAAGGGCAACAGAAACAATGGGAAGACCAGAACGAGGTCCTGGTTTACCCGACGGTGTAAGGAGGCAAAAACAAAGTGCAATAAAGAATGGAAAAAGTACAGAAGGCAGAGAACACATGAAAATAGGGAGATTAGTCGCAGAGCCAGGAACGAGTATGCACAGGTAAGGAGGGAGGCCCAGCGATAGTATGAAAATAACATAGCATCAAAAATCAAAACTGACCCGAAACTGTTGTATAGCCACATCAGGAGGAAGACAACAGTCAAAGACCAGGTGATCAGACTGAGAACAGAAGGTGGAGAACTCAAAAGAAATGATCAGGAGGTATGTGAGGAGCTAAACAGGAGATTTAAGGAAGTTTTTACAGTAGAGACAGGAAGGGCTCTGGGAAGACAGCACAGAAGGGAACATCAAGAGGGAATATACCAACAAGTGTTGAATGACATACGAACAACCTAGGAGTGCAGAAGCTGCTAAGTGACCTTGATACCTCAAAGGCGATGGGACCGGACATCTCCCCATGGGTCCTTAGAGAAGGAGCAGGGATGCTGTGCGTGCCCCTAACCACAATCTTCAACACATCCCTTGAAACTGGGCAACTACCTGAGAAATGGAAGACAGCAAATGTATTCCCCATATTTAAGAAAGGAAACAGAAACGAGGCACTAAACTACAGCCCTGTGTCTCTGACATGTATTGTGTGCAAAGTCATGGATAAGATTATCAGGAGGAGAGTGGTGGAACACCTGGAATGGAACAAGATTATAAATGAAAACCAGCATGGGTTCATGAAAGGCAAATCCTGTGTCACAAACCTTCTGGAGTTTTATGACAAGGTAACAGAAGTAAGACACGAGAGAGAGGGGTGGGTTGACTGCATTTTCCTAGACTGCAGGAAGGCCTTTGACACAGTTCCCCCACAAGAGATTAGTGCAGAAGCTGGAGGATCAGGCGCATATAACAGGGAGGGCACTGCAATGGATCAGGGAATACCTGACAGGGAGGCAACAACGAGTCATGGTACGTGAAGAGGTATCACAGTGGGCGCCTGTGACGAGCGGGGTCCCACAGGGGTCAGTTCTAGGACCAGTGCTATTTTTGATATATGTGAACGACATGATGGAAGGAATAGATTCAGAAGTGTCCCTATTCCCAGATGATGTGAAGCTGATGAGAAGAATTAAATCGGACTGCAAAGAGACCTGGACAGGCTGGACATGTGGTCCACAAACTGGCTTCTCGAATTCAACCCTGCCAAATGCAAAGTCATGAAGATTGGGGAGGGGCAAAGAAGACCGCAGACAGAGTATAGGCTAGGTGGACAAAGACTACAGACCTCACTCAGGGAGAAAGACCTTGGGGTGACCATAACACCGAGCACGTCACCGGAGGCACGCATCAACCAAATAACTGCTGCAGCATACGGGCGCCTGGCAAACCAGAGAATAGCGTTCCGATACCTTAATAAGGAATCGTTCAAGACACTGTACACTGTATATGTTAGGCCCATACTGGAGTATGCAGCAGCAGTCTGGAACCCACACCTGGTCAAGCACGTCAAGAAGTTAGAGAAAGTACAAAGGTTTGCACCAAGTCTAGTCCCAGAGCTCAGGGGAATGTCGTACGAGGAAAGGTTGAGGGAAATCGGACTGACGACACTGGAGGACAAAAGGCTCAGGGAAAATATGATAACGACATACAAGATACTGCAGGGAATAGACAAGGTGGACACAGATAGGATGTTCCAGAGAGGGGACACAGAAACAAGGGGTCACAACTGGAAGCTGAAGACTCAGACGAGTCACAGGGACGTTAGGAAGTATTTCTTCAGTCATAGAGTCGTCAGGAAGTGGAATAGCCTAGCAAATGAAGTAGTGGAGGCAGAGACCATACATAGTTTTAAGAAGAGGTATGACAAAGCTCAGGAAGCAGAGAGGGAGAGGACCTAGTAGCGATCAGTGAAGAGGCGGGGCCAGGAGCTGAGTCTCGACCCCTGCAATCACAATTATGTGAGTACACACACACACACCACACGCACACACACACACACGCACACACACACACACACACACACACACACACACACACACACACACACACACACACACACACACACACACACACACACACACACACACACTTTAGCCTGTTGGCTAAAGCTCCCGCTTCACACACGGAGGGCCCGGGTTCGATTCCCGGCGGGTGGAAACATTTCGACACGTTTCCTTACACCTGTTGTCCTGTTCACCTAGCAGCAAATAGGTACCTGGGTGTTAGTCGACTGGTGTGGGGTCGCATCCTGGGGGACAAGATTAAGGACCCCAATGGAAATAAGTTAGACAGTCCTCGATGACGCACTGACTTTCTTGGGTTATCCTGGGTGGCTAACCCTCCGGGGTTAAAAATCCGAACGAAATCTTATCTTATCTTATCTTATCACACACACACACACACACACACACACACACTGCAAGAAGGCGTTTGACACAGTTCCACACAAGAGATTGGTGCAAAAACTGGAGGACCAAGCAGGGATAACAGGGAAGGCACTACAATGGATCAGGGAATACTTGTCAGGAAGACAGCAGCGAGTCATGGTACGTGGCGAGGTGTCAGAGTGGGCACCTGTGACCAGCTGGGTCCCGCAGGGGTCAGTCCTAGGACCAGTGCTGTTTCTGGTATTTGTGTACGACATGACGGAAGGAATAGACTCTGAGGTGTCCCTGTTTGCAGATGACGTGAAGTTGATGAGAAGAATTTACTCGATCGAAGACCAGGCAGAACTACAAAGGGATCTGGACAGGCTGCAGACCTGGTCCAGCAATTGGCTCCTGGAGTTCAATCCCACCAAGTGCAAAGTCATGAAGATTGGGGAAGGGCAAAGAAGGCCGCAGACGGAGTACAGTCTAGGGGGGTCAGAGACTACAAACCTCACTCAATGAAAAAGATCTTGGGGTGAGTATAACACCAGGCACATCTCCTGAAGCGCACATCAACCAAATAACTGCTGCAGCATATGGGCGCCTAGCAAACCTCAGAACAGCATTCCGACATCTTAATAAGGAATCATTCAGGACCCTGTACACCGTGTACGTTAGGCCCATATTGGAGTATGCGGCACCAGTTTGGAACCCACACCTAGCCAAGCACGTGAAGAAACTAGAGAAAGTGCAAAGGTTTGCAACAAGACTAGTCCCAGAGCTAAGAGGTATGTCCTACGAGGAGAGGTTAAGGGAAATCAACCTGACGACACTGGAGGACAGGAGAGATAGGGGGGACATGATAACGACATACAAAATACTGAGAGGAATTGACAAGGTGGACAAAGACAGGATGTTCCAGAGATTGGACACAGTAACAAGGGGACACAGTTGGAAGCTGAAGACACAGATGAATCACAGGGATGTTAGGAAGTATTTCTTCAGCCACAGAGTAGTCAGTAAGTGGAATAGTTTGGGAAGCGATGTAGTGGAGGCAGGATCCATACATAGCTTTAAGCAGAGGTATGATAAAGCTCACGGCTCAGGGAGAGTGACCTAGTAGCGATCAGTGAAGAGGCGGGGCCAGGAGCTCGGACTCGACCCCCGCAACCTCAACTAGGTGAGTACAACTAGGTGAGTACATATATATATATATATATATATATATATATATATATACATATATATATATATATATATATATATATATATATATATATATATATATATGTATATATATATATATATATATATATATATATATATATATATATATATATATATATATATATATAATGTCATAGAAATACATATTTGTTGGTGTTTTATGTTGTAGTCCATACGTAATTGATCCATGCAGGCTCTATCGTTACAATTATTATATTAATATTTGCTACAAATCTGAGAGCCCAGTTTAGTACATTTTGTAGATCCATAACAATGGTGCTTGTGGTGAGGGCTGGTGGGGTCAAGGCGTATTCCAGTGGATTAATATCTTATAGAGATGTAATTTAATGTGGTCTAGGGCTGATCGGAACAAATTCAGTTTGACCAGCTGGTCCTTAGCCATATTTGTTTTACAGAGGGATGCAAATTTTGTTTAAATCCGCTTCAGAGATAATTTTGAATTAATATATTAAAAACAGAATACCACGACCTAACCCTCTAACCTCAGCTCTGCGCGGCATCACTTGACCTCTCCTGGCGCACCACATCTACTCCTTATCATTTATGTACACCCTGCCTCAGTGGGATATGGTCAGTTTGTTGAAAAATAATTATAAACTCCATGCACTTTATAAAGCTTCTAGTGGTTGAAACATCATATTAATATAAGGCTTCTTTGCTGAAAATGTCGTTTTATCATTGCCTGTCGTCTCGTAGTAATTCATTTATACTCACTGTCTTTGTTGACATGTGTGGGGTGTGCAACATTCGGTAAGTTTCTTCTTAAGGTTTTAGGTAAGAACAGAGGAGGAAATACACTTGGATGACAAGTGTGGGGCAAACTGGTGTGAGATTAGGGTGATTATGGGCATATGAACTGCCGTGAGAGGAGGATATTTAAGGGCATAGGAACAAGTGTCGGCGTATTCAGGGTAGCAAGAACAAATGTTGAAGCAGGGTGGTTGGGAAAGAGGTGTAGGAGGGGGGAATACAGCCAACTCCCCCATCCCTAAGACAATACCCCCTCTCTCTCTTAGAGCAACCCACCCACGGACAAAACCCACGCGAACAAAAAACCCACAACAAAGGTGTAAAATAGGACAAAACATTGAGTTCGATTAAGTTAGCTTTGGTTTAATTAAGTTGGGATATAGCTTAATTAGTTAGGTTAGATTACGTAGGGTACATTAAATTAGTCGATTTTCAATTAGGTTGGGTTTGGCTAGGTTCAGTTAGGTTAGATTAGGTTTACGCTTTAAGCTTTGTTTTCCCAGGGAAGGGGAATTCTTGTCTAGGTGGGTTTTACTCTGGGGAGTTATGTCCCGCTAAGGTTTTGTCCTGCACCTGCGAGAGCAGAAAGGTCAGGGTAGCAGGAACAGGTGTGAGACACGAAAGATGCAGGAGTTGGGTGGTCATGGAGCAGGAAGAGGTGTGGGAGCAAAATGATCAGAGCAGCATTAACAGGTGTGGGCCAAAACAGGTGTGGTAGCAAGGTGGTTAGAGCAGCATAAACAGGTGTGGGAGCAGGGTAGTGAGGGCAGTGGTGACCTTGGTGGTATCGGGTCTTGATGACAAACTTGTTCAGCGCTGGGATCCTGTTGGGCAGCTTGTTCTCGCCGTGTTAAAAATCTCATTTGTTTCTCGCTGCCCTTTTCTTTTATCCCCCCGATGCTGGAACCACCTTAACATGGCGACGGGGTTTGAGCGGCTTAGCCTAAAGAAGAATTCAGTCCCCTTCCTTATTTGTTTGGCTTACTGAGTATTTTTTCACCATTCGTTAAATTTTTCTCTGGGGCTGTATATTACTCTCCTTGATGAGGTAGCATACAGCACCCAAAGGTGATTGAACTCTCAGGTGGTCGACCTGGTGCCTGTCTGGCGGCGAAAGTCTAAAAGAAATCACTTGAAGATCCAGGAGTAGTAACTAATGCAACACTTAGCATTCTTGCTAATTCCCTCGTCCATTACTAACCGAATGCTGCTAGTGCCTCTTATATTCGCATTCTAAACAGGAAGTGATGTTAAGACAACTCCATTCCGGGTATATACCCCAGGTAGGAAAAGATGTAGTCCCTGAACGAAAGTTAACATTGCTTGTCGCACTGGTCTGAGGTATGGGGAGTAGTGGTAGGGAAGGGATTTCTTATTAGTCAACCGGTAGTCTCCCAGTTGTTTCCTAATACACTTCTGCTCTGCTCTCTCTCTCTCTCTATTTCTCTCTCTGTCTCTCTCTCTCTCTATTTCTCTCTCTGTCTGTCTGTCTCTCTCTCTCTCTCTCTCTCTCTCTCTCTCTCTCTCTCTCTCTCTCTCTCTCTCTCTCTCTCTCTCTCTCTCTCTCTCTCTCTCTCTCTCTCTCTCCCAGATCGCTAAAACTTAACGTCTGTCGAAGCACCAACCCCCTTTCCTGGTTCGTCTGCATTAGGGACCTCTGATGATTTCTTCTTGGACATGATTCGCGGCAGCAACCCAGAATTAGCCTCAGCCGGACAACCGGATGCTGTTGCTGGCTCTGGTCCTGATTTTGGCTCTTTTCACTCCTTTTTGGAAGGTGATTCTGTAGACATCACATGGCAGGCTCTTCTGTAATGTGGATAATAACGCTAATATTATCTCTGTCCTGAATAGTGTTGGGCAGGTTGTTTTCTCCAGGCATGACAAGGTTTTAGGTTATGAATTTTACTTTTACTGAAAAAGTGGTTGATTTCATAACTCATGAAATTGTAAAAACAAATAAATCTTGAAATAAGGCTCAGATTCATGGCAGGCGAGCCCTAAAACTCGGTGGTGGGGTCATCAGTATCTTTAAGTTGGTGCCTGGAGGACACGTCTGTCATTCACAGTCAGTTGAGTGTTAATTCAGTTAGGGAGACGTGCTTGCATGTGCCACGATCCTGCTTCAGAAGAGCTAAAAGTTGACAAGTCTGGATCGGCAGTTAGAGGTATAATATGAAGAGATCTTTCGGCCTAAAGTCTGCCTTATTTCAAAGAACGGTCCGGTGATTAAGACTTTTGGATACAAATAGGCCCATTCCCTCATCTTGTTTTGTGATGACCCGGTGGAGAATGTGCTTTCTACCAGTTACTTAAACCAGTGTCTTGGTTGCTTGAGCAAGAGACAGAGTGAGTGAGGAGAACATTCAGCTTCTGAAGCGTTTTGGTCATTACTAATTCATTGGTCCTCACGTTCGACCAACCTGACCTTCCACTCTACTCTTGCCGACCTAATCTGTGAACACCCTCCTCTGTGACTTTAACTTTAACGCCCATCACATATTAGGGATGTAGGTTGCTCCGTGCCAGACAGGAGGGGTTTTCTGGAGACCTTGCTGACTTATTTGAATGTTAATATCCTGAACGATGGTTCCCCGACCTATCATAATGTTCATGAGAGCGCCTTTTCAGGCATAGACATGGCAGGGATCATTTCCCTCTCCTCATGGAGTCAGTGGGTTCCTTCCAGTTTGCCCTCCATGGTGTAAGCTGGAGGTGACAGACTGTCGACAGTTTGATGTGCAAAGATCTTTTGACCATTTCATTAGTGTTTTTATGGGGGGAGGGGCAGCTGACTAGCATTCCTTGGTCAATTAACTTGAGTTCCCATCTTCTAGTCTCTTGGTGGAACAAGTTATGTGAGAAGCACCAGCAGATTGTGTATGCAACCTGTCATCGCCTCAAGAACCTCTATTCAGCTATGAATAAGCTAATATATTAGCAGGTATTGGCCGTCAAGAGAAGGTGTTCAGAAGCGCTCAGCGTAGGTTCTGGGTTTGTTACCTGGAGAGGTTTAACTCCAACACTCCTCCAGGATGGGTATGGAATAAGATCAAAAAGATGTCTGTGAGGTATTTCCCAAGCGCACTACTCAGCCTTTTCCATTGTGAGTAGGTGGTGGATGCCCCTGCATAGGTAACGAGCATAATTTCTGAGAGATCCTTCTAAGTCTAGCATAAGGAGTTACAGTTCTGAGTTCCATGCCCAGAGGCTTCGGGAGACACTTATTGCTATTTATGGAAGACACCGGGGATCCTTGTGATCTGTTGTTTGGGATGGGGAAATTGTCTGCCTTGTTGGCATCGCCTTTCATGACGTGCCGTAACACCTCCCCCCTTATTGTGTTTACTGGACATATTTAATGGAATTTAAACAAGTTAGGTGCTTCCCTATAATTGGCAACAGTTTATGGTTTTAGCTATCTTGAAGCCACGCTGGGAATCCAAGAAACCTACCACTTGATCTCCCTGACGAGCTACGTCTGTGAATCTTGGAGAGGATGTTGAACATTCGTCTGGTCATGTACTTGGAGACGAAAGACTGCATCTCTTTGATGCAGTTTGACCTCACAAATTCCAGTCAATGACTTGCCTCTTGATTAGACTGGCTGATAACATCCTGGACTAATTTGCCAGATGCATTCATGATTTGGCTACCTATGACCTTGAGAAAACCTATGACAGAGGGTGGATATTTAGAGTTCTTCACTGTCTCCAGACTCTAGAGGCCAACAGTTTTGGTTTCTTCAACAGTTTCTTCCTAACAGATCATTCCAGATGGGGGTTGGTGTGTGTTACTCACGGGAGTTTGCCCACGAGGAGGGAGTCTCAAAAAGAAACACGTTGATTATCATATGTTTTATTGTAGCCATGGATGGTGTGGCCACTTTATCTCTGCTGGAATTAAGTCCGCCTGTGTGGATGATCTTGCAATATACTGAACATTTCCAGAGTTCACTTATTTGGCAGCACTACTTCATGTGATTTTTTTTAGGGGGGGGAGGGGGTAGCCTTGGAGAGAGAGTCTATTCTTTCTTTTCAGACTCACCTCATTGATTAGTGATGCCAGTCAAAACAATTTCCAAGACAAAATGCTTATGCAGCATATGGGAATCTTTATTCAGGAAACGTTTCGCCACACAGTGGCTTCATCAGTCCAATACAAAGAGGAAGGCGTAAGGAGAGGAGGAGTATGAGGTAATCAGTCCCTCGGCCTGGAGTCGATGTGTTCAGTCCATCAGTCTTGTACATTCTACAAGATTGATGGACTGAATACATCGACTCCAGGCCGAGGGACTGATTACCTCATACTCCTCCTCTCCTTACGCCTTCCTCTTTGTATTGGACTGATGAAGCCACTGTGTGGCGAAACGTTTCCTGAATAAAGATTCCCATATGCTGCATAAGTGTCTCAATCTTCAACTTGTCGGTTTTTCAAACCATTCATCACACTTTCCAAGACAAGAGGGAGTACTCATTATAACTTGTGAACCCAGTGAAAGCAAATTCTGAAAAGTTGACCTCAGCTCTTGAAGTACTGTGTGGTACCAAAGAAAATGTGGACGCAAGAAGATCATCTCAGATTTTGTTGTATGCTTTATGTAATTTCTCCTGTTTTTGGTGTGATGTCCTCGAAAAAAATAATCTCACACGAAAGTATTTGCAACTTGTTGGAATCATCCTTGGAAAGTGCATTGTGACGCTTCAAACTGTTTCTTGAAGATCAGGGCAATGAAATCGTGGAGAAAAAAAGTGTGACGAAATGGACATTTATATTGGAGAGAAGAAATAGTATTAGAGTTCATAAAAAGGATGCCAGGAATGATGGCAGAGGATGCTGGTCTCACTTTGTCAGAGGAAGTAATGTCTTGATCAATATCATGAAAATTTTTCCGTTTTCTCTGTTATTCAGCCAGACACTTGGGTTGTTGCAAGAGAAGAACGTTGGAATTATAATGCCAAATTTGACTCAGATTTTTCGATAAATTCTATGAAGAAGATATCAGTGGAAATTGACGACTTGGAGACATGTTGAGGTTGTTATAAATAATGTTGAACAGGGAAAGAAATGGAAAACATTGAAGCTTCTGGAGTTATGAAATGGAATTTTCATGAATCTTAGCCAAGCTTATCACAGTGTTTGATATTCTTTTTGACTGTTTGAGTGTGTATTACTCTAAGTGAAATAAGTTTGTCCAAACTGAAATTGATAAAAAGCTCTTAACACTCAACTATGAGTCAGAGAAGATTGACAAGTATGGTTTGACTTTCAACTGACTTAAATATGCAAGGAAGATGAATTTTTATAAGGTCCTTGATCGAGTTGCAGAAATTATGGCTCAAAAGCAGAGGCTGTAAATCTTCTCTGTTTACCTTTCAAAAATAGGTTGAACGCTGAGACTAGACTTCTTTTGTTTTTTGTGTAAAATGAAATGCTCTATTATTTATTCACTGAACTTTTAATGTCCTGCACTTTTCATATTTGCAATTAGCTTATGGCAGTATTATAGTGTTAAAAAATCTACTTTGCTAGCATAATATGTTTTTCTGTATATTTAAATTTTAAAATTATTAGGGGGGGGCAGGGAATTAATAAAGGAAGAATCCACTCCGGGTGAGAAATACTTTAGGGACGCCCCTGGTGAACGACTCTTGATTTGAAGGAAATGGACCTGACCTTCCCCTTCTTGGATTGAATCTGATTGCTTTCCATCTTTCAAAGCACTTTTTGATCCCTTTAGGTTCAGCGCTCCCCCATGAATATTATAAAACGTTTGAGGTATGTATGAAGACCGCCTCCACCACTACTATATTCACTTTAAAGCTAAAGAAATATTTCCTGATATCCCTGTAATTTATCTGTGCCCTCAAGTACCCGTTTCCCGCCCTTTAAGTTGTCTCTCCCTGTCCACCGTACCAAGACCTCAGTTTCTTCTTCATGGTGGCTGTCTTCCTAGCTTAGTCTTGTTTTAGTGTTGGCAAGTAGGATTAGTTATCTTTATATGTGCTGACGACTGTCAAGGTCATTTTTGTGTATTGTATATATATATATATATATATATATATATATATATATATATATATATATATATATATATATATATATATATATATATATATATATATATATAATATATATATATATATATATATATATATATATATATATATATATATATATATATATATATATATATATATATATATATATATATATATATATATATATATATATATATATATATATATATATATATATATATATATATATATATATAAATATATATATATATATATATATATATATATATATATATATATATATATATATATATATATATATATATATATATATATATATATATATATATATATATATATATATATGAGTAGTGTAATCACCAGTGACCTCACATTACCTATCTCTGCACTCATCCCTCCCTACTGCCTAGCCAATCCCCTACCTACTCCTGCCCTAAGCTAACTCCCTCCTCTTACCCCCATATTCCCTAATCATTACCCCCTACATGACATATATATATATATATATATATATATATGTATATATATATATATATATATATATATATATATATATATATAATATATATATATAAATAATAATATATATATATATATATATATATATATATATATTATATATTATATATATATATATATATATAATAATAATATATATATATATATATATATATATATATATATATATATATATATATATATATATATATATATATATAGTGTCATGTAGGGGGTAATAGATAGGGAATGAGTAGAGAGATTAGTTGGCAGAGTAGTAGAGGACTAGGCAATAGGAGATGAGTCTGAACATGAAATAATAGTCACTAATGACTTTACCTTCCACCTCTCATTACTCTACCCACCACACTGCACTACTCACCCTCTCACTACTTTAACTAAACATAAATAAATGGAAATAAGAATAAATAACGGGGACAGTGAATATTACTATTCTACTCAAACACAGTTTATTATTAAGTCCTTGTACAATAATATATTTGGGAACCGGAGTACATCATTGGGGTTCAGATAAATGGGGTGGTACACATGAGGAGTGAGGCAGGGAAATACAATCAACTTGACGAAAATGAATATAACTTGCAATATGGCTCAGAGAACAGTTCACCACAGAAACTAAGCCACAGGTCCCAAGACCTACACAGCACGAGTACTGCCCGAAGCCAGTACTCTGCCCAATGTCTCCAACAGTCTCCTCCAGAGACTTCAGCAGCCTTCTCCCGAGCCCTGCACCCCAGCAGCAGCTCCTCTCGAAGTCTCTGCTCGGAGCTCTGCACCCAGGCCAGTGCTCCGCACGAATCTCCTGATCATGCTCTTCCTTGGGCTTTTATGGTGGTCCAAGCACCCTCCACATTGAGGTGTGCACACGTGGTGTTGATCTGACGTCGAGATCTGACGTCGAGGTCTGACACCGTCCAGAACAAAAGACCTCAGTCTTAAGCCGGAAAGGCGTGTCTCTGACAGACATTTGCCAAGGCAAGGTGACCATATAATTGGTTAAATTAGGTCTTCCCAGAGACCTCACAAGCCCAGCTGGACTACATCACATCCCCCTTTCTCCCCCAATTTAAAATATCTGAGAACTAGGACAATTTGTCCTAGTTATTAGACTATTTTAATCCTAACCCCTTAATTCTATTACAATACAAAGATAAAATTATACATAATACAAAATTATTCAATTACATATTTTTCTCTCAACCTCCTCAACTCCCACAAGGCAGTATAATCAGTACACCTCGCAGTTGACCAGCATAACAGTTGCTCTCTGGTGCAAAGCCTCCTTACCCATCATTTCTCCTTAAACCTAAATATCGTGCTCCAGTGCCTTCCCTACTTCTACTAGAAATGCACTAGCCAATGCTAGTCACCCTCGCACGTTAACCATTGGGCCAAACCTCTCTAGGCTTCTTTGGCGTGGAAAACTGCTCCAACGGGTTGCATTCTTTCAAGTAACTGCAACTGGACCACTTCACGACCACCAAGGTCGCATTTTCGGCACACTTCACATGCACACTACAACATCTGAAAATCGAGACAGGGCAGGCATCGCAGCTAAGACCCTCCATTATCCTATGCCACTACTAGGATTCACTGGCCTCATAAAACAAGGCGGCCATAATCACTGGACCGTATTCAAGGTCACCTTATTTCACACAGGTAACACTAACATTTCTGGCAAGTCAAAGTAGGCTGGGGACATCTCACACTCTCAATTGTCTCTCATGGCTGGCAGGACATCCCCGCATACCGGTCGTACAGGTCGACCAGCAAGGCAGGATACACTTCCATACCGCCCTTGAAAGCAGGCTGGTCCCAGCAGCTGGAGTCCATCTCCGCCGCTCACGTCCTTCCACATCTCCGAGGATGACAACTCCTTCATAGTAGATTCTCCTGTCCTGGCACACCAGCCAGAATCCCTCACACACCAGTGCACCATCACCGCCATCTCCTCCTCTTGAGCTAGGCAGCATCGCAGCATCACAGCACGGCCACAGCATATCCATCATCACAGCACGGCCGTATCACAGCAGCACACAGCACGGCCACAGCATCTCAGCATCACAGCACGGCCGCAGCATCTCAGCATTACAATATATATATATATAATATATATAGTGATATTAATTAATATATATATATATATATATTATATATATATATATATATATATATATATATATATATATATATATATATATATATATATATATATATATATATATATATATATATATATATATATATATATATA